>NW_027411755.1:22772342-23372342 GCF_047663935.1 Musca autumnalis | reverse complement strand
CTGGGCCGTAGGTAGACCAGGTTGAGTAATTATCCTAGGCGATATTATTTTAGAATAAATCTCTGGACCAAGAACCATTGCTATTGGTCCAGAACGATCGAAGGAGGGATCTGCTAGCTCCAGGCCAACAAATGATTCGCGAATAGACGGGGGTGCGGACATGGAAGGAGTTACACCGCGGGTTATGTTCGCGACCCTAGCCGTTAAAAAGTGTTTGTGGACCGAATCAAATCTCGACATTATCAAAAAATCCGCGTGGTCCATGTTGTCGATTTTCGTTAACGGCCAATTCAATTCAGTGACCAAAGACGCGCACACTTGACTTACTTGACAACACGGATCCAGTATAGCCCTTATCGGCATTGTGGTTTCCGGCAGACACAAACGTACGACTACGGTGGGGGTTAACATTATCACTCGACCTACAGGTAAAACCGATGATGGCAAAACATTATCTGGCGGTATCGGAAAGATACCTCGAGGCACGACCGAGGTCGAAGATTTGGGCTCAGAGCGAGATGAGTGTTGAGGTTTCACCTTCTTTGATAGGTGTAGCATGGTGTGATGCTTATTTTTACAATAACTACACCTAAAGGACACTGGACAATTTTTCGAGGAATGGTCAGGACGTAAACAATTATAACAATAATGATGGTACGCGACCGCTTTTAACCGTTTCTCGATTGACATTTTCTTAAATATTGCACATTTATAAATTGGATGGGCATGGGAACACAATCTACATGGGATTGGAGGTTTGGCAAATGTGGTTTTGCCCGTTTGGGACCCGTGGACCGAAGGGGTTGTAGTTTTTGAAACCACAGGACGATTGTCCACAGCGTGAGTAGAGGGTGCTGCAGATTTCGCATCTACGTTGGAGACGAAGGTTGTGGGGGCAATATCCGCGGTTACAACAGCTGTTGGCATCTGATTATCCGGAATGGCGGCCCTCATTTCGGCTTCCACTTCCCGGTCGGACATCATTTCTTCATCAAAATCGGACAATACCACTTCAGGGAACAAGTCTTGTTGAGATGCCATAGCTAACACAAATAACAACACGAAAGAGAGAGTGGAGATTTTGCTTAATTAGGCAACACGACTAATTTCACGACTGGTCGCCTAACAATACCCTGAGAAGTTCGGACATCTACAACGCGAACTTTACCGTCCGTACCAGGATGAGTATCTACAACACGTCCTAATTTCCATGAAGTAGGAGCCAGTTTTTCATGCCGAATGACAACCAAATCGTTAACTTCGACATTTCTCTCTGGATATTTCCACTTATAACGCTTATTCAAATGAAACAAATACTCTTCTTTCCACCTACTACAAAATTGATGCGTCAAAGCCTTCAATTTTCGATACCGATTGACTAAACTCAATGGCGATTCTTCGACGAGGGGTTCTGGCGGAGCAAGGAGGGGTGCACCTATAAGAAAGTGACCTGGTGTAAGCGCTTCTAATTCATCGAGACTATCTGACATAGGATGTAAAGGGCGAGAGTTCAAACACGCTTCAATTCGGGCTAAAATAGTGGAAAATTCCTCAAACGTATACGAAAAGGACCTGGCATGCTTATAAAGATGCTTTTTAAAACTCTTAACAGCTGCCTCCCAAAGTCCACCCATGTGGGGAGCGCCAGCCGGTATGAATTGCCAATTAAGTTCTTGATACCCCATTGCGGATGAAACGGCGTCACGACTTTCACGAAGAAATATTCTAAAATCTTTTTCGAACTCATGTGAAGCGCCAACAAAATTAGTTCCATTGTCCGAGAATATGGTTTTAGGACAACCACGACGACCTATGAATCGATAAAAGGTAGCGAGAAATGAAGCGGATGAAAGATCAGACGCAGCCTCTAAATGCACAGCTTTGGTCGCAAAACAAACAAAGACACAAACGTACCCTTTTGTGATACGACAAGCACGACCCGTAAAGGACTTAATATCAAAAGGCCCAGCAAAGTCTATCCCTGTTGTGGTAAATGGCCTGTTTATAGAAGTTCTTTCAGGAGGAAGCGCAGCCATAATCTGCGGACACGATTTATTTTTCTCTAGCCAGCAAACCTTACAACGATTAATAACGGTGCGAATAAGAGTTTTGACCCGAGGAATCCAAAACTCCATTCGAAGAATGCGAAGCATGAGCTGATTTCCACCGTGAACAGTTTTGGAATGCGCGTGTTCAACAAGAAGACGTGCGAACCGACATCCATATGGCAAAATAATGGGGTGTTTCTCCTGCTCAGACAAAGTGGGACAATTTACTAGACGTCCATTTAGACGCATAACACCAAATTCATCTAAAACTGGGTTCAAGGCAAGAAGAGAACTTGAGGAAGGTAAAGGCCGTTTATCCAAAAGATGCCTATATTCGTCTGCAAAATAAACCTTTTGTGCCAAGACTGCTAGATGATTTTTAACATTCCTAATTTCTTCAGAAGTTGGAATTTTATTGGTGGAACAATGTGAAGGTCGATTATGGGGATGAGTTTTATAAATGAACCGGTACATATAAGCCAAAACTCGCAATGCTCTATCCAGTGAAGAAAATCTATCCAAAATGTCTTCATAACTCGAAAAGAAAGAATAATGTGTTTTAACACTACGCGTTTCCAATTCAGTTTCGAGGGGAGCGAGATCTGATGTTTTCCAAGTGGAGTTATCTAAACTCAACCAACTAGGACCCTTCCACCAAAGGGAACTATTGGCAAGGTCTAACGGAGAGACTCCGCGGCTTCCCAAATCCGCCGGGTTGTCTTCAGACTTAACATGGAACCAATTTCCATTTCCTACGTTTTGTTGTATTCGACAAACCCTATTTGGCACAAAAGTAGACCAAGTAGTTGGAGTTTTCCGTAACCAAGCTAACACAATGGTTGAGTCGGTCCAATAGTAAATTTTATGGATTGGGATCTCTAAATCATTCAATATGGGCTTCAAAAGTTCCGAAGCTAATACAGCCCCACACAATTCTAGTCGAGGTAATGACACTGATTTAATGGGTGCTACCCTAGTCTTGGAGGCCAACAAATTAACATGAATATGACCTTGCGGGTTTGTAGTGCGAATATAAATCACCCCCGCGTATGCTTTCTCTGAAGCATCACAAAATACATGCAACTCTGCCAAAGAGTTTGGTTCATATTGAACCCAACGCGGAATTTTTATAGAATTCACCTGAGGGTAATTTCCAACAAAGTTTTGCCAGGAGTTGCTTGTAGCAAGAAGAAGAGAATCATCCCATCCTATATTATCTAACCACACCTTTTGCATTATTATTTTTGCTACGACAATAACGGGGGCTAGCCAACCTACGGGATCAAACAATTTAGCTATATGAGAAAGAACTTCCCGTTTTGAGTAGGTATCTTTGCTAGGAATGGGATTTACACAAAAATAGAACGAATCCAAACTGGCATTCCATCTTATGCCCAATGGTTTGGAACTACTTGCTTCTACAAAGGAAAGAACCTGGGCGTCAACTAAATGGTCAGTAGGCAAACAAGCAAGAACAGATTTATCATTTGAGGTCCACTTCCTCAACTCAAATTTAGCGGTGGATAGGGCAGCAATAAGCTGGTCACGAGAAAGTAAAGTAGTTTCTAAATCGTGTGCACCAGCGAGGACATCATCAACATACATACTCTTGCGAAGAATTTTCGAAGCTAAAGGAAATTCTGATTCACAATCATCAGCGAGCTGAAGCAAAGTACGAATTGCCAAAAAAGGGGCGCAATTTACACCAAAGGTGACAGTTTGCAATTCGTAATCTACAATAGGATCATTAGGGGACTCTCTAAACAAAATTCTCTGTAGTGAAGTATGTTGTGGGTGAACGCGTATCTGACGATACATTTGCGTTATGTCGCAATTGAACACGTATCGGAATAAGCGCCATCTCAATATTAATAAGACTAAGTCCGCTTGGAGAGTGGGTCCCACATGAAGGATGTCGTTTAGACTTACACCAGTAGAAGTTTTGTTTGATGCATTAAATACTACACGCAACTTCGAAGTCTGTTTTTCTAAATTGACGACTGGATGATGGGGTAAATAACATACAAGTGGCGCCTGTGAGGGAGAAATGGAGCACATGTGACCTAAGTCAAGATACTCGCGAACAACCGCATCATACATTTCCTTAAGGGAGGGTTTGCGTAAAAGCGAACTTTCATTTTTCAAAAATTGACGTAGGACATTCGGTCGGGAGTCTCCAATTTTCAGATTCTGAGGAAATTCAGACCGAATGGGAAGTGTGACAACGTAACGACCCTCTGAATTCCTCGTAGTTGTAGACCGATAGTTCTCCTCGCAGAACTTGTCTGATGGCGAAAGTAATTTGCGTTTGGGAGCCTCCTCAAGTTCCCAAAACCGCAGAAGTGTTTTATTGAGGCTGTCTTCCTCACTGAAGCTCAATGTGGTTGTGAATACCTGCAAAGGGGAGCAGGGAATTGGACCCGAGATGATCCAACCAAAGACAGAGTTTTGCGCCAACAATGAACCTAAAACATTTTGTTGTACCCCAGGCAACAAAATGTGAGGATATAAATCCGCGCCCAACAACATATCCACAGGCCGACTATCAAAAAGGTGTGGATCAGCTAAACGCAAGTTTGGCAAAGAACGATAAGTGGAAGAGTCAACCGAAAAGGAAGGTATATCACCAGATATCTTGGGAAGAACAAAGGCTTCAGCTTTCAACAAGATGGAAGAATCTAAACGTGAACTTATGCAGATGAGACAATTCTTCCTAGAGGTAATTGAAGAAGAACCATTTACCCCGGAAATGTTAGCAATGGTGGACCGAGTCGACAACTTCAATCTATTTTGAATATGCTCAGCTATAAAAGTAGCCTCAGACGCAGGGTCAATGAGGGCACGAACTGGATAAGTAGTACCTTCGTGAACTATATTTACGATGTCTGTACCGAGAAGAACTCTTGAATTATGAGACGTGTAATGAACTTGGCGGTTCATTACAGTCGGATTAGCACCAGAAGAGGTAGATGCAACATTATCTAAATGTGAAATGGAATTAGTCCTAGGAACGGGATGTGTCACATTTGACGTGGAACTATTTGTGGGTGCCGACCTATTAGGTTTATGCATGAGCGTGTGGTGCTTTTCATGACATACAAAGCAGCGATGCGTACTGGGACAGCTAGCGATCGAATGACCTCTCGACAAACAATTAAAACACAGGCCTTGTTTTTTAACAATAGTAAGTCTTTGCTCGAAAGTTAACTTTTTAAAACGGGGACAAGAATAGAGCGCATGATTTTCAAGGGAACAGACAACACAACGATGTTTGGAATGTGATTTTATAGTATCAGACGAAGTTTTCGCCAAATGTGCCTTAACGTTGCGCTTATTAGGGGACTTAGAAGAATCTATACCTTTTATGTCACGCAAACAGGCAAGCGTCTGAATTCTTTCCGTGAGGAAGGAATCGAGCTGAGACCATGACGATAAGGACGACTTATCCGTGAGACTCTGTTCCCAGAGTGTTACTGTAAGCTTTGGCAGACGCTGAATACAAATAAAAACAAGAATAGGATCCCAGTGATCCGTAACAATGTCATAAACTGACATGGCAGACAAACAACCGTTTATGCCCCTTTGCAAAGATTTTAAACCTGAACTCGTTTCACTAGTTAAAGACGGAAGATCGAATAAAATCCTTAAATGACTATTTACAAGGATTCTTTTATTGTCATAAGTATCCTTGAGGGCTTTCCAAGCAAGAGCAAAACTTCTATGTGTGAGCGGAAACTTAGAGACGACTTCCCTAGCCTCACCTTTAGTTTTTTGAACTAAGTGACACAGTTTCTCAATGTCACTTAGCCCAGAATTGTTTATAACCATGGCTGAAAAAAGGTCACGGAATGTAGGCCACGACAAGAAATCACCGTGAAACTCATCAATATCACACGGAGGTAATTTGAGATTGTGCATAGTGTTAGAAACATATGGCGGCAAACTCCAATTAGAAATCGAAATATCAGCAGAACTCTGAATATCAAGCTGTTGATTATTAGATGTAGGAGGCAAATTCAAACTCTGGTTAGAAATATTATCTGAATTAGAATTACCGGGCAGCCTATTGGATCTATCGGACTCCCTAGTCTCCATATTGCGACTGGTTTGTGCTGGGGTATTGTGAGGAGTACTACTGTGCATTGCAGTTGGAGTGGAAGGGGAAGATTTCAATGACTTTAAGTTCTCTAGTTTTTCATTCATTTCCGACAAACAATTGACATATCTTTCGCGAGTACTTTCATACTTGCCATCAACAGAAGATATTTCTTCTGCAGAAACACCCTCTTGAGACATCAAATGATCGATGTACTTATCATATGCATCGGAAGCCTTACTCCACAAATTTTGGAGTTCGGTCTTTCGAACTTCAAGATTGAAAATCGTATGATTTTCAGCTCTAATAGCGCTGAAGGATGTTGTAAACTTTTCAATTTTATCGGAAGCGCGGATAAATTGGATTAAATTGATGTTCACCATTTTTCCAAGTAAGATTTTTAAAAAGAACTGCGAAAAGAATTATTTAGATTGGAACCTAAAGACGCAAAAATCAAGATATAACTAGGAAAAACCCACAATCGAATGGAGATCGACACAAATGCCAAAGGAAAACAGATCAAAAAAAATCTAAAATCACAAAGCAAACTAATTTGGTGGAAAGAAGAATCAAAAATTTCCCGAAATTAGCAAAAGAAATCAGAAATTTTTAATTTATTCTAATTGAATAAATATTTGAACAGTTCTTGAATGAAATGTTAAATAAATAGTCAAAGAATAATTTAAAAATGTATTAAAATGGTTAATATTTATCAAAATATTCAAAAAGCACAAAAAAGATCAAATGAATACAAAAAAACTTAATTTTTCGTTATGTACCGGGTGTAGGGTGCACGAATTTTCGACCGAAAATAAAATTTGCTAATGCCTATAAGTTGTAAGCACGCGCTTAAGGCTAGTTTTCTTCAAAAAAATCTTTAATAAAACTTTAGGAAAAAACGGTATTTTTCCACAAAAGAACTCAATAAATAATGCAGATAATAGGCTGATTGTAGGGTGAATTTATTTTAAAAATCCAAAAACGCAAATTTTATTTCAAGAAATTTTCGAGAAAAAAAAAAATATTTAAGAATTTAAATTTAAAATTTTCACAATTTTTTTGGGGCCCACTGTGCCGTGGTGAATAAAGAATACCACACAAAAGGGAAAAAGGAACACACAAGTAGTGGGGGGGTGTGTGTGGATGTAACTGCCTCGCTACAAACAGACCAACGACAACGACCAAGCAAGCAGTGAGAACTGGAGAGGCAAATGTTGTTGGTATATTTATAAAGGCACAAAGTGACGCTATCAAAATTAAAAAAAGGCGCGTATTCTTGTTGTTGTATTTACACGACAACTAGACCAACGGCACTTACCCAACAGTGAGAGCTGGGGAGATAAATAAATTGTTGTTATATTTCTTACTGAATATAAGAAATAGAAAAGGGCTAGTATCCCAGCGAAAAGTTTGCCTCCAAAGAGGCAGTTAAATGATATGTACAAGTGATTTGGAAGTGCATCAAATTATGCATTTTCACTCATGATTTTTACAAGGGAGTGACCCCGGAAAGAGGCACTCCATTGCACCGCATTTTAACTGACCCTTTGGCATTGCATTTTAACTGAACCTTTGGCACTGCATTTTAACTGACCCTTTGGCATTGCATTTTAACTGTCCCTTTGGGGTAGAATAGGAGGCAGTCCAGTAGTGGGATTCTGTAACTCATTTTTGCTGTTATCGGTAATTGTCGGTAAAATTAAAATGCTTATAATTTCGATAATTAACGAAATTTTTCGGTAAGTTAACGATGAATAAAAAGTAGTCGCTAGCCTCTACCGACACAAACGGTGATGCCAACCATTCTTTATGTTTTTAGTCATAATTTTGCGATTTAATTTTACCGATTTTTGTCGATAACAGTAAAAATGAGTTACAGAATCCCACTGCAGAGAACGTGTTTTGAATAACAAAATAAAATGCATTTATTATTTGTGTAAAACAAAAATATTAATAACTTTATTAAATTAACACAAAATATGAAAATTCTCTATTGAATTCAATCGCAAACATGTGTGTTTCCTCCGCTCTTCATTTAATCCAAGCTTAAGTGCTTTTGCTTCATCTGCTAAATGGGTTTGATATTGTCTTCCCATCACCAGTTAAGATTTCGACATGTACTCCAACAGCACTCCATTGGGAAATTTTCTTCTCGTGGGTTACCGGAAAAATGTTCACAAATTAAATATTATTTAGTTTGTTTTAACAAATGTTTGGAAATGTTAACACGATTATCTCTTTTTGGAAATGTATTCCGCTGCGTGTAGAGATGTACAAATTGATTTATGTACATGTAGGGATCTCTAACGACTGCTATTAAAATGTAGTGAACGGAGTGCCTTTTTCACGACTCCGTTTGCACTGCATCCGGATGCTGTTAAATTGTGAGGAATTGGAGTGCCTTTTTTACGACTCCGTTGAACTGCCTCCAGATGTTGTTAAAATGTGACAAATGGATGTGATTCTTTAGATTGCATCCAAATGCGGTTAAAATGTGAGGAACGGAGTGCCTTTTTCACGACTCCGTTTGAACTGCATAAAAACATGCCGTGAAAGAACTAGTCTACATTGCACTACTTCCAATTTATTTTGCTGGGATGGTGATTGTTTTTGCAATTGGCCGAATAACAAGTGATAGTAACAGAGTTAAATAAATTGTTGGTAGGTTTGCGGCCGATTTTCGGTGAGAAACAAACGAAAATAATACGAATATTACGAATATTGGTTGACTGCAAACACGATCACTCGGCAATGTACAAAATGTGTGGGGAATATTGCAATAAGCAAGAGAAAAAAAGGCACACTACAGCGGCAGATTATTTCAATTAGAAAAGTATATTTTTTTTGTGTTAAATATTAAGAAATTAGCACAAACTTATGGAAATGTTCGATTATTTCGCGACGAATTGGAAAATAATGCAAACACGACTCGATTTCAGAATAATTTTAATTGATTTATATAGAAATTAGTTTATTGTGGACTGTATATTGAACGATACCGGAAAATAGGGTAACAAAAAGGCGACCAGTACCGCGATCAAAAATTAAAAACACTTTTTTTCACTTTTGTTTTCAAAAAATAAAACGAAATCTCACACAAACAAATGCACTGAACTTACGTACCTTGTTTTTTGATGAATTTATGTGATGAGATGATGATTTTGATGAAAGTAGATGATGTGGTGATGCGGTAGGTGCGGGGATGCGTTGTTGATAATTTCCTTTGGGAGAAAAAAGGCACAATTAATAACCAGGCAAACTTCTCAAATTCACAAATCCGGCTCGATGCGACCAAATGTTTATGTAGGGCAATGGGGGGAAAAGAAAAGATAAATAAAAACACAGAGGTATCAGTTCTTTATAATAATAAATGTTTGCTGGTTTATTGAATTGTTTGTTTCTTTGTATCAACAAGATTACCTTTTGCTAGGTGCTTTCTCTTTTAAAGATAAAAGTAAAGTGAACGCAGAGGTTCATTTGGATCGCAGAGGATCTTAGTGATCGCAGAGGATCGTTGGGATCGCAGAGGATCTTCGGTATTTTACTACTACAACTACATTTTGTGAGAGCAGAGTCTCTATGTATCAAAATGAGCAAACCAACAACAACCGTCGCCCGTTAGTATCTACACTCTCCGATCTCCGCAGAGGGAACTTGTAGAGGTGATACACGAGCTGTCAATCAGCTACCGTGATCGACTGGGCTTGGGAAGTTGAAGGCCAACGTATCTAACTTATACACGTGGAGTTTTTAAGAATTTTTTCTAGAGGCGTGGAGTTTTTAAGAATTTTTTCTAGAGGCGTGGAGTTTTTAAGAATTTTTTCTAGAGGCGTGTAGTTTTTAAGAATTTTTTCTAGATGCGTGGAGTTTCTAAGAATTTTTTCAAGAGGCGTGTAGTTTTTAAGATTTTTTTCTAGATGCGTGGAGTTTCTAAGAATTTTTT
Organism: Musca autumnalis; assembly: GCF_047663935.1. Taxonomy (NCBI): domain Eukaryota; kingdom Metazoa; phylum Arthropoda; class Insecta; order Diptera; family Muscidae; genus Musca; species Musca autumnalis. The sequence goes on along the minus strand of NW_027411755.1, from coordinate 23,362,255 downwards.
CTAGAGGCGTGGAGTTTCTAAGAATTTTTTCTAGAGGCGTGGAGTTTTTAACAATTTTTTCTAGATGCGTGGAGTTTCTAAGAATTTTTTCTAGAGGCGTGGAGTTTTTAAGAATTTTTTCTAGAGGCGTGGAGTTTTTAAGAATTTTTTCTAGAGGCGTGGAGTTTTTAAGAATTTTTTCTAGAGGCGTGGAGTTTTTAAGATTTTTTCTAGAGGCGTGGAGTTTTTAAGAATTTTTTCTAGAGGCGTGGAGTTTTTAAGAAATTTTTCTAGAGGCGTGGAGTTTTTAAGAATTTTTTCTAGAGGCGTGGAGTTTTTAAGAATTTTTTCTAGAGGCGTGGAGTTTTTAAGAATTTTTTCTAGAGGCGTGGAGTTTTTAAGAATTTTTTCTAGAGGCGTGGAGTTTTTAAGAATTTTTTCTAGAGGCGTGGAGTTTTTAAGAATTTTTTCTAGAGGCGTGGAGTTTTTAAGAATTTTTTCTAGAGGCGTGTAGTTTTTAAGAATTTTTTCTAGATGCGTGGAGTTTCTAAGAATTTTTTCTAGAGGCGTGGAGTTTTTAAGAATTTTTTCTAGAGGCGTGTAGTTTTTAAGAATTTTTTCTAGATGCGTGGAGTTTCTAAGAATTTTTTCTAGAGGCGTGGAGTTTTTTTTTTCTAGTGGTCCTACCTAGAGGTAAAATATAGGATTTTTTAGAATCTTTTAACAAAAACATTGAAAACATTCTTTCTTTAAAAATAGGTTACTCTCAATTTACTTTATGTTTTTTTCGTACTTTTTCAGATCTTTTAAGTATAAGTGAATTTGACGATTTATATCCAAGTTCAGCGGTGAGTCATCACAGCAGCAACAACAATCCACACCGAACGTCACATTTGCTAATAAGCATCACAGTAAGCATGTGTCTGACACTGATGCAACAACACATCTTCTTCTTCGTTCGTCAGCAACAACATTGACATCTTGGGATGACAATGGTGCTGATGTGATATTCTGGTTATGACGACGAAAACGTTGATGATGCAACTGCTACGGCTGTTGTGGCAAGTGACACCCAACCTCAGGCAAAACTCACAAAAAAGAAGATATAAATATTGTTAAAGCCTTTTAAACACACACACATGAACACACGAAAGACGAAGGATTACATATTACACAAATTGGCGTAAGCAAGAGTATTACCGATGGATGAAAGAAGTAGTTGTTCGGGGTCTTATTGCATTTCCTTCAAATGGGAAATTTAATATTAAGTTGAGTATGTTAAATATATAAATAACATTAAAATATACACATAATATATAAGTATTGTATTATTTGTATAAAAGTTTGAAACAAAAAAAGAGTACATATAAAGAGATAGTAGGTAAAACATACATGGGCACATCCATACAAAATGTGTGTATGTAATAGCCAGTATGTAAGTTATGTAAAAAACAAGTCTTCGAATTAGTTTTATGTTGAAATGAAATAAAAAATTGTGAATTTTGTTGATGAAAACTTCAGTTGTAAACTTTATGCATAAGAAGGGTCAAAGGTCAATACACAGTGTTTTGAAATCAAAGAACGTAAAAATTTAAAACTTCTTAAAATGTTTGTCGAATGGTTATCAAAAAGTGGTTATCGAATGTTAAGGTAGATATCGGACCATATTATTGCCATCATTGTAGATACAGGATTTACTACAGAACCTATTACAGAGCTATTAATATTTCCTATACCTGCTTCTCATATATCTGCTTTGCTTGTTTTGGGTGCATTAGAATGAAGTGTATGGCCTAGGTTTCAAAATGCAGCTAGTTCGAATACAAATTAAACAAAAGGACCTGTGGTACAACCAACCACAAATGTCTATTCAAAAAATCTGTACTTTTTAGCCTAAATTCTTGGTAGAAAGCCGCATTAAAATATGTCATAATTTTTTACATACCTATAGGCGTAAATTTTTAAGAAATAACCAAAGTCTCATGTGGGTCTAGAAGCGCGATTTTTTAAGAATTTTTGCCAGGTCTTACCTAGGGCTAGAAGTAAGGACTTTTAAAACTTGTCAGAAAGTCTTAACGGAGTCTATAGACGTGGATTTTACGCATTTTCACAAAGGTACCTAATGCGGATTTTGTAGAATGCTTCTCAAGCCTTGTATGGCTCTGTCCACTAGGATTTTTTATGAACTCTTATAAAAGTACCTAACGTAATTTTCTGTAGAAGTGGATTTTTTAAGAACGTTTCCATGGTCTTAGCTGGGTCCTAGAGGCATGCATTGTTAAGAACTTTATTTTGTATACTTTTAACAAAGACTTTTCGGGATCTATATACGGAGATTTTTTTAAAGAATATTTCCGAAGCATTTGCTGGGTCTGGAGCCGTGGATTTTTAAAAATTCTATAAAGTTGTTTTTTTTTAATTTTTTCCAAAATATTAGCTCAGTCTAGGTGCATTTGATGTGGATTTTTATGGTTTCCCTAAGAAATAGGTACCTGACATGGAATTTTAAGAATTTTGACGAAGTTATCTGACCTGGCTTTCAAGAATTTTGCAAGCACCGTCTCATGTGGCTCTTTAAGATTTTGCCAAACCTATCCGACGTGGAGTTTTAATAATTTTTTTCGAAGCTACCTGACGAGGGTTTTGAAGAATTTTGCCAAAACTACCTGACGTGGATTTTTAAGAATTTTGCCGATGCCCCGCAAAAGTTCAAAATGCTCTCTTAAATGTAGTATAAGACCCTTACGACGATAATGTGTTTTTCATGGGCAAGTCCATGCTGGCCAAAAGCCTCCAAATAAAATAGTATTAGATATAATCTCAGCCTGTGTGAATTGAAACTATCACCTATGGACAGATCGAATGCCGGCTATATAACGTAAAAAGTCGTTAAGTTCGGCCGGGCCGAACTTTTTATACCCTCCACCATAAAATAGTCTTAATTAAAATGGAATAATTAGGGTCCTTTCACAATTATAGGTGGAAAAACTTTTCGACAATGGATAGACTCCTACTGCCTCCCACTATTGCTTAAATTACACTGTAAACACAAGTGTTGGGGCAGAGATAATTCCTTTTGGAGATGAAAGCCCTTGGTGTGTGGATATTAAAAACCCCGAAGGACAGATGCGCCGTGAGTCGAACTTCCGCTTTATGGCGTGATGAAGTTTTTGCAAGAGACCCCGTAAGCCATCATGAATTAGCATTATATCTTTGTTTCTTGTTTTCGTAGAGCACTTAAGCAACAGTGAACAAAGTTATAACGCAAATTCCTGATGGCCCACAGGGTCTCTAAAAAAATTTCATCACTCCATAAAGCGGAAGTTCGACTCACGGCGGATCTGTCCTTCGGGGTTCATAATATACTCACCAAGGCCTTTTTCCCCCAAGAGGAATTTTCCGTGCCCCAGACTTTCACCTCCATTTTGTTGCATAGTGTTATCTAATCTAATCTAAAAACAAGTAAGAACAGACTATAGTCGGACGGGGCCGACCATGTGATACCCTATACCACTATCCCTGTGCACTAGCTTTCCGGGCTAGCTGTTATAAGATGTGCATTAGAAATTTTACCAATTTTCACACAAAAGTTTTGATCAATTTAACCCGCTAAATATTATCCGATCATACCGTTGACTTGCACGCTACTTCTTCATCTCAAACCAAAACTACGTTTAAAATTTCGCGCCGATCGGACTATTATTGTGACCTACAGAGCGGCTACAAAATCGAGCAAAAATTTTGTTTTTGGTCCATTTCATCCCTTTAACATTTCACGATCATCGCCAAAAACTAATCAGTTCTATTCTGGTCCAAACCCGACCTCCATACTAAATTTCGTGACAATCGGTCCATAATTGCGGCCTCTAGCTTGATTACAATTTTTAATGGACGGACAGACGGACGGACGGACGGACACACATCGCTAAATCGCTTTATCTCGTCGAGATATGAAGTTTGGTATACCACATGAGGGGTCTACGACGAATATTTCGCGGCGTTACATGAATTTTTGGGAAAACAAACTTATTATACCCTTTTCCACATTGTGGTATAGGGTATAAATATGTGTTCAGCTAGGTGAAAGGTACCACCTACGGGGCTATATCAAAGACTCAACCTATCTTTAAATTTTTTTGGCGAAAAAGTGTTATAGCTGCTGAGAACTTGAAGAGTCAAATTGAGGGTAGTTTCATCAAAACAATGTAGACCCTCAAAAATGCACCTATGTTGACGAATTTTAGTCAAGAATTTCGTGACCACTGAAAATTCCCGAAAATCGGGAGGTACAGTTATGTATATGGGGGGATATACCAAAACATGGACCTATATTGACGATTATTTTTGAATAGACAAAATTGTAGCTAAAATTCTCAAAATACCGAAAATCGGGAGATACCGTTATATGGGGGGCTATACCAAAACATGGATCTACGTTGACGATGTTTCGTTGGAGATGTTTTATGACCACTGAGAACTGCAAATGTCAAATTACAGCTATTTCGGTTAAAAACTGTAGCTAAAATTCTCAAAATACCGGAAATCGGGAGCTACCGTTATATGGGGTCTATACCAAAACATGGACCTATGTTGACGATGTTTCGTGGAGATGTTTCATGACCACTGAGAACCTCAAATGTCAAATTGCAGATAGTTCAGTTACAAATTGTGGCTCAAATTCTCAAAATACCGAAAATCGGGAGGTACCGTTATATGGGGGCTATACCAAAACATGGACCTATGTTGACGATGTTTGGCGGAGATGTTTCATGATCACTGAGAACCTCAAATGTCAAATTGCAGATAGTTCGGTTACAAATTGTGGCTAAAATTCTCAAAATACCGAAAATCGGGAGGTACCGTTATATGGGGGCTATACCAACCTCAAATGGCAAATTACAGCTAGTTCGGTTAAAATTGTAGCTATAATTCTCAAAATACCGAAAATCGGGAGGTACCGATATATGGGGGCTATACCAAAACATGGACCTATGTTGACGATGTTTCGTGGAGATGTTTCATGACCACTGAGAACCTCAAATGTCAAATTGCAGATAGTTCGTTTAAAAATTGTGGCTAAAATTCTCAATATACCGAAAATCAGGAGGTACCGTTATATGGGGACTATACCAAAACATGGACCAATGCCAATATCCTTTGGGATATAAGTTTGTTGATCACTAGGAACCCTAAATGCCAAATTATAGCTAATTCGGTCTGCAAATGTGGCGAATAAAGTCAAAATACCTCAAATTCGGAAGTACCGTTATATGGGGGCTATACCAAAGAGTGGACCGATATAGCCCATCTTCGAACTTGCCCTGCTTATGGAAAAAATACTCACGGGTGCAAAATTTCAGCACTCTATCTCAATTATTGCGGACATGGCTAGATCGTCTTAGAATTTTATCCTGAACAAGAATATATGGGAAATGTTGCCAATTATTTCATATTCCATTTCTAAAAAATTTAATTTTTTCTTTTCGCGCTACATTAACGATTTTTGGTACATAGGTTAAGAAAAAGTTCCCCAGTACAAATCCGCTCACGAGCAAATTTTTGGTTGTTGCGGACAAATGTTATCGCGGTTTTACTTCTGCTTTTAAGAAAAAAATTCTTATAAAAACGCTAATTATTTTATTGAGCACAATTGTCACTAAAAGTTATCACAAAGTGACGTCATTAAGTAGATTGCATAATATTTGTAAAATGTTACTCAGCATTCGCGGAATTTACAAAAAAATTGGAAAAATTTTAAATGTAATCCGAATTTTTTGAAAATATAGGTCCATTTACTCGTCAAAAATTGCATAAAAATAACAGCTTTAAGAAAAGACTTCACGAGGAATCAAATGAGACCAAACTTATAATCATCGGGATAGTAGTTAGGATATTACAGCCAAAATAAGCACATATTTGTCTTACAAAAAAACAAATTTTGGTTTGTAATAATAGTTTTCACATGCATTCTAGAGTTGAAAATATTGGAAAAATTCTATAGGAGTACTTCTTTTATTTGTCTTGAAACTCCCAAGAAAATGGTCGGATTTTGCTTTATCTACATTCACATAGAAGGTTTCCCATTAAGGAAAGTTATCGGGTTATTGAAATAAATCATTAGACTTCTTAAACGGAATTAGAGTTCAAATAAACCGCTTTAACTTATATGCATTATTAAAATATGTGTAAATCGCTTAATTATTAAAATCGTTTTGTCCGCATGTGATTTTCATGTACAGCAAGACCATATCTTTTAATTTGTATATATTTTTCGAAAAATAATTTGGACAGTAAGATGTAGCATCGGCTGCATCTTAGCATTAAAAACCCTATAAAACATCGCTAATTTGCGCAAAATTCATACAATTTCGTTCCGCATCCGGTTTTAGTGTCACCATGAAAATCTGCATCGATATATACCTATTTCAATGCAATCAGTCAAGAACCGTGGATGTAGCATCACACACTATTTTTGGGATAAAATGAATGTAGTTTCCTTATCAGTGAAGTTTTTAAATCTCCGTTTCCGCAAAAAGGAAGATGCTGTACTAGTTTTTTCATAGCAGTGCAAGCGGCCGACAGAATACGCGATAAAATGCGCGATATTTTCAAAAACAATATTAGGTGATTTTCCTACCTTGGAATTTCTCCTATCTCGCGTTTTAGTAGATGGATTTTAATGAGTAATGATTTATTAGATCCGCAAAGTAAAAATCCAAAATTTGCAATCATGCACGAGTAAATCGAATGCCAATTGTACAAATTAGACCCGAAATATATGATTTTTAGAAATTTGTTCGCACAAAATTTTCGTATTTGGATACAGATTTCTCTGAAGCTGTGTAGGCTACATTCACAACACATATATCAAATAAATCAGAATCGTGAGTTCTTTATTCCTATATATGATTTTTTGAAAAACCTGTTTGCGGAACGAAATTATAAGACAATTTCAAAAAACACTTAAAATCTGGCTTCAAAATGTCAGCATCATTTAATGGTAGACGCAGATCAAATTTTGAAAAGTTATACATAAGTGGGATGATCCTTATTTAGTTGGCTTCTACTTTCACTTTGACAGGAAAATCGGAAAAAATGTGGTTTAATCACAAATCGAGAGAAAACAAAAAAAGTCGCGTTGGCTTCAACCCATTTTTACCCATTTTTTAACATAAATATAGCCACAGCTTCCACGCAAATCAACTTTGAAGGCCAATATTTTTTGCCAAGTCTAAGAACATTTCATATTATCCAAAAGCATTTAAATTGTACAATATACAACCACTATTCGCGAGTTATAAAGGGGTAAACCTTGGCTTCAACGATGTTAAATTTTCAATAATATTGCCCATATATACTTTATAGGGTCGCAAATGATTAGTTCGATGTGTTACAATACTATGGTGGAGGGTATAAAAAGGGAATTTTCAGAAGGTTGTGGACAAAAATATTCATTTGGATTAAGGATCAAAAGTGTTCCGGAGGTGCTAGTTGTAGGAATGGACCACATTGTCTATATTCGAATTGGGCCTTATTCTTAGAGTCATTCATTTCTATAGATAGCCAGATAGCCTACCAGTCATTACAGTTGATCACCGTATAATTAAGAGCTTTTGAACCATTATATCAGGAATCATTATATCGCTGTAAACAGGACCACAAGGAATATTTTCGGTACAAATTTCCAAAGGATCCGCGAACACACTAATTAAGAAGTGTACTGGTATGGAGCATTAAACTGCATTTAATGACAAATTTTGAACTTTTGTGTGGTAGGTACGAGAGCTGCACGAAAATACCGCTTGTTGACAGGCGCTACTTAAAATTGTTTTTAGAAAGTTTGACAGTTTTTGGACTGAATATACTCAGGACAGTTTGTCGTACGACCATGTATTGTGTTGATTATAGTGACTTAAAAAAAGTTACTTTGCAAAAAAATTTAATTTGCTTGTGAACATTTTCATCCGATAATTTTTCAAAACTTTCGAAGTGGATAATCACGGCAAGAGTGCATCGATCAAATTAAATCTTTGTAGGACAATAAAGGACCATCCTATATATAAGACAAGAAAAACCCAAGATCGTGAGGGTCGCCATAAATCGGTCGTTGTGCCTGAAAAAAATTAAGCCGTTCGCGAACGGATAATGCAAGATTGCCATGTTATGTACCGTGAGATAGAGACACCCTTGGACATTTCTTCGACTAACAGTTGATATTGCATGAACCCATAGCCGCAAAAATGGATTTTTCTCGTTAGATCCAGCAAAATTCAACAATCGATTAAAAAAGGCTCTTATGGATTGGTGCAAAGAAATAGTGAATAAAAACGATCACGGTGCTTCAACCGACGTTCATAAGAACGTCACAGACGACGAATTTTGGATCTATGCTTAGGAGCCAGAAACAAAACAGGAATCGGCCGTTTAGGTCTTCGAAAGCGAGCCAAATCCAACAAAAGTTTTTAATGTAAGAAGCACTTCGAAGCCAATGGTCGCCTGTTTCTTCGGCAAAACTGACCGTGTGGCGTCTGTATGGGTTGAGATATGTAGGACGGTTAATACTAAATCTTACACTAAAATTTATTTGCCTGAAGTCTGCTGAGAAATTTGAAAAACGAACAAAAGAAGACGAATCATTCTGCTTTATGACAATGCGAGCTCTCACACATCAATTTAAACCAGGGCCTGTTTGATTGGAAAAAACGTAGAATTGATAGGTCATCAGCGGTACAGGCCGGGCTGGGTATCCAAAGAATTCATTTGATTCCAGCATATCACGAAAAAAGGCGTTTTCAACGATTTTCGTCGCCAGAAGATGCTGTTGAAGCGTTCAAAAACCATGTTTTGTAGGTGTCTCAATAGGAGTGGTAAAATGTACTTCAACAATAGGTTTCACCGCACGAAAAAGTGTATAAATCATGCTTGGGGTTTCTTAAGAATACAATAAAACTATAGCATCTTTATATAGGGCTAGATCAAAGTGTGGACCTATGCTTAAAATTTTTGGTAGAGATGTTTTGTGATGCCTAGGAACTTCAACTGTCAAATTACAGGTAGTTCGGTCAACAAATGTACCTACAATCCTCAAAATACCGAAATAGGGACGAACTATGTTGATTTTTATACGCTCAGCATTTATGATAACGAGGGTACTCGTATATACACTTTCATACAGGCAAAATTTGCCTTATCGAAATAATGGTTTTAGACCCCAAATATGTTTGGACGAAATGTGTTTCAGACAATTTGGAGTCGATCTAGCAATGTCCGTCCGTCTGTCTGACTGGCTGGTGCGCACGATAACTCTCGAACGGATGAACCGATTTGTTCCAAAATTTGGCTTTCGCAATATTTTGTCCAAATTTAGTTTAAGTTCGAAGATGGGTTATATCGGTCCACTCCTTCAGGTACCTCCCCCACAAAAGTTCGAAAATGTTCGGAAAACTTGTGCCCACAATAACACTTGAAGGAAGCAACCGATTTGATTCATACTTTGCACATAGTGAAATTTTTACTAAAATTAGATGAGGTTCCAAAACGCGCTCAATCAGTCAACTCCTTCGGGTACCTCCCACACAAAATTTCGGATAAGTTCAGATTAGGACCTGCTCTCGAATCGCTTTGATTTTTGTTGCAACACGTTGTATTCATTGCCCCCCATATGAAGGTACAAGTTTCATCAGGAGCAAGTACATACTTCCTGAGAAAATAGCCTGAGAGATGCAAAAAGCCCCTATAACACCGTGTGTAGTGGATGGAGCGCAAGATAACTCTCGAACGGATCTTTCGATTCGGTTCAAATTTTGGCCTTCATAATATTTTGTCTAAACATAGTTTAAAATCGAAGATAAGCCATATCGGTCTACTCCTTCAGGTACCTCCCCCACAAAAGTTAAAAAATGTTCGGAATAATTGTGCGCACGATAACTTTTGAAGAGAGTGACCGATGTAATCCATACTTTGCACATACTGATATATCTTTGTATTTTCCTTCTGGTACCTCTCACACAAAATTTCGGATAAGTTCACTTTAAGACCAGCTCTCGAATCACTTTGATTTTGTTGAAGCGATTTGCATTCGCTACCTCAATTTCTTAGGAAAACAGCCCGAAAGATGTAAAAAATCCCTATGTCACCATATGTGGCTGTCGATTTGGTCCAACATTTAGTCTTCGTCATATTATATCCAAACTTAGTTTCATGAGGCAATACCGATCCACAACTTCTAGTACTTCTTCCCAATATTTAAAAAATGTCACTAAAATGCTAGGACGATATCACTTGAATGGGGCAACCAATTTGGGCCAAACTTTGGATCTCCTAATATTTTGTTAAAATTTAGTTTAACTTCTAAAATGGCCCATGTCGGTCCTTACTAAGGGTACCTCCCCCACAAAGGTTCAACATTTGTGTTTTAGTGCAGTTAATTCCTAATCCACATTTTTGTCGGCAAGTTCAAATGTCCAAAAAGTGTCACAAAATTTTGAAGAGACCTTAATTACATTCGATCTGTCCGTAGGTGAAAATTTCACTTCACATTGGCTGAGGGTATATATCTGTCGGCAAAGCCGACTGACACTTTTTTACTTGTTTTCTTAAACTTAAATCCAGTTCGAAAATTGCCTATATCCGACTACTTTTTCGATTTTCTCCCCCTCTCAAAACGATCGCTTAAATATATTTTAAGGACTGTTAGAGGGTCGTTACGAAATGTAGCCTTTTTTCTCCTCTTCACAGTGAGAAACTATTTATCGTGAGCAAGTCCACGTTGGCCCAAAAAACTCTAAATATCCTACCGTTACCAACTAAAGCTGCTGTTGGGCGCGACAAATACATATCAACAAAGTGGCTCCCAAAACAAAATTAAGTTTCAAAATGGACTCTGTCAGTCCATTCCTTTAGTAAACTGCTCCATAAAAGTTAAGAACTTTTGAAACATTCTCCTCAGATTGTCCCAAAATTTAAAAACGGGTATTTTTTTTTTTCTAGGCGAAGCTAACACTTCGCGAGATATACATATGCTCCCAAAGGTCCAATATTTACGGCCTCCTGCACTTATGGGCAATTAAGTCCTCTAATTCGGGTAGTTCCCCTAATTCGGCACTATAACTCTTGAGGGAAGTGAACGACTTGGTGTTTTGCACATCTTGATAACTCTTCCAGAAATAGATCATGTCCTAATATGGACTATTACCGACCAAAATCGGTAAAATTTAGTTGCTTATAAGTTCGGTAATTAACGAAATTCGTCGGTAGGTTAATAATGTTGCCGCTAAGTCCTAGCGATTACAACAGTGTTGTCATTTTTTATTTGTACATTTCATTCATAATTTTGAGTTTTAATTTTACATAGTTTTTCGGTAATCAACAAACGATTACCTTGTTCGTCCCTACAAGAAATCTATCACAGGCTGATGATAATATAATTGTTCCACAAACATGCCAGAAGGGGACAAGGGAGACTTCTCTCATATCAATGAGTGTATCCCGATTCATATTAGCTCAATGATGTGGGATCTACAGTTTATCGCCGAGTTGGAACGGCGTGTCTTAAGACACAACTTGTAAAGAAGTTTTACATGGCTGAAATACTCAAGAAATGTCGCCAACATTACTGAGGGGTATTTTGTCACCATTTAAAATTTGATGTTGCCTGGCCTGGGAATCGAACCCACGACCTTTAGCGTGCAAGGCGGGTGTGCATACCATTGCACCACCGTGGCATCCAGGCAGCCTGATGATATATGAATTAATTTTCGGACTTCATTCTAGCTGCATAATATTTGATTTTCTTTGCATTCCCGTCATTTTTCCCATTTCTCCCTTTTCCTGCGGAAAAACGTTTCTCTTCCCACCTTCTCGCTCGTCTGTGTATTAGCACTACGCTCTTGTTCGAACGAACCATGGCTGCATTGGTATCCAAGTACAAAATTTGGGAATGAGCATAACAACATATTGTTGGGATGTGCAGTGTTTTTACGAACCAAGTGGGATAGTTCAGTAGGGTATACTGCCTCTTGTCTTACGCTTATAGCTTTTAGATGTCCAGTTTTTCAACTGCGTGTAATAGGCTTTTCTGCAACAAAGTAGTGATCGTAATTATGAATCATACTTTTTTCAATTTTGACATTAAAATCGCCTGAAACATTTTGAATCTGCTGAAAACGTATCTGTAATATTTTAATTCTAGGCGTTCGTAAAATATGTTTGGTTTTTTTTATCCTAATTTATTGACCGCTTATATAGGCGTATAAAAAAGGAAAACTTTTATTTATATTAAGTTTGTATTTGTTAAAAAGTTATGTCATCATTGTAAATATGTAATAATCATAAATTATTTGGAATAAGAATATCATATATAAGATTGTAAATAAAGACTGTTGAAATATAAAACATAATATCGCTAACTACAATAAAATATATGTATGTATATGACAACATGACAAGCCTAGATCTAAGAGTATTTATACAAAGTTGTGTTATAATTAAACAAAAAGAAAAAAAAATAAGAAAATAGTATTAAAGAAAACGATATCAATTATTACACAAATAAAATGTTTCATAACAAATAAAAAACATATCATTTCTGAAAAAAAAACCAAAAATAAAGTTAATTGTTCAAAATTGATTATCTCTAAGAAATCCATAACGTAAATTTATAAGAGCCATGAATTATAAAATTACTGGATAATAAAACGTATATAAATGCATACAGCCATTAAAAAATTATTATGCTTGTTATAAAATACATAAAAAAGTATTATTATTAAAAAATTGCTTTTAAAGTTGACAGAATTACAAAAAAAATATGATTATATTATTTTAGTTTTGAAAAAAAGAACAAAAAAAGAAAAACATTGCCACATAAGCCGTAACCAAATGAAAATCTTAAGCTTAGCTGAAATAATAAAACAAAAAATAAATAAATAAAAATAAATAAAGGATATTGGTACATTGATCGGTTAGAATACAAAAATTACAATTTGCTTTTACAAAAAACAATATTAATAGGAAAAATATAAAATGAATAATTATTAATTGTAAATTTTCTATAAAGCAAAGGTAAAACAAAATTCAAGTAAAAACATTATAGATTATGTTATTATATAAGTAAAATTATATATTATATAGGGGAATAATTAAAGATAAATATATATTGAAAGAAAACTGAAAATCCAAGTGAACCATTTTTTTGGGATGGAATTTTGAAGGTAAGTTTTAAATAAAGTGTATTTTCATTAGCCAAATGATGAAAATAACGTATGAATATCGGGTGGTCCATTCTATAGGGTCTATATAAGAATGAGCAACTGTACCTACAATTCTCAGCGCTAATGTTTTGTGCCCCCTACATTCGAGCCATGGGATATGCAGGCCATTTCTGAAGGAACATTTTGTGACCCAAAGGAGACCAAATACCAATTTAAGCAATTTCGGCAATATAATGTTGCTAAAACCTTCAAAAACGCAAATAGTGGGGGACCGTTCTATGGGGACCATAAGAAACCGTGGAGCAATACAGAAAAAAGTTTTATACCCCCAACGAAGACTAAATATCAAATTTAAGCCGTTTCAGAATACCCAAATCGGGAAGACCTAGACATATACTGATAATTTTTTCTGGAATATTTTATACCCCCATCGAAGACTAAAAGCCAAATGTCAGACATTTCGGTAGGATATTGAGGCCACAACATTAAAAATGATGAAAATCGGGAGGTACCGTTCTATGGTGGCGTGTAAGAGGCGGACCAATACGGACAAATTTCAGGTGGAAAATTTTATACGACAAAGAAAACTGAATACCAAATTTCAGCCATTTCGGTGGGACGTTGAGGCCACAACCTTCAAAATACGAAATATCGGGATTGACAGTACTATGGGGGCTATATGAAGACGTAGACCTATACCTGCTATCGTACTAAGCCTGCTATCGAATGTGAAACCATAATATCTTATGGTAGTTGGTTGTCGGAAGATGGTATCGAATGTATACCGCCCGGCCAAGATGAGTTAAAGACAGCAATAAACCGGCTTAAGAATAATAAGGCAGCAGGAGACAATGACATACCAGCCGAGCTGTTCAAATTCGGAGGCGACACGCTAATTAGGTGTATGCATAAGCTAGTTAGCACCATTTGGCAGGAGGAAAGCGTACCTGATGATTGAAACCTGAGCGGGTCCCGTTCACAAGAAGGAAGATAAGACCGTGTGCTCTAACTACAGGGAAGATAAGACCGTGTGCTCTGGTCCCTATTGTTTATCAGATAGTGCCAGGGATATTGTGCTAACGACTAAAGCCTATGGCCAACGAAATAATTGGACCTTACCAATGCGGCTTTAGACCTGACAAGTCCACCATTGACCAGATATTTACCCTGCGGCAAATCCTGGAGAAGACCCAAGAGATGCAGATCGACAACCACCACCTTTTTATAACCTCCACCATATGGAGGGTATAATTAAATGTGTCATTCCGTTTGTAACACATCGAAATATTCGTCGGATACCCTATAAAGTATATATATTATTGATCAGCATAAAATTCTATGTCGATTTGACCATGTCCGCCTGTCCGTCCATCTGTCTGTCTGTTGAAATTAAGATACAGCTCGCAATTTTAAATATAGAGAGTCAAAATTTGGTACAGAAGTTTTTATTACTTGCAGGATGGTTGGTATTGAAAATGGTATATATCGGTCCACGTTTTGATATAGCCCCCATAAAACGGTACCTCCCGATTTTCGGTATTTTTAAGGTTTTAGCTTCATTATCATACCAAAATGGCTGAAATTTGGTACCTAGTCTTCTTTAGGGGTATAAAACTTTCCCCCAGAATTTTGTCGGTATCGGTCCACACCTTCATATAGCCCCCATATAACGGTACCTCCCGATTTTCGGTATTTTGAAGGTTTTTACTTCATTATCCTACCACAATGGCTGAAATTTGGTACGTAGTCTTCTTTAGGGGTATAAAACTTCCCCCCAGAATTTTGCCGGTATCGGTCCACACCTTCATATAGCCCCCATATAACGGTACCTCCCGATTTTCGGTATTTTGAAGGTTTTTACTTCATTATCCTACCACAATGGCTGAAATTTGGTACGTAGTCTTCTTTAGGGGTATAAAACTTCCCCCCAGAATTTTGTCGGTATCGGTCCACACCTTCATATAGCCCCCATAGAACGGTACCTCCCGATTTTCGGTAATTTAAAGGTTTTAACTTCATTATCCTGCCAAAATGCCTGAAATTTGGTACTTAGTCTACGTTGGTGGTATAAAACTTTTCCCAGAACTTTGTCGGTATCGGTCCACACCTTCATATAGCCCCCATAGAACGGTACCTCCCGATTTTCGGTATTTTTAAGGTTTTAGCTTCATTATCATACCAAAATGGCTGAAATTTGGTACCTAGTCTTCTTTAGGGGTATAAAACTTTCCCCCAGAATTTTGTCGGTATTGGTCCACACCTTCATATAGCCCCCATATAACGGTACCTCCCGATTTTCGGTATTTTGAAGGTTTTTACTTCATTATCCTACCACAATGGCTGAAATTTGGTACGTAGTCTTCTTTAGGGGTATAAAACTTCCCCCCAGAATTTTGTCGGTATCGGTCCACACCTTCATATAGCCCCCATAGAACGGTACCTCCCGATTTTCGGTATTTTGAAGGTTTTAACTTCATTATCCTACCAAAATGGCTGAAATTTGGTACTTAGTCTACGTTGGTGGTATAAAACTTTCTCCAGAACTTTGTCGGTATCGGTCCCTGCCTTCATATAGCCCCCATAGAACGGTACCTCCCAATTTTCGGTATTTTAAAGGTTTTAGCTTCATTATCACACCGAAATGGCTGAAATTTGGTACATAGTCTACGTTGGTGGTATAAAACTTTCCCCCAGAACTTTGTCGGTATCGGTCCATGCCTTCATATAGCTCCCATAGAACGGTACCTCCTGATTTTCGGTATTTTGAACGTTGTGGTCTCAATATTCCACCGAAATGGCTGAAATTTGGTATTTAGACTTCGTTGGGGGTACTCAAACTTCCCCTTTAAATTTGTCGGTATAGGTCCACGCCTTCATATAGCCCCCATGGAAAGGTACCTCCCGATTTTTCGTATTTTGAAGGTTGTGTCTTCAATATTCCACCAAAATGGATGAAATTAGGTATTTAGTCTTCAATGTGATATAAAACTGTTCGCCAGAAATATGTCTGTACAGGTCCACGCTTTCATATTGCCCCATTTCTGACTAAAATTCGTCGGTATAGGTCCACGTTTCGATATAGCCCCATAGAACGGTACCTCCCGATTTTCGTAATACTGAAGATTGTGACGTCAATATCCAACCGAAATGGCTGAAATTCGTTATTTCGTCTCCCAAGAGTTATAAAATATTCCAGAAGAGTATTATCAGTATAGGTCCACGTCTTCTTATATCCCCATATAAGCGTACTTCTTGATTTTCGGTATTTTTTAAGTTTTAGCCACATTCTCTTACCGAAATATAGGAAACTTGGTATTTAGTCTTCTTTGAGCCTAAAAACTTTCCGTCAGAAATTTGTCGGTATAGATCGACGTTTTGAAATAGCCCTCATAGAATGGTGCCTCACATTGTTTTACCGAAATTGCTGAAATTTAGTATTAAGTCTTCATCATACACAAAAGGAAACTAATTATTCCATTTTACTTCAATACAACTTGTGGTGGAGGGTATAACAAGGTCGGCCCGGCCGAACTTAATGCCGTTCTTACTTGTTGTCGATTATAAAGCACCCTTCTACAGCCCCTACGTTCAGATGTATGCCAAGCCATGTCTGAATTTGGTATCCCCACAAAGCTCATTCGGCTTTGCAAAATGATACTTGGTCCTCGGTTCAAATAGGAAAGAACCTCTCCGAAGAGTTTAGTACCAAAAAAGTTTCAGACAAGGAGACAGCTTTTCTTTGACTTATTCAACATTCTGCTGGAAAAAGTTATACGAGATGCAGATGTTAAAGATGTTACTTGCTTATGCTGATACAGGCATAATTTACCGATTAGTAAAAGAAGTAACTGCTACGGAAAGTCGAAAGAGAATCTGCTAAAATGGGTATGGCGGCAAACGGCGAGAAGATCAAACTGATGGTGTCGACGCGTAATGCGTCCTAAGAGCTCGGAGCAGCAGTCGAAGTTGGTTCCTATAATTTTGAGGCAGTAAAAAACTTCGTCTACTTCGGTACCTCCATAAACACAGCAAACAACATCAGTTGTGAAATAAGAATTGTATTGGCCCAGAGATGCTACTTTGGCTTAAGTAGCAGTTTAAAAACAACGCCACATCTTGTCAAACAAAAATAATACCCGTGCTGATGTACATGGGCCAGCAGATAAAATAGATCAAGATACAACGATTGCGTTGGATAGGCCATGTCATAAGAATGAGCGATGATGAACCCGCTCAAAAGGCGTATAAATACGAGCCACATGACGGTACACGCAGAGCTGGCAGGCTGAGTTGAAAACGAAAGACGAGGTATTCCAAAAATCAGAGCAACAAACAGAGAGAAATTGAATAGTTTCTCATTTCAGTGTGGCGTAGATTTAACGGAGGATATTTTCTTATTCTTCAGATGAAAACAGTTTCAGTTGCCATAAACATCTGGAGGGTGTGAAATTTCAGAAAGATATTGGTTAAACAGTTCCGGAAATATCGCCCCGTTTTGGAGGCCTCCCTCTTTTACTTTACAAGTCTTCAAGTTTTTTTCTTTCTGAATTTTACAAACGACGAAAAATAGTTTATTATCCAACATTTCAAACATGGCTGCAGGTAAATCTTCTCTATGTCCTCAAACAGTTTGGCTAGGTGAAAAGCCACCAAGAGTGTTATGGGGCATGGCCTGTTCTGTTATGTGTGGATATGGCGTGTAATGTTGTAGTTGTACAATTATATTTTCTGAATCCATGCTGATGATGGGCAATTGGGAAAATGCTCCTCATCATGGGGAGGAGTAGTGCCTCTAGGAATATCACTGTGGGCGACATGTAGAAAAGCGGCCTGTACGATTGCCTGCCGTAATCGGACAAACCTGCCAACTATTCTGGCTTCTGGTAAAATTTGCTGGTACATCGCTCTTATACGGCGTAGCACACATTTCTTCGTTGTAGCACCCTCGGCGTGCTTTATGAACTGCCGTGAGTGCACACTCACCTTTTCGGGTATGAAAGTAACAACCGTTCTATCAATTATTCAATCATCTGCCAATGCTGCATTATTTCAGGTAGTCTATCCACTTATTCTGCTTTTGCCATCCTACTAGCCTGTTAAGTTCAAGAATAAGTTCTATAACTCTTAGGCCTTCAAAGTTCGTAGGACCAACTTATCACGCTCATTTGCTAGTCCCGTCACATCAGCTGGAAAATTTGATTTAATTCCGTGCAATCGACCAAAAGGTGTGTAGCAAGCGACTGAAACGGTGATGTCATCCCAAAAAAATCTATAAGCTTCCCGAGGATCTGGGCACCGTGGCCTATGCAGCTCTCTGAAGCGGTGGTTGGTAAATTCTCTGAACCATTGCTATTCCGTGATCTGTTAAAGGAGACGATGACAGGAATGTGGTCTGAGGCAATAGAAATGACGAGTTCCACAATGGTTATACCTGGCGACCTGTGGCAAAATGTGGAGCTATGAATTTGCTCGGGTAGCGCTGCACCCTCTGGTCCGCTAGCACCAGACATAATTATTGCTATCCAAAAGCGAACTTATATCAGGCAGATTACGTGAGTCATCATTACATATCGAGGGTATTTACAAATTTAGCACGTCCTTCTCGGCACAGCCACACTAGAGTCAAATTCAAGCGAGATAAACCTGTAAATTATTTCCGTATGACGTAGTTTTTTCCCCAACTCGTACCAAATAAAACACGAATTCGTTTAGATTACGATTTCATTGCTTCTATTCTCTACTTACTTAGATTGCACTGACGGTTTAATTCGCGGTCTATATTACAACCCAACTCTCCCACCTGCTACTCTCCAGTATTTATACTCGCTCGCTGATGCATAGACTGTTCTAGCTTCCTAATTCTAGGCGTTTCTTTAATGTTCAGGCAAAATCGTAACCGATTCGTAAATACAAATGCACACATACTAACAAACGGATGAATGTAAACAACCAATGTGACAGAAGTAATAAATAAGAGAGAGTAGAAGGGGTTACAATGAATGACGTCACAATGTAGGAAGATAATTAGACAAAAACTAATATGAGAGAATTCAACAAAAACAATAATAAAATAAACATGGAAATAGTGCATGAAATTCTATACCACCGACGTAGCCAGGGGGGAGGTCCTGGGGGCCAGGTCCCCCATCCCCAAAATGGGAAATTTTTTAGACATTTTTTTTTTTCTATATTTTTTGTCAAATTTTATCAGTTGGGCCACCCGAAAAGCTGTCTAGAATAATACCTGGCTACGTCCCTGTTCTATACCGTAGTTGTTGTTGTAATACTGACTCGAATAAACTAAATGCTTAATCAAATTTAAAGCTCCAATATAAAATTCTTAAATTAATGGAATTAATGGAAGTATCTTACATAAACCATTTACTTTCGTAACAGTATTATAGGAATGATTCAGTTCCGGGTCGCTAAACATCTAAACATGGGCGTAATATGGTGCTCTTTTGTTGCTCTTGGAGGTGTCTAGTATTTCGACGATGCCAATAAATCTGACAATGAAGATGAATACACTCTGGGAGATGTTCCTGCGTACCAATCACAGTGGTCCTGGAAGCGGCTTAGACCCGAGCAGCCTCGCAAGTGCACACATTCTCTACATCCATTACATCTAACCGACGATGACATGTGATTGATGCGGATGTGGCAAACGGAACATATACGTGATTCGGTAAACAAATAAAAGAGTATCAGTCGGCTCTTTCAACTGAGATATATCCTCAGCCTGTAGGAATTGAATCCTTAATCTATAGACAGATTAAATGCCTGCTACACAACAAAAGTCCTTTTCACCAAAATTTTTGTATTTTAGTTTCCAGAATTTGGTGATATTTTCCAGATATTTGGTGATATTGCCGACAAAAATATGGATTTGGATTAAAGCTCAAAAGTGTTGCGGAGGAGGTACCTGAAGTAATGCACCGACGTAGTCCATTTTGGAAGTGGACTTTATTTTGGGAGACATTCCTTTTGATACATGTATATCGGGCCCTCCAGTCATTTCAGTTGGCCAACGTATAATGACGAGCTTTTAGACCATTATATCAAGAAGCATGGGCTTGCCCAAGAAGAATATAATATCGCTTTAACAGGACCACATGGAATACTTTCTATAAAAATTTCCAAAGAATCATCGACAACCCCTAAACTGCACATAAACAAACATGTTGAACTTTTATGAGGGAGGTATCGTAAGGAGTGGACCGATATATAACATTTTCGAACTTAAACAAAATTTGGGCAAAATATAGAAAATCCAATGTTTGGACCAAATCAGTAAGGCCGTTAAAGACCAAACCAGTGCCATTTTAACAACATTTTTTTTTTTTGAACATTTCGGGACGTACCGGAAGGTTGAACCGATAAGAACCATATTCTAACTTTATCTAAGATTCGAAATATATTACGAAATTCAAATTTAAACCATCACAGTATACTGCTCGAATGTTGTTCTGCGCACCAGAAAGAAAGAAATTCGGGGAAGAAATGGGGATTTTTTAAAAAATATTTTTCAAAGTCCTTCCCACCAATAAACGTGAATTTTTTAAAGAATATTTTCAATTTTTAAAGACCTTCCCATCAATAAACGTGGATTTTTTAAAGAATATTTTTCAAAGACCTTCCCACCAATAAACGTGGATTTTTTAAAGAATATTTCTCAAAGATCTTCCCCCCAATAACCGTGGATTTTTTAAAAAATATTTTTCAAAGGCCTTCCCACCAATAAACGTGGATTTTTTTAAAGAATATTTTTCAAAGACATTCCCACCAAACGTGGATTTTGTTAAAGAATATTTTTCAAAGACCTTCCCACCAACAAACGTGGATTTTTTTAAAGAATATTTTTCAAAGACCTTCCCACCAACAAACGTGGATTTTTTTAAAGAATATTTTTCAAAGACCTTCCCACCAATAAACGTGGATTTTTTAAAGAATATTTTTCAAAGACCTTCCCACCAATAAACGTGGATTTTTTAAAGAATATTTTTCAAAGACCTTCCCACCAATAAACGTGGATTTTTTAAAGAATATTTTTCAAAGACCTTCCCACCAATAAACGTGGATTTTTTAAAGAATATTTTTCAAAGACCTTCCCACCAATAAACGTGGATTTTTTAAAGAATATTTTTCAAAGACCTTCCCACCAATAAACGTGGATTTTTTAAAGAATATTTTTCAAAGACCTTCCCACCAATAAACGTGGATTTTTTAAAAAATATTTTTCAAAGACCTTCCCACCAATAAACGTGGATTTTTTAAAGAATATTTTTCAAAGACCTTCCCACCAATAAACGTGGATTTTTTAAAGAATATTTTTCAAAGACCTTCCCACCAATAAACGTGGATTTTTTAAAGAATATTTTTCAAAGGCCTTCCCGCCAATAAACGTGGATTTTTTAAAGAATATTTTTCAAAGACCTTCCCACCAACAAACGTGGATTTTTTTAAAGAATATTTTTCAAAGACCTTCCCACCAATAAACGTGGATTTTTTAAAGAATATTTTTCAAAGACCTTCCCACCAATAAACGTGGATTTTTTAAAGAATATTTTTCAAAGACCTTCCCACCAATAAACGTGGATTTTTTAAAGAATATTTTTCAAAGACCTTCCCACCAATAAACGTGGATTTTTTAAAGAATATTTTTCAAAGACCTTCCCACCAATAAACGTGGATTTTTTAAAGAATATTTTTCAAAGACCTTCCCACCAATAAACGTGGATTTTTTAAAGAATATTTTTCAAAGACCTTCCCACCAATAAACGTGGATTTTTTAAAGAATATTTTTCAAAGACCTTCCCACCAATAAACGTGGATTTTTTAAAGAATATTTTTCAAAGACCTTCCCACCAATAAACGTGGATTTTTTAA
This sequence comes from Musca autumnalis, assembly GCF_047663935.1. Classification (NCBI taxonomy): domain Eukaryota; kingdom Metazoa; phylum Arthropoda; class Insecta; order Diptera; family Muscidae; genus Musca; species Musca autumnalis. The sequence continues at coordinate 23,340,179 of NW_027411755.1, read as the reverse complement.
AGAATATTTTTCAAAGACCTTCCCACCAATAAACGTGGATTTTTTAAAGAATATTTTTCAAAGACCTTCCCACCAATAAACGTGGATTTTTTAAAGAATATTTTTCAAAGGCCTTCCCGCCAATAAACGTGGATTTTTTAAAGAATATTTTTCAAAGACCTTCCCACCAATAAACGTGGATTTTTTAAAGAATATTTTTCAAAGACCTTCCCACCAATAAACGTGGATTTTTTAAAGAATATTTTTCAAAGGCCTTCCCGCCCATAAACGTGGATTTTTTAAAGAATATTTTTCAAAGGCCTTCCCGCCCATAAACGTGGATTTTTTAAAGAATATTTTTCAAAGACCTTCCCACCAATAAACGTGGATTTTTTAAAGAATATTTTTCAAAGGCCTTCCCGCCAATAAACGTGGATTTTTTAAAGAATATTTTTCAAAGACCTTCCCACCAATAAACGTGGATTTTTTAAAGAATATTTTTCAAAGACCTTCCCACCAATAAACGTGGATATTTTAAAGAATATTTTTCAAAGGCCTTCCCGCCAATAAACGTGGATTTTTTAAAAAATATTTTTCAAAGACCTTCCCACCAATAAACGTGGATTTTTTAAAGAATATTTTTCAAAGACCTTCCCACCAATAAACGTGGATTTTTTAAAGAATATTTTTCAAATGCCTTCCCGCCAATAAACGTGGATTTTTTAAAGAATATTTTTCAAAGACCTTCCCACCAATAAAAGTGGATTTTTTAACGAATATTTTTCAAAGACCTTCCCAGCAATAAACGCGGAATATTTTTCAAAGACCTTCCCACCACTAAACGTGGATTTTTTAACGAATATTTTTCAAAGACCTTCCCAGCAATAAACGCGGAATATTTTTCAAAGACCTTCCCACCACTAAACGTGGATTTTTTAACGAATATTTTTCAAAGACCTTCCCACCAATAAACGTGGATTTTTTAAAGAATATTTTTCAAAGACCTTCCCACCAATAAACGTGGATTTTTTAAAGAATATTTTTCAAAGGCCTTCCCGCCAATAAACGTGGATTTTTTAAAGAATATTTTTCAAAGACCTTCCCACCAATAAACGTGGATTTTTTAAAGAATATTTTTCAAAGACCTTCCCAGCAATAAACGCGGAATATTTTTCAAAGACCTTCCCACCAATAAACGTGGATTTTTTAAAGAATATTTTTCAAAGACCTTCCCACCAATAAACGTGGATTTTTTAAAGAATATTTTTCAAAGACCTTCCCACCAATAAACGTGGATTTTTTAAAGAATATTTTTCAAAGACCTTCCCACCAATAAACGTGGATTTTTTAAAGAATATTTTTCAAAGGCCTTCCCGCCAATAAACGTGGATTTTTTAAAGAATATTTTTCAAAGGCCTTCCCGCCAATAAACGTGGATTTTTTAAAGAATATTTTTCAAAGGCCTTCCCGCCAATAAACGTGGATTTTTTAAAGAATATTTTTCAAAGACCTTCCCACCAATAAAAGTGGATTTTTTAACGAATATTTTTCAAAGACCTTCCCAGCAATAAACGCGGAATATTTTTCAAAGACCTTCCCACCACTAAACGTGGATTTTTTAACGAATATTTTTCAAAGACCTTCCCACCAATAAACGTGGATTTTTTAAAGAATATTTTTCAAAGACCTTCCCACCAATAAACGTGGATTTTTTAAAGAATATTTTTCAAAGACCTTCCCACCAATAAACGTGGATTTTTTAAAGAATATTTTTCAAAGGCCTTCCCGCCAATAAACGTGGATTTTTTAAAGAATATTTTTCAAAGGCCTTCCCGCCAATAAACGTGGATTTTTTAAAGAATATTTTTCAAAGGCCTTCCCGCCAATAAACGTGGATTTTTTAAAGAATATTTTTCAAAGACCTTCCCACCAATAAAAGTGGATTTTTTAACGAATATTTTTCAAAGACCTTCCCAGCAATAAACGCGGAATATTTTTCAAAGACCTTCCCACCACTAAACGTGGATTTTTTAACGAATATTTTTCAAAGACCTTCCCACCAATAAACGTGGATTTTTTAAAGAATATTTTTCAAAGACCTTCCCACCAATAAACGTGGATTTTTTAAAGAATATTTTTCAAAGACCTTCCCACCAATAAACGTGGATTTTTTAAAGAATATTTTTCAAAGGCCTTCCCGCCAATAAACGTGGATTTTTTAAAGAATATTTTTCAAAGACCTTCCCACCAATAAAAGTGGATTTTTTAACGAATATTTTTCAAAGACCTTCCCAGCAATAAACGCGGAATATTTTTCAAAGACCTTCCCACCACTAAACGTGGATTTTTTAACGAATATTTTTCAAAGACCTTCCCACCAATAAACGTGGATTTTTTAAAGAATATTTTTCAAAGACCTTCCCACCAATAAACGTGGATTTTTTAAAGAATATTTTTCAAAGACCTTCCCACCAATAAACGTGGATATTTTAAAGAATATTTTTCAAAGGCCTTCCCGCCAATAAACGTGGATTTTTTAAAGAATATTTTTCAAAGACCTTCCCACCAATAAACGTGGATTTTTTAACGAATATTTTTCAAAGACCTTCCCAGCAATAAACGCGGAATATTTTTCAAAGACCTTCCCACCAATAAACGTGGATTTTTTAAAGAATATTTTTCGAAGACCTTCCCACCAATAAACGTGGATTTTTTAAAGAATATTTTTCAAAGACCTTCCCACCAATAAACGTGGATTTTTTAAAGAATATTTTTCAAAGGCCTTCCCGCCAATAAACGTGGATTTTTTAAAGAATATTTTTCAAAGACCTTCCCACCAATAAAAGTGGATTTTTTAACGAATATTTTTCAAAGACCTTCCCAGCATTAAACGCGGAATATTTTTCAAAGACCTTCCCACCAATAAACGTGGATTTTTTAAAGAATATTTTTCAAAGACCTTCCCACCAATAAACGTGGATTTTTTAAAGAATATTTTTCAAAGACCTTCGCACCAATAAACGTGGATTTTTTAAAGAATATTTTTCAAAGGCCTTCCCGCCAATAAACGTGGATTTTTTAAAGAATATTTTTCAAAGACCTTCCCACCAATAAAAGTGGATTTTTTAACGAATATTTTTCAAAGACCTTCCCAGCAATAAACGCGGAATATTTTTCAAAGACATTCCCACCACTAAAAGTGGATTTTTTAACGAATATTTTTCAAAGACCTTCCCACCAATAAACGTGGATTTTTTAAAGAATATTTTTCAAAGACCTTCCCACCAATAAACGTGGATTTTTTAAAGAATATTTTTCAAAGACCTTCCCACCAATAAACGTGGATTTTTTAAAGAATATTTTTCAAAGGCCTTCCCGCCAATAAACGTGGATTTTTTAAAGAATATTTTTCAAAGACCTTCCCACCAATAAAAGTGGATTTTTTAACGAATATTTTTCAAAGACCTTCCCAGCAATAAACGCGGAATATTTTTCAAAGACCTTCCCACCAATAAACGTGGATTTTTTAAAGAATATTTTTCAAAGACCTTCCCACCAATAAACGTGGATTTTTTAAAGAATATTTTTCAAAGACCTTCCCACCAATAAACGTGGATTTTTTAAAGAATATTTTTCAAAGACCTTCCCACCAATAAACGTGGATTTTTTAAAGAATATTTTTCAAAGACCTTCCCACCAATAAACGTGGATTTTTTAAAGAATATTTTTCAAAGGCCTTCCCGCCAATAAACGTGGATTTTTTAAAGAATATTTTTCAAAGACCTTCCCACCAATAAACGTGGATTTTTTAAAGAATATTTTTCAAAGACCTTCCCACCAATAAACGTGGATTTTTTAAAGAATATTTTTCAAAGGCCTTCCCGCCAATAAACGTGGATTTTTTAAAGAATATTTTTCAAAGACCTTCCCACCAATAAAAGTGGATTTTTTAACGAATATTTTTCAAAGACCTTCCCACCAATAAACGTGGATTTTTTAAAGAATATTTTTCAAAGACCTTCCCACCAATAAACGTGGATTTTTTAAAGAATATTTTTCAAAGACCTTCCCACCAATAAACGTGGATTTTTTAAAGAATATTTTTCAAAGGCCTTCCCGCCAATAAACGTGGATTTTTTAAAGAATATTTTTCAAAGACCTTCCCACCAATAAAAGTGGATTTTTTAACGAATATTTTTCAAAGACCTTCCCACCAATAAAAGTGGATTTTTTAACGAATATTTTTCAAAGACCTTCCCACCAATAAACGTGGATTTTTTAAAGAATATTTTTCAAAGACCTTCCCACCAATAAACGTGGATTTTTTAAAGAATATTTTTCAAAGACCTTCCCACCAATAAACGTGGATTTTTTAAAGAATATTTTTCAAAGGCCTTCCCGCCAATAAACGTGGATTTTTTAAGAATATTTTTCAAAGACCTTCCCACCAATAAAAATGGATTTTTTAACGAATATTTTTCAAAGACCTTCCCAGCAATAAACGCGGAATATTTTTCAAAGACCTTCCCACCAATAAACGTGGATTTTTTAAAGAATATTTTTCAAAGACCTTCCCACCAATAAACGTGGATTTTTTAAAGAATATTTTTCAAAGACCTTCCCACCAATAAACGTGGATTTTTTAAAGAATATTTTTCAAAGGCCTTCCCGCCAATAAACGTGGATTTTTTAAGAATATTTTTCAAAGACCTTCCCACCAATAAAAATGAATTTTTTAACGAATATTTTTCAAAGACCTTCCCAGCAATAAACGCGGAATATTTTTCAAAGACCTTCCCACCAATAAACGTGGATTTTTTAAAGAATATTTTTCAAAGACCTTCCCACCAATAAACGTGGATTTTTTAAAGAATATTTTTCAAAGACCTTCCCACCAATAAACGTGGATTTTTTAAAGAATATTTTTCAAAGGCCTTCCCGCCAATAAACGTGGATTTTTTAAAGAATATTTTTCAAAGACCTTCCCACCAATAAAAGTGGATTTTTTAACGAATATTTTTCAAAGACCTTCCCAGCAATAAACGCGGAATATTTTTCAAAGACCTTCCCAGCAATAAACGCGGAATATTTTTCAAAGACCTTCCCACCAATAAACGTGGATTTTTTAAAGAATATTTTTCAAAGACCTTCCCACCAATAAACGTGGATTTTTTAAAGAATATTTTTCAAAGACCTTCCCACCAATAAACGTGGATTTTTTAAAGAATATTTTTCAAAGGCCTTCCCGCCAATAAACGTGGATTTTTTAAAGAATATTTTTCAAAGACCTTCCCTCCAATAAAAGTGGATTTTTTAACGAATATTTTTCAAAGACCTTCCCAGCAATAAACGCGGAATATTTTTCAAAGACCTTCCCACCAATAAACGTGGATTTTTTAAAGAATATTTTTCAAAGACCTTCCCACCAATAAACGTGGATTTTTTAAAGAATATTTTCAAAGACCTTCCCACCACTAAACGTGGATTTTTTAACGAATATTTTTCAAAGACCTTCCCACCAATAAACGTGGATTTTTTAAAGAATATTTTTCAAAGACCTTCCCACCAATAAACGTGGATTTTTTAAAGAATATTTTTCAAAGGCCTTCCCGCCAATAAACGTGGATTTTTTAAAGAATATTTTTCAAAGACCTTCCCACCAATAAAAGTGGATTTTTTAACGAATATTTTTCAAAGACCTTCCCAGCAATAAACGCGGAATATTTTTCAAAGACCTTCCCACCACTAAACGTGGATTTTTTAACGAATATTTTTCAAAGACCTTCCCACCAATAAACGTGGATTTTTTAAAGAATATTTTTCAAAGACCTTCCCACCAATAAACGTGGATTTTTTAAAGAATATTTTTCAAAGGCCTTCCCGCCAATAAACGTGGATTTTTTAAAGAATATTTTTCAAAGACCTTCCCACCAATAAACGTGGATTTTTTAAAGAATATTTTTCAAAGATCTTCCCACCAATAAACGTGGATTTTTTAAAGAATATTTTTCAAAGGCCTTCCCGCCAATAAACGTGGATTTTTTAAAGAATATTTTTCAAAGACCTTCCCACCAATAAAAGTGGATTTTTTAACGAATATTTTTCAAAGACCTTCCCACCAATAAACGTGGATTTTTTAAAGAATATTTTTCAAAGGCCTTCCCGCCAATAAACGTGGATTTTTTAAAGAATATTTTTCAAAGACCTTCCCACCAATAAAAGTGGATTTTTTAACGAATATTTTTCAAAGACCTTCCCAGCAATAAACGCGGAATATTTTTCAAAGACCTTCCCACCAATAAACGTGGATTTTTTAAAGAATATTTTTCAAAGACCTTCCCACCAATAAACGTGGATTTTTTAAAGAATATTTTTCAAAGGCCTTCCCGCCAATAAACGTGGATTTTTTAAGAATATTTTTCAAAGACCTTCCCACCAATAAAAATGGATTTTTTAACGAATATTTTTCAAAGACCTTCCCAGCAATAAACGCGGAATATTTTTCAAAGACCTTCCCACCAATAAACGTGGATTTTTTAAAGAATATTTTTCAAAGACCTTCCCACCAATAAACGTGGATTTTTTAAAGAATATTTTTCAAAGACCTTCCCACCAATAAACGTGGATTTTTTAAAGAATATTTTTCAAAGGCCTTCCCGCCAATAAACGTGGATTTTTTAAAGAATATTTTTCAAAGACCTTCCCACCAATAAAAGTGGATTTTTTAACGAATATTTTTCAAAGACCTTCCCAGCAATAAACGCGGAATATTTTTCAAAGACCTTCCCACCAATAAACGTGGATTTTTTAAAGAATATTTTTCAAAGACCTTCCCACCAATAAACGTGGATTTTTTAAAGAATATTTTTCAAAGACCTTCCCACCAATAAACGTGGATTTTTTAAAGAATATTTTTCAAAGGCCTTCCCGCCAATAAACGTGGATTTTTTAAAGAATATTTTTCAAAGACCTTCCCTCCAATAAAAGTGGATTTTTTAACGAATATTTTTCAAAGACCTTCCCAGCAATAAACGCGGAATACTTTTCAAAGACCTTCCCACCAATAAACGTGGATTTTTTAAAGAATATTTTTCAAAGACCTTCCCACCAATAAACGTGGATTTTTTAAAGAATATTTTTCAAAGACCTTCCCACCAATAAACGTGGATTTTTTAAAGAATATTTTTCAAAGGCCTTCCCGCCAATAAACGTGGATTTTTTAAAGAATATTTTTCAAAGACCTTCCCACCAATAAAAGTGGATTTTTTAACGAATATTTTTCAAAGACCTTCCCAGCAATAAACGCGGAATATTTTTCAAAGACCTTCCCACCACTAAACGTGGATTTTTTAACGAATATTTTTCAAAGACCTTCCCACCAATAAACGTGGATTTTTTAAAGAATATTTTTCAAAGACCTTCCCACCAATAAACGTGGATTTTTTAAAGAATATTTTTCAAAGACCTTCCCACCAATAAACGTGGATTTTTTAAAGAATATTTTTCAAAGACCTTCCCACCAATAAACGTGGATTTTTTAAAGAATATTTTTCAAAGGCCTTCCCGCCAATAAACGTGGATTTTTTAAAGAATATTTTTCAAAGACCTTCCCACCAATAAAAGTGGATTTTTTAACGAATATTTTTCAAAGACCTTCCCAGCAATAAACGCGGAATATTTTTCAAAGACCTTCCCACCACTAAACGTGGATTTTTTAACGAATATTTTTCAAAGACCTTCCCACCAATAAACGTGGATTTTTTAAAGAATATTTTTCAAAGACCTTCCCACCAATAAACGTGGATTTTTTAAAGAATATTTTTCAAAGACCTTCCCACCAATAAACGTGGATTTTTTAAAGAATATTTTTCAAAGGCCTTCCCGCCAATAAACGTGGATTTTTTAAGAATATTTTTCAAAGACCTTCCCACCAATAAAAATGGATTTTTTAACGAATATTTTTCAAAGACCTTCCCAGCAATAAACGCGGAATATTTTTCAAAGACCTTCCCACCAATAAACGTGGATTTTTTAAAGAATATTTTTCAAAGACCTTCCCACCAATAAACGTGGATTTTTTAAAGAATATTTTTCAAAGACCTTCCCACCAATAAACGTGGATTTTTTAAAGAATATTTTTCAAAGGCCTTCCCGCCAATAAACGTGGATTTTTTAAAGAATATTTTTCAAAGACCTTCCCACCAATAAAAGTGGATTTTTTAACGAATATTTTTCAAAGACCTTCCCAGCAATAAACGCGGAATATTTTTCAAAGACCTTCCCAGCAATAAACGCGGAATATTTTTCAAAGACCTTCCCACCAATAAACGTGGATTTTTTAAAGAATATTTTTCAAAGACCTTCCCACCAATAAACGTGGATTTTTTAAAGAATATTTTTCAAAGACCTTCCCACCAATAAACGTGGATTTTTTAAAGAATATTTTTCAAAGGCCTTCCCGCCAATAAACGTGGATTTTTTAAAGAATATTTTTCAAAGACCTTCCCTCCAATAAAAGTGGATTTTTTAACGAATATTTTTCAAAGACCTTCCCAGCAATAAACGCGGAATATTTTTCAAAGACCTTCCCACCAATAAACGTGGATTTTTTAAAGAATATTTTTCAAAGACCTTCCCACCAATAAACGTGGATTTTTTAAAGAATATTTTCAAAGACCTTCCCACCACTAAACGTGGATTTTTTAACGAATATTTTTCAAAGACCTTCCCACCAATAAACGTGGATTTTTTAAAGAATATTTTTCAAAGACCTTCCCACCAATAAACGTGGATTTTTTAAAGAATATTTTTCAAAGGCCTTCCCGCCAATAAACGTGGATTTTTTAAAGAATATTTTTCAAAGACCTTCCCACCAATAAAAGTGGATTTTTTAACGAATATTTTTCAAAGACCTTCCCAGCAATAAACGCGGAATATTTTTCAAAGACCTTCCCACCACTAAACGTGGATTTTTTAACGAATATTTTTCAAAGACCTTCCCACCAATAAACGTGGATTTTTTAAAGAATATTTTTCAAAGACCTTCCCACCAATAAACGTGGATTTTTTAAAGAATATTTTTCAAAGGCCTTCCCGCCAATAAACGTGGATTTTTTAAAGAATATTTTTCAAAGACCTTCCCACCAATAAACGTGGATTTTTTAAAGAATATTTTTCAAAGATCTTCCCACCAATAAACGTGGATTTTTTAAAGAATATTTTTCAAAGGCCTTCCCGCCAATAAACGTGGATTTTTTAAAGAATATTTTTCAAAGACCTTCCCACCAATAAAAGTGGATTTTTTAACGAATATTTTTCAAAGACCTTCCCACCAATAAACGTGGATTTTTTAAAGAATATTTTTCAAAGGCCTTCCCGCCAATAAACGTGGATTTTTTAAAGAATATTTTTCAAAGACCTTCCCACCAATAAAAGTGGATTTTTTAACGAATATTTTTCAAAGACCTTCCCAGCAATAAACGCGGAATATTTTTCAAAGACCTTCCCACCAATAAACGTGGATTTTTTAAAGAATATTTTTCAAAGACCTTCCCACCAATAAACGTGGATTTTTTAAAGAATATTTTTCAAAGGCCTTCCCGCCAATAAACGTGGATTTTTTAAGAATATTTTTCAAAGACCTTCCCACCAATAAAAATGGATTTTTTAACGAATATTTTTCAAAGACCTTCCCAGCAATAAACGCGGAATATTTTTCAAAGACCTTCCCACCAATAAACGTGGATTTTTTAAAGAATATTTTTCAAAGACCTTCCCACCAATAAACGTGGATTTTTTAAAGAATATTTTTCAAAGACCTTCCCACCAATAAACGTGGATTTTTTAAAGAATATTTTTCAAAGGCCTTCCCGCCAATAAACGTGGATTTTTTAAAGAATATTTTTCAAAGACCTTCCCACCAATAAAAGTGGATTTTTTAACGAATATTTTTCAAAGACCTTCCCAGCAATAAACGCGGAATATTTTTCAAAGACCTTCCCACCAATAAACGTGGATTTTTTAAAGAATATTTTTCAAAGACCTTCCCACCAATAAACGTGGATTTTTTAAAGAATATTTTTCAAAGACCTTCCCACCAATAAACGTGGATTTTTTAAAGAATATTTTTCAAAGGCCTTCCCGCCAATAAACGTGGATTTTTTAAAGAATATTTTTCAAAGACCTTCCCTCCAATAAAAGTGGATTTTTTAACGAATATTTTTCAAAGACCTTCCCAGCAATAAACGCGGAATATTTTTCAAAGACCTTCCCACCAATAAACGTGGATTTTTTAAAGAATATTTTTCAAAGACCTTCCCACCAATAAACGTGGATTTTTTAAAGAATATTTTTCAAAGACCTTCCCACCAATAAACGTGGATTTTTTAAAGAATATTTTTCAAAGGCCTTCCCGCCAATAAACGTGGATTTTTTAAAGAATATTTTTCAAAGACCTTCCCACCAATAAAAGTGGATTTTTTAACGAATATTTTTCAAAGACCTTCCCAGCAATAAACGCGGAATATTTTTCAAAGACCTTCCCACCACTAAACGTGGATTTTTTAACGAATATTTTTCAAAGACCTTCCCACCAATAAACGTGGATTTTTTAAAGAATATTTTTCAAAGACCTTCCCACCAATAAACGTGGATTTTTTAAAGAATATTTTTCTAAGGCCTTCCCGCCAATAAACGTGGATTTTTTAAAGAATATTTTTCAAAGACCTTCCCACCAATAAACGTGGATTTTTTAAAGAATATTTTTCAAAGACCTTCCCACCAATAAACGTGGATTTTTTAAAGAATATTTTTCAAAGGCCTTCCCGCCAATAAACGTGGATTTTTTAAAGAATATTTTTCAAAGACCTTCCCACCAATAAAAGTGGATTTTTTAACGAATATTTTTCAAAGACCTTCCCACCAATAAACGTGGATTTTTTAAAGAATATTTTTCAAAGGCCTTCCCGCCAATAAACGTGGATTTTTTAAAGAATATTTTTCAAAGACCTTCCCATCAATAAACGTGGATTTTTTAAAGAATATTTTTCAAAGACCTTCCCACCAATAAACGTGGATTTTTTAAAGAATATTTCTCAAAGATCTTCCCCCCAATAACCGTGGATTTTTTAAAAAATATTTTTCAAAGGCCTTCCCACCAATAAACGTGGATTTTTTTAAAGAATATTTTTCAAAGACATTCCCACCAAACGTGGATTTTGTTAAAGAATATTTTTCAAAGACCTTCCCACCAACAAACGTGGATTTTTTTAAAGAATATTTTTCAAAGACCTTCCCACCAACAAACGTGGATTTTTTTAAAGAATATTTTTCAAAGACCTTCCCACCAATAAACGTGGATTTTTTAAAGAATATTTTTCAAAGACCTTCCCACCAATAAACGTGGATTTTTTAAAGAATATTTTTCAAAGACCTTCCCACCAATAAACGTGGATTTTTTAAAGAATATTTTTCAAAGACCTTCCCACCAATAAACGTGGATTTTTTAAAGAATATTTTTCAAAGACCTTCCCACCAATAAACGTGGATTTTTTAAAGAATATTTTTCAAAGACCTTCCCACCAATAAACGTGGATTTTTTAAAGAATATTTTTCAAAGACCTTCCCACCAATAAACGTGGATTTTTTAAAAAATATTTTTCAAAGACCTTCCCACCAATAAACGTGGATTTTTTAAAGAATATTTTTCAAAGACCTTCCCACCAATAAACGTGGATTTTTTAAAGAATATTTTTCAAAGACCTTCCCACCAATAAACGTGGATTTTTTAAAGAATATTTTTCAAAGGCCTTCCCGCCAATAAACGTGGATTTTTTAAAGAATATTTTTCAAAGACCTTCCCACCAACAAACGTGGATTTTTTTAAAGAATATTTTTCAAAGACCTTCCCACCAATAAACGTGGATTTTTTAAAGAATATTTTTCAAAGACCTTCCCACCAATAAACGTGGATTTTTTAAAGAATATTTTTCAAAGACCTTCCCACCAATAAACGTGGATTTTTTAAAGAATATTTTTCAAAGACCTTCCCACCAATAAACGTGGATTTTTTAAAGAATATTTTTCAAAGACCTTCCCACCAATAAACGTGGATTTTTTAAAGAATATTTTTCAAAGACCTTCCCACCAATAAACGTGGATTTTTTAAAGAATATTTTTCAAAGACCTTCCCACCAATAAACGTGGATTTTTTAAAGAATATTTTTCAAAGACCTTCCCACCAATAAACGTGGATTTTTTAAAGAATATTTTTCAAAGACCTTCCCACCAATAAACGTGGATTTTTTAAAGAATATTTTTCAAAGACCTTCCCACCAATAAACGTGGATTTTTTAAAGAATATTTTTCAAAGACCTTCCCACCAATAAACGTGGATTTTTTAAAGAATATTTTTCAAAGGCCTTCCCGCCAATAAACGTGGATTTTTTAAAGAATATTTTTCAAAGACCTTCCCACCAATAAACGTGGATTTTTTAAAGAATATTTTTCAAAGACCTTCCCACCAATAAACGTGGATTTTTTAAAGAATATTTTTCAAAGGCCTTCCCGCCCATAAACGTGGATTTTTTAAAGAATATTTTTCAAAGGCCTTCCCGCCCATAAACGTGGATTTTTTAAAGAATATTTTTCAAAGACCTTCCCACCAATAAACGTGGATTTTTTAAAGAATATTTTTCAAAGGCCTTCCCGCCAATAAACGTGGATTTTTTAAAGAATATTTTTCAAAGACCTTCCCACCAATAAACGTGGATTTTTTAAAGAATATTTTTCAAAGACCTTCCCACCAATAAACGTGGATATTTTAAAGAATATTTTTCAAAGGCCTTCCCGCCAATAAACGTGGATTTTTTAAAAAATATTTTTCAAAGACCTTCCCACCAATAAACGTGGATTTTTTAAAGAATATTTTTCAAAGACCTTCCCACCAATAAACGTGGATTTTTTAAAGAATATTTTTCAAATGCCTTCCCGCCAATAAACGTGGATTTTTTAAAGAATATTTTTCAAAGACCTTCCCACCAATAAAAGTGGATTTTTTAACGAATATTTTTCAAAGACCTTCCCAGCAATAAACGCGGAATATTTTTCAAAGACCTTCCCACCACTAAACGTGGATTTTTTAACGAATATTTTTCAAAGACCTTCCCAGCAATAAACGCGGAATATTTTTCAAAGACCTTCCCACCACTAAACGTGGATTTTTTAACGAATATTTTTCAAAGACCTTCCCACCAATAAACGTGGATTTTTTAAAGAATATTTTTCAAAGACCTTCCCACCAATAAACGTGGATTTTTTAAAGAATATTTTTCAAAGGCCTTCCCGCCAATAAACGTGGATTTTTTAAAGAATATTTTTCAAAGACCTTCCCACCAATAAAAGTGGATTTTTTAACGAATATTTTTCAAAGACCTTCCCAGCAATAAACGCGGAATATTTTTCAAAGACCTTCCCACCAATAAACGTGGATTTTTTAAAGAATATTTTTCAAAGACCTTCCCACCAATAAACGTGGATTTTTTAAAGAATATTTTTCAAAGACCTTCCCACCAATAAACGTGGATTTTTTAAAGAATATTTTTCAAAGACCTTCCCACCAATAAACGTGGATTTTTTAAAGAATATTTTTCAAAGGCCTTCCCGCCAATAAACGTGGATTTTTTAAAGAATATTTTTCAAAGGCCTTCCCGCCAATAAACGTGGATTTTTTAAAGAATATTTTTCAAAGGCCTTCCCGCCAATAAACGTGGATTTTTTAAAGAATATTTTTCAAAGACCTTCCCACCAATAAAAGTGGATTTTTTAACGAATATTTTTCAAAGACCTTCCCAGCAATAAACGCGGAATATTTTTCAAAGACCTTCCCACCACTAAACGTGGATTTTTTAACGAATATTTTTCAAAGACCTTCCCACCAATAAACGTGGATTTTTTAAAGAATATTTTTCAAAGACCTTCCCACCAATAAACGTGGATTTTTTAAAGAATATTTTTCAAAGACCTTCCCACCAATAAACGTGGATTTTTTAAAGAATATTTTTCAAAGGCCTTCCCGCCAATAAACGTGGATTTTTTAAAGAATATTTTTCAAAGACCTTCCCACCAATAAAAGTGGATTTTTTAACGAATATTTTTCAAAGACCTTCCCAGCAATAAACGCGGAATATTTTTCAAAGACCTTCCCACCACTAAACGTGGATTTTTTAACGAATATTTTTCAAAGACCTTCCCACCAATAAACGTGGATTTTTTAAAGAATATTTTTCAAAGACCTTCCCACCAATAAACGTGGATTTTTTAAAGAATATTTTTCAAAGACCTTCCCACCAATAAACGTGGATTTTTTAAAGAATATTTTTCAAAGGCCTTCCCGCCAATAAACGTGGATTTTTTAAAGAATATTTTTCAAAGACCTTCCCACCAATAAACGTGGATTTTTTAACGAATATTTTTCAAAGACCTTCCCAGCAATAAACGCGGAATATTTTTCAAAGACCTTCCCACCAATAAACGTGGATTTTTTAAAGAATATTTTTCGAAGACCTTCCCACCAATAAACGTGGATTTTTTAAAGAATATTTTTCAAAGACCTTCCCACCAATAAACGTGGATTTTTTAAAGAATATTTTTCAAAGGCCTTCCCGCCAATAAACGTGGATTTTTTAAAGAATATTTTTCAAAGACCTTCCCACCAATAAAAGTGGATTTTTTAACGAATATTTTTCAAAGACCTTCCCAGCATTAAACGCGGAATATTTTTCAAAGACCTTCCCACCAATAAACGTGGATTTTTTAAAGAATATTTTTCAAAGACCTTCCCACCAATAAACGTGGATTTTTTAAAGAATATTTTTCAAAGACCTTCGCACCAATAAACGTGGATTTTTTAAAGAATATTTTTCAAAGGCCTTCCCGCCAATAAACGTGGATTTTTTAAAGAATATTTTTCAAAGACCTTCCCACCAATAAAAGTGGATTTTTTAACGAATATTTTTCAAAGACCTTCCCAGCAATAAACGCGGAATATTTTTCAAAGACATTCCCACCACTAAAAGTGGATTTTTTAACGAATATTTTTCAAAGACCTTCCCACCAATAAACGTGGATTTTTTAAAGAATATTTTTCAAAGACCTTCCCACCAATAAACGTGGATTTTTTAAAGAATATTTTTCAAAGACCTTCCCACCAATAAACGTGGATTTTTTAAAGAATATTTTTCAAAGGCCTTCCCGCCAATAAACGTGGATTTTTTAAAGAATATTTTTCAAAGACCTTCCCACCAATAAAAGTGGATTTTTTAACGAATATTTTTCAAAGACCTTCCCAGCAATAAACGCGGAATATTTTTCAAAGACCTTCCCACCAATAAACGTGGATTTTTTAAAGAATATTTTTCAAAGACCTTCCCACCAATAAACGTGGATTTTTTAAAGAATATTTTTCAAAGACCTTCCCACCAATAAACGTGGATTTTTTAAAGAATATTTTTCAAAGACCTTCCCACCAATAAACGTGGATTTTTTAAAGAATATTTTTCAAAGACCTTCCCACCAATAAACGTGGATTTTTTAAAGAATATTTTTCAAAGGCCTTCCCGCCAATAAACGTGGATTTTTTAAAGAATATTTTTCAAAGACCTTCCCACCAATAAACGTGGATTTTTTAAAGAATATTTTTCAAAGACCTTCCCACCAATAAACGTGGATTTTTTAAAGAATATTTTTCAAAGGCCTTCCCGCCAATAAACGTGGATTTTTTAAAGAATATTTTTCAAAGACCTTCCCACCAATAAAAGTGGATTTTTTAACGAATATTTTTCAAAGACCTTCCCACCAATAAACGTGGATTTTTTAAAGAATATTTTTCAAAGACCTTCCCACCAATAAACGTGGATTTTTTAAAGAATATTTTTCAAAGACCTTCCCACCAATAAACGTGGATTTTTTAAAGAATATTTTTCAAAGGCCTTCCCGCCAATAAACGTGGATTTTTTAAAGAATATTTTTCAAAGACCTTCCCACCAATAAAAGTGGATTTTTTAACGAATATTTTTCAAAGACCTTCCCACCAATAAAAGTGGATTTTTTAACGAATATTTTTCAAAGACCTTCCCAGCAATAAACGCGGAATATTTTTCAAAGACCTTCCCACCACTAAACGTGGATTTTTTAACGAATATTTTTCAAAGACCTTCCCACCAATAAACGTGGATTTTTTAAAGAATATTTTTCAAAGACCTTCCCACCAATAAACGTGGATTTTTTAAAGAATATTTTTCAAAGACCTTCCCACCAATAAACGTGGATTTTTTAAAGAATATTTTTCAAAGGCCTTCCCGCCAATAAACGTGGATTTTTTAAGAATATTTTTCAAAGACCTTCCCACCAATAAAAATGGATTTTTTAACGAATATTTTTCAAAGACCTTCCCAGCAATAAACGCGGAATATTTTTCAAAGACCTTCCCACCAATAAACGTGGATTTTTTAAAGAATATTTTTCAAAGACCTTCCCACCAATAAACGTGGATTTTTTAAAGAATATTTTTCAAAGACCTTCCCACCAATAAACGTGGATTTTTTAAAGAATATTTTTCAAAGGCCTTCCCGCCAATAAACGTGGATTTTTTAAAGAATATTTTTCAAAGACCTTCCCACCAATAAAAGTGGATTTTTTAACGAATATTTTTCAAAGACCTTCCCAGCAATAAACGCGGAATATTTTTCAAAGACCTTCCCAGCAATAAACGCGGAATATTTTTCAAAGACCTTCCCACCAATAAACGTGGATTTTTTAAAGAATATTTTTCAAAGACCTTCCCACCAATAAACGTGGATTTTTTAAAGAATATTTTTCAAAGACCTTCCCACCAATAAACGTGGATTTTTTAAAGAATATTTTTCAAAGGCCTTCCCGCCAATAAACGTGGATTTTTTAAAGAATATTTTTCAAAGACCTTCCCTCCAATAAAAGTGGATTTTTTAACGAATATTTTTCAAAGACCTTCCCAGCAATAAACGCGGAATATTTTTCAAAGACCTTCCCACCAATAAACGTGGATTTTTTAAAGAATATTTTTCAAAGACCTTCCCACCAATAAACGTGGATTTTTTAAAGAATATTTTCAAAGACCTTCCCACCACTAAACGTGGATTTTTTAACGAATATTTTTCAAAGACCTTCCCACCAATAAACGTGGATTTTTTAAAGAATATTTTTCAAAGACCTTCCCACCAATAAACGTGGATTTTTTAAAGAATATTTTTCAAAGGCCTTCCCGCCAATAAACGTGGATTTTTTAAAGAATATTTTTCAAAGACCTTCCCACCAATAAAAGTGGATTTTTTAACGAATATTTTTCAAAGACCTTCCCAGCAATAAACGCGGAATATTTTTCAAAGACCTTCCCACCACTAAACGTGGATTTTTTAACGAATATTTTTCAAAGACCTTCCCACCAATAAACGTGGATTTTTTAAAGAATATTTTTCAAAGACCTTCCCACCAATAAACGTGGATTTTTTAAAGAATATTTTTCAAAGGCCTTCCCGCCAATAAACGTGGATTTTTTAAAGAATATTTTTCAAAGACCTTCCCACCAATAAACGTGGATTTTTTAAAGAATATTTTTCAAAGATCTTCCCACCAATAAACGTGGATTTTTTAAAGAATATTTTTCAAAGGCCTTCCCGCCAATAAACGTGGATTTTTTAAAGAATATTTTTCAAAGACCTTCCCACCAATAAAAGTGGATTTTTTAACGAATATTTTTCAAAGACCTTCCCACCAATAAACGTGGATTTTTTAAAGAATATTTTTCAAAGGCCTTCCCGCCAATAAACGTGGATTTTTTAAAGAATATTTTTCAAAGACCTTCCCACCAATAAAAGTGGATTTTTTAACGAATATTTTTCAAAGACCTTCCCAGCAATAAACGCGGAATATTTTTCAAAGACCTTCCCACCAATAAACGTGGATTTTTTAAAGAATATTTTTCAAAGACCTTCCCACCAATAAACGTGGATTTTTTAAAGAATATTTTTCAAAGGCCTTCCCGCCAATATACGTGGATTTTTTAAGAATATTTTTCAAAGACCTTCCCACCAATAAAAATGGATTTTTTAACGAATATTTTTCAAAGACCTTCCCAGCAATAAACGCGGAATATTTTTCAAAGACCTTCCCACCAATAAACGTGGATTTTTTAAAGAATATTTTTCAAAGACCTTCCCACCAATAAACGTGGATTTTTTAAAGAATATTTTTCAAAGACCTTCCCACCAATAAACGTGGATTTTTTAAAGAATATTTTTCAAAGGCCTTCCCGCCAATAAACGTGGATTTTTTAAAGAATATTTTTCAAAGACCTTCCCACCAATAAAAGTGGATTTTTTAACGAATATTTTTCAAAGACCTTCCCAGCAATAAACGCGGAATATTTTTCAAAGACCTTCCCACCAATAAACGTGGATTTTTTAAAGAATATTTTTCAAAGACCTTCCCACCAATAAACGTGGATTTTTTAAAGAATATTTTTCAAAGACCTTCCCACCAATAAACGTGGATTTTTTAAAGAATATTTTTCAAAGGCCTTCCCGCCAATAAACGTGGATTTTTTAAAGAATATTTTTCAAAGACCTTCCCTCCAATAAAAGTGGATTTTTTAACGAATATTTTTCAAAGACCTTCCCAGCAATAAACGCGGAATATTTTTCAAAGACCTTCCCACCAATAAACGTGGATTTTTTAAAGAATATTTTTCAAAGACCTTCCCACCAATAAACGTGGATTTTTTAAAGAATATTTTTCAAAGACCTTCCCACCAATAAACGTGGATTTTTTAAAGAATATTTTTCAAAGGCCTTCCCGCCAATAAACGTGGATTTTTTAAAGAATATTTTTCAAAGACCTTCCCACCAATAAAAGTGGATTTTTTAACGAATATTTTTCAAAGACCTTCCCAGCAATAAACGCGGAATATTTTTCAAAGACCTTCCCACCACTAAACGTGGATTTTTTAACGAATATTTTTCAAAGACCTTCCCACCAATAAACGTGGATTTTTTAAAGAATATTTTTCAAAGACCTTCCCACCAATAAACGTGGATTTTTTAAAGAATATTTTTCTAAGGCCTTCCCGCCAATAAACGTGGATTTTTTAAAGAATATTTTTCAAAGACCTTCCCACCAATAAACGTGGATTTTTTAAAGAATATTTTTCAAAGACCTTCCCACCAATAAACGTGGATTTTTTAAAGAATATTTTTCAAAGGCCTTCCCGCCAATAAACGTGGATTTTTTAAAGAATATTTTTCAAAGACCTTCCCACCAATAAAAGTGGATTTTTTAACGAATATTTTTCAAAGACCTTCCCACCAATAAACGTGGATTTTTTAAAGAATATTTTTCAAAGGCCTTCCCGCCAATAAACGTGGATTTTTTAAAGAATATTTTTCAAAGACCTTCCCACCAATAAAAGTGGATTTTTTAACGAATATTTTTCAAAGACCTTCCCAGCAATAAACGTGAATTTTTTTAAAGAATATTTTTTAAAGACCTTCCCACCAATAAACGTGAATTTTTTTAAAGAATATTTTTCAAAGACCTTCCCACCAATAAACGTGGATTTTTTAAAGAATATTTTTCAAAGACCTTCCCACCAATAAACGTGGATTTTTTAAAGAATATTTTTCAAAGACCTTTCCACCAATAAACGTGAATTTTTTTAAAGAATATTTTTTAAAGACCTTCCCACCAATAAACGTGAATTTTTTTAAAGAATATTTTTCAAAGACCTTCCCACCAATAAACGTGGATTTTTTAAAGAATATTTTTCAAAGACCTTCCCACCAATAAACTTGGATTTTTTAAAGAATATTTTTCAAAGACCTTCCCACCAATAAACGTGGATTTTTTAAAGAATATTTTTCAAAGACCTTCCCACCAATAAACGTGGATTTTTTAAAGAATATTTTTCAAAGACCTTCCCACCAATAAACGTGGATTTTTTAAAGAATATTTTTCAAAGACCTTCCCACCAATAAACGTGGATTTTTTAAAGAATATTTTTCAAAGACCTTCCCACCAATAAACGTGGATTTTTTAAAGAATATTTTTCAAAGACCTTCCCACCAATAAACGTGGATTTTTTAAAGAATATTTTTCAAAGACCTTCCCACCAATAAACGTGGATTTTTTAAAGAATATTTTTCAAAGACCTTCCCACCAATAAACGTGGATTTTTTAAAGAATATTTTTCAAAGACCTTCCCACCAATAAACGTGGATTTTTTAAAGAATATTTTTCAAAGACCTTCCCACCAATAAACGTGGATTTTTTAAAGAATATTTTTCAAAGACCTTCCCACCAATAAACGTGGATTTTTTTTTTTAAATTTTTCAAAGACCTTCCCACCAATAAACCTGGATTTTTTAAAGAATACTTTTCAAAGACCTTCCCACCAATAAACGATAAATTTTTAAAGAATACTTTTCATAGACCTTCCCACCAATAAACGTGGATTTTTTAAAGAATATTTTTCAAAGACCTTCCCTCCCAATAAACGTGGAATTTTTAAAGAATATTTTTCAAAGACCTTCCAATAAACATGGATTTTTTAAAAAATATTTTTCAAAGAACTTCCCACCAATAAACGTCGATTTTTTAAGGAATATTTTTCAAAGACCTTCCTACCAATAAACGTGGTTTTTTTTAAGAATATTTTTCAAAGACATTCCCACCAATAAAGCTTAAGGGTATATAAAGATGTCCCTCAACGAAATAATGGTTTTAGATCCCACTTACGAGTAAGTTTTAGTAATTTGAAGTCGAGTTAGCTTTGTCCGTCTGTCTCGATTTTGCGTACGATAACTCTTGAAGGGTCTAAAGATTTTATCCAAACACTAAAGTTTTTCTACCTGTTTCGTATCAACTATCGATTTCCTTTGCACTAAAAAAACTTAACTTCAATCATTTTATAGGTATTTCAAGCAACAACTTTCCATTACCTTGCCTGCAATTCAATGACTAATGTCTTAAACAGTAACGACCTTTTAGTTCAAAACAAAATAGCAATGTTGTCTAAATACTTCCTAGAAAAAAAAAAATAAATAAAAAGAAGAGGTAAGGAAATAACTTCCGTGACTTCAAAATAATACTTCAGTTATTTTTATTAGGAAACTATAAGGTTAACAAAAGTTCAACGGAAATTGTTAAAGTACGAGAGACATGGAGGACGAAGTAGATATCAATTTGTAATTCAAATATTGAAGGCGATATTTTAAAATTTACTCAGAGAAAGAATAATCTGTGACGTTGCATTCTAAAATGTATATTCAGTTAATAGGAAGAGGTTATTCCGTTTTATATTCTGATTTCTGTTGAAATTCTACTTGACCTATGAAAGCATCGGAATGACTTATATCCTATGGCATTTCATAAAAATCATATCATCATACGCTACTTTCTCGAAATACCAAACACGCCTTAGATACCCCATATATATTTCCCTCATCCATTTAACAAAAAATAAAATCCCACTAAAAAATACCCATCAGGTAGGTAATTCACAACACAATGTGCCGCCACACGTGAGTCTTAGTGTCTACCATAAATTGCGGCAGACGACTTCGACAATACAACTAAGAAAAAAATAAACAACAACAGTTATTACCAGGAAAAACTACTAGCAACAACAACAGAAATATCCAGCATGGTTTTATTGTAAATTCAAAAATAAAAACCAGGAGTCTAAACTAAACCACGATACATGGGGAACACAATAAAACCCAAAACAAGAAAAAACAACAACACAATACCTGCGAAGTGATGATGATTCGCGTGCCGAAAAGCACTTACAAAACTTTAATTAAGCTCATTTTGATGAAGAGAAAAATTTCGCTAGTTTAATTTTAATTTACGCCAATGTTTTGGAAAATGTTGTTAAAGCCGACAAAAATGAAGAACAAAAAGAAAAGAAAATAACAAAAATAGAAAAAAAAAACTCTGAGTGATTTTTAGTGGGGATTGGAAGAAATGTTGGATACCCTTTACAAAGAAATAAAGAAAGAATTAAAATATGATTCAAAAATAAATATTCCCTAAACAAATTACATTACATTTTACATTTTTAAAACCAATAAACAGAAATTAACACAAATATTAAACAAAAATTTATTTTTTTTGATCAAGGCAGAAATATTTTTTAATTAACATTAATAGAATAAAAAATATATTATTTATAGTCAAAAAATAATAAATAAATACCAAAGTAATTTAAATTAAAAATAAAATATTCAAACAAATTTAAAATTTAAAAATTATAAACCAACAACAATATTAATAATAAAAAAATTATAATAAAACAACATTCATAACAAAAATAAAAAAAAATTTATAAAAAAATCATTTTAACAATTTTTAAAATCAAATATTTTTAAATTAAGAAAGACAAAAATTCTTAAAATAAAATATAAGGTTTTAGTAAATCAAAAATTATTGTTTTTTTTTTTTGAAATCCAAAAAAAAACAAAAATTTTTAGAAAAATCTGAAATGATTAAACATTTTAATCCAACAAACTATTTCTTAAATAATAAAAAAAAAACCAAATAAATCCAAAAATATTTTTTAATTTTCAAAAATATATATAAAACAACAACAATATAAATAATAAAAAAAATTTTAATAAAACAACATTTACAACAAAAACAAAATATTTTAATAAAAAATTCATTTTAGCAATTTTTAAATTATTCTTAAATCAAATTTTTAAATTAAAAAATATGGAAATATGGAAAAAAGTTTGAAAATATTTTTTTCTTTTTTTGAAATCCAAAGAATCAAAAAATTTTTAGAAAAAATCTGAAATGATTCATAATTATTTTTTAAATAATACGAAAAAATAGGTTTTTAATGTTATTAATATTTGTCAATTTTTTAATATGTTTTTTATACCCTCAGCATTTATGCTAACGGGTGTATATACACTTTCATACGGGCAAAATGTTCCTCATGGAAATAATGGTTTTAAACCCCAAGTATGTTTGGACGAAATGTGTTTCAGACAATTTAAAGTTGATTTAGCCATGTCCGTCCGTCCGTTCGTCTGTCTGGCTGGCTGGAGCGCACGATAACTCTCGAACGGATCAACTATTGAATCGGTTGATCCGTTCGAGAGTTATCGAAATTTTTGGCTTTCGAAATATTTTGTCCTAACTTAGTTTAAGTTCGAAGATGGGTTATATCGGTCCACTCTTTCCGGTAACTCCCTCACAAAAGTTCGAAAATGTTCGGAAAATTTGTGCGCACCGATTTGGTCTATACTTTGCACATCGTGAAATTTCTACAAGACTTAGATGAGGTTTCAATACGGACTAAATCGGTCCACTCCTTCGTACCTCCCACACAAAATTTCGGAAAAGTTCAGTTTAGGACCAGGTCTCGAATCGCTTTGATTGTATTTACAGCCCCCATTCGACGGTACCAGCTTTATCAGTGGCAAGTCCATACTTCCTGAGAAAATAGCCTGGAAAGTGCAAAAAAAACCCTATGATACCGTGTGTTTTGGTTGGAGCGCACGATAACTATCGAACGGATCTGCCGAATCGATCCAAAATGTGGTCTTCGTAATATTTTGTGCAAACTTAGTTTAAGTTCGAACATAAGCCATATCGGTCCTACTACTTCAGGTACCTCCCCCACAAAAGTTCAAAAATGTTAGGAAAAATTGTACGATAACTCTTGATGGGAGTGACAGATTTGGTCCATACTTTACACATCCTAATAAATCTACCAGATATAGATCAGGTTCGAATATGAACTATATTTGTCCACTCCTTCGGGTACCTCCCACACAAAATTTTGGATAAATTCACTTTAAGACCTACTCTCGAATCACTTTGGTTTTAATGTCGGAATATCCGGATCCAAAATTGAGATAACCGGATCTATCCTCCAAGAAAATTTGTTATTAACGTGTTCATCATTACAAGAGCTATTTGTGGTAAATATTTCAGAAGTACCCCAGATGTCTACATAAGCAATAACCAATTGTTATGTCTACATACCAATAAATAACCAATGACGAATATACCGAAAAACAAAACATAGTTTATTTCTGAACCAAAATAAAAACGGGACAAAATCGATTAGTTGTCAAAGAGAACCGTACCTAAAATCATCTGAGCAACATGTAGAGTATTTGGATCCTGAAAATCTCATCTCGTGGTAGTTTAACTACGGTTCAAGAAATAAAGGACGAAAAGGACATGAAAGGCATTTAGTTAGAAGAATGAAATGTTCTACAAAAATATTCGCCAATCGATTTGACTGAAGACATGTCACCTCAAAATGAAGCTACAACAACACCAAACAGAGATTTGGAGCTATTTTCCCAAGTATCATAGGGAAAAATCAAGAACTTCATCGCGCAATATCTCAGATACTTGACCTATGGCGAAAATTTCCTTTTGGCTTCTTAGTTTACTCACCAAGGGCTTTCATATTCAAAAGAAATTTTCCACCCCCCAGACCTTGAGTTCCATTTTGTGTCACAGTTTTATGAAAACAAATATTAATAAAGACACAATATAAATAAAAAATATTTGTTTAAATAAAAACAGTCAGTTTAAAGAATCGATCATAAACTCAACTCCAATGAAAAAATTAATAAAAAAGTTTTAAAATAAAAAATAAGGTTTTAATAAATCATAAAATAGTCTCAGAAAAAGCCTTATATGGATCAAATAACTACTATTTTTTTTAAATACATAAAAAATATTCTATAAAAATCCACGTTTATTGGTCTGATAATGGATGAACAAATATTCTTTAAAAAATCCACGTTTATGGGTTTGATGATGGGTAAAAAATATTCTTTAAAAAATCACATTTATACGCCCGATGATGCGTGAAAAAATATTCTTTAAAAAAATCCACGTTTATAGATCCGATGATGGGTAAAAAATATTCTTTAAAAAATCCACGTTTATAGGTCCGATGATGACTGACAAATAATCTTTAAAAAATCCATGTTTATAGGTCCGATGATGACTGAACAAATAATCTTTAAAAAATCCACGTTTATAGGCTCGGTGATGGGTGAAAAACTATTCTTTAAAAATTCACGTCTATAGGTCCGATGATAGGTGAAAAAATATTCTTTAAAAAATCCACGTGTATAGGTCCGATGATGGCTGAATAAATATTCTTTAAAAATCCACGTTTATAGGTTCGGTGATGGGTGAAAAAATATTCTTTAAAAAATCCAAGTTTATAGGTCCGATGATGGGAGAAAAAATTATCTTTAAAAAATCCACGTTTATAGGTCCGATGATGAGTGAAAAAATATTCTTTAAAAAATCCACGTTTATAGGTCTGATAATAAGTTAACAATATTATTTTTAAAAATATACACGTTTATTGGTCTGTCTGATGGGTAAAAAATATTCTTTTAAAATTCCACTATTATAGGTACAACTATGGGTGAAAACATATTCTTTGAAAATCCACGTTTATTGGTCTAATGGGGTTTACCAAAAATTCGTTAGAAATCCACGTTTATTTGTTTAAGGAAATTTTCCAAAAAACTTCGTTAGAAATCCACGTTTATTGGTCTAATGGTATTTGGAAAAAATTCTTTAAACATCCTCGTTTACTGGTCTAATGTTGGTCGAAAAAAATTCTTTAAAAATCCACTTTTTTTGGTCTAATGGAGGTTAGAACAAATTCTTTAAAAAAATCCACGTTTATTGGTCTAATGGAGGTAAACAAATTCATTAAGTAAATCCACGTTTATTTGTCTATGGGAAGTTAGAAAAACAAATCTTTAAAATATCCACGTTTATTGTTCTAATGGTGGTTGAAATATAACACTGTGCAACACTGGAAATGCAAACAAATTCTAATGGGCATTTTCTGAAAGTATATATTGAGACTACAAAAACCTTAATTGGGTTTTGTGATCTTAGATCGGGTTTAGATTTTATGGCCTCATCTAAACCGACCTAAAATGAGCCTTTTTTCCAGTGATCGGACCTTTATGTCCGAAACTAATAAGAATTTCGCTTTGCAGTCTTCACCAATATTGTAGCCCTATAGTAGTAGAACTTATGTGTCAAACAGATGAACTAGGAAAAGCTGCATCTAGCGCATCAAACTCGTTAAAATATAGAAAAGTTTACATAATTTCTGAAATTCTGGTCAGTAACAACTAAACTGTTGGAAGTTGAAACAAGTAACCATTCTAAAAATGTTCCAAATAATGTGACAATCAATTCTTCAGAACATTCTGAAACTCTAAAATTGTTATTTCACGTTGTTTAAGGGGTATTTCATAACATACCTTTTACAAAACTTATTTCAAACAATGTTCACACAGGCTGTTAATTCTCATGTTGGGGATTTCAATGAGTTATTGAAATATTTACCAAATTGTTGTTGAAAAATTTGCTATAAACAAGGCGATAGAGGCATTTTACCACAATATAATGTTCTGAAGAGTTGTGTATTACATTCCAGAAAATATTTTCCAAAAAGGTAACATTAAGAGGAATTTAACATTTTGGGAGATATGCTGCGAAATATACACAAATTATAGAATTTTTAGATATATTATAAAATTTGAGGCAATAAATGCAGTTTTTGAGTTCACTATTCCTCCAAATATTTTCTTCTTGCTCTTATCTACAAATTTGCTGCAGATGCCAAAACAAGATTCGTATTGGTTTCAGAGATACAGCCCCGATTTGTTTAAAAAATTCGATCTTTTACCATGTTTAGATGAGGCCATAAAAACCGAACCCGATCTAAGAAAACAAAACCCAAATATGGTTTTTGCCTATTGGTCCTCTACTTTCATAAAATTCTGGACCGAAGTTGTTTGCACGCGATTGGCTCCAAAATGTTGCACAGTGTAATACAAAATTACCTGTTGTAGGGCACGACATGGAGCCAATACCAGCTCACAAATAACAACTTGTTAAAAAAGTACTTGAGTAACAACAATTCGAACTGTCGAATAGCGATTAAAACTGTGAAGTTGATGTTGTTTAGTTTTTGGTGTAAGAAACCACCTTTTTTGTGAAAGTCTGGACATGAAATTAAAACTTTGAACAATTGTCTAGCGTAACGGCGGTACATGAATTCTGAAACAGAGAACATATTACAACTTCCAAGGTAATCAAATATTAATCACAAAAATTTACTTTAACAAAGGATTTTCATAGCTAATAAACAGCACAATTGTGGAGAGTTGTAAGAACGAAACCGTATAGTAATGTTAATAAATTCTATCAACTCCCACTTGTCCGACCTTCAGTCATGTCTATAAAATGTTTATTTAATGACTTTTTATTGTTTCATTTCTGTGTTATGTATCGGCAATTGTTGTTGTAGTTCATGTTGTTGCTGTTCCTGTTGCTTGTAAACCTCATCCGACTGAAGAGCATCCTCCAGCGAAACATTAACTAATGTTTTAGCCATAATTATTATTAGCCATAAACAACTATATGACCATTAATTATATTATTCTAGGGGTTGTGTGCGTGGGACGGAGAATGTGGAGAAATCTATTTGGAGGCGAACGATTTATAAAGCACTATTTGCTCAAACCGGATAAATTATAACACTATTAAATATACATTACAGCCATGTTCTTATTTAATAAATTTTTATGGGGGCAACTTTTACTGCAACCTTTTTCTACAAAACAATAAACGTGATTTATTTAAAAAGCCCACCTACAAAGAAGAAAGAATTTTTATAGTCCAACCTAGCCCCCCTAAGCGTGGATTTTTTAAAGAATTTTTATAGTCCACCTTAGACCCCCTTAGCGTGGATTTTTTAAAGAATTTTTATAGTCCACCTTAGCCTCCCTTAGCGTGGATTTTTTAAAGAATTTTTATAGACCACCTTAGCCCCCATAAGCGTCGATTTTTTAAAGAATTTTTATAGACCACCTTAGCCCCCATAAGCGTGGATTTTTTTAAAGAATTTTTATAGACCACCTTAGCCCCCATAAGCGTGGATTTTTTAAAGAATTTTTATAGACCACCTTAGCCCCCATATGCGTGGATTTTTTAAAGAATTTTTATAGTCCACCTAAGCCCCCATAAGCGTGGATTTTTTAAAGAATTTTTATAGTCCACCTAAGCCCCCATAAGCGTGGATTTTTTAAAGAATTTTTATAGTCCACCTAAGCCCCCATAAGCGTGGATTTTTTAAAGAATTTTTATAGTCCACCTAAGCCCCCATAAGCGTGGATTTTTTAAAGAATTTTTATAGTCCACCCAAGCCCCCATAAGCGTGGATTTTTTAAAGAATTTTTATAGTCCACCTTAGCCCCCCCTAAGCGTGGTTTTTTTAAAGAATTTTTATAGCCACCTTAGCCCCCCTAAGCGTGGATTTTTTAAAAAAATTTTAAAGTCCACCTTAGCCCCCCTAAGCGTGGATTTTTTAAAAAAATTTTATAGTCCACCTTAGCCCCCCTAAGCGTGGATTTTTTAAAGAATTTTTATATTCCACCTTAGCCCCCCTAAGCGTGGATTTTTTAAAGAATTTTTATAGTCCACCTAAGCCCTCATAAGCGTGGATTTTTTAAAATAATTTTATAGTCCACCTAAGCCCCCATAAGCGTAGATTTTTTAAAGAATTTTTATAGTCCACCTAAGCCCCCATAAGCGTGGATTTTTTAAGAATTTTTATAGTCCACCTAAGCCCCCATAAGCGTGGATTTTTAAAGAATTTTTATAGACCAACTTAGCCCCCTTAAGCGTGGATATTCTAAATGATTTTATAGACCAACTTAGCCCCCATAAGCGTGGATTTTTTAAAGAATTTTTATAGTCCACCTAAGCCCCCATAAGCGTGGATTTTTTAAATAATTTTTATAGTTCACCTTAGCCCCCCTAAGCGTGGATTTTTTAAATAATTTTTATAGTTCACCTTAGCCCCCCTAAGCGTGGATTTTTTAAATAATTTTTATAGTTCACCTTAGCCCCCCTAAGCGTGGATTTTTTAAATAATTTTTATAGTTCACCTTAGCCCCCCTAAGCGTGGATTTTTTAAATAATTTTTATAGTTCACCTTAGCCCCCAAAGCGTGGATTTTTTAAATAATTTTTATAGTTCACCTTAACCCCTCCAAGCGTGGATTTTTTAAATAATTTTTATAGTTCACCTTAGCCCCCCTAAGCGTGGATTTTTTAAATAATTTTTATAGTTCACCTTAGCCCCCCTAAGCGTGGATTTTTTAAATAATTTTTATAGTTCACCTTAGCCCCCTAAGCGTGGATTTTTTAAAGAATTTTTATAGTCCACCTTAGCCCCCATAAGCGTGGATTTTTTTAAAGAATTTTTATAGTCCACCTTAGCCCCCATAAGCGTGGATTTTTTAAAGAATTTTTATAGTCCACCTTAGCCCCCATAAGCGTGGATTTTTTAAAGAATTTTTATAGTCCACCTTAGCCCCCATAAGCGTGGATTTTTTAAAGAATTTTTATAGTCCACCTTAGCCCCCATAAGCGTGGATTTTTTAAAGAATTTTTATAGTCCACCTTAGCCCCCATAAGCGTGGATTTTTTAAAGAATTTTTATAGTCCACCTTAGCCCCCATAAGCGTGGATTTTTTAAAGAATTTTTATAGTCCACCTTAGCCCCCATAAGCGTGGATTTTTTAAAGAATTTTTATAGTCCACCTTAGCCCCCATAAGCGTGGATTTTTTAAAGAATTTTTATAGTCCACCTTAGCCCCCATAAGCGTGGATTTTTTAAAGAATTTTTATAGTCCACCTTAGCCCCCATAAGCGTGGATTTTTTAAAGAATTTTTATAGTCCACCTTAGCCCCCATAAGCGTGGATTTTTTAAAGAATTTTTATAGTCCACCTTAGCCCCCATAAGCGTGGATTTTTTAAAGAATTTTTATAGTCCACCTTAGCCCCCATAAGCGTGGATTTTTTAAAGAATTTTTATAGTCCACCTTAGCCCCCATAAGCGTGGATTTTTTAAAGAATTTTTATAGTCCACCTTAGCCCCCATAAGCGTGGATTTTTTAAAGAATTTTTATAGTCCACCTTAGCCCCCCTAAGCGTGGATTTTTTAAAGAATTTTTATAGTTCACCTTAGCCCCCCTAAGCGTGGTTTTTTTAAAGAATTTTTATAGTCCACCTTAGCCCCCATAAGCGTGGATTTTTTAAAGAATTTTTATAGACCACCTTAGCACCCATAAGCGTGGATTTTTTAAAGAATTTTTATAGACCACCTTAGCCCCCATAAGCGTGGATTTTTTAAAGAATTTTTATAGACCACCTTAGCCCCCATAAGCGTGGATTTTTTAAAGAATTTTTATAGACCACCTTAGCCCCCATAAGCGTGGATTTTTTAAAGAATTTTTATAGACCACCTTAGCCCCCATAAGCGTGGATTTTTTAAAGAATTTTTATAGACCACCTTAGCCCCCATAAGCGTGGATTTTTTAAAGAATTTTTATAGACCACCTTAGCCCCCATAAGCGTGGATTTTTTAAAGAATTTTTATAGACCACCTTAGCCCCCATAAGCGTGGATTTTTTAAAGAATTTTTATAGAACACCTTAGCCCCCATAAGCGTGGATTTTCTAAAGAATTTTTATAGTCCACCTTAGCCCCCATAAGCGTGGATTTTCTAAAGAATTTTTATAGTCCACCTTAGCCCCCCTAAGCGTGGATTTTTTAAAGAATTTTTATAGACCACCTTAGCCCCCCTAAGCGTGGATTTTTTAAATAATTTTTATAGTTCATTTTTCAACCCAAACCCCTTCTATGTTCTAAAACCTTATCCTGCAAATCTCAAATAAAATCGTTGTCTATGAGATATGTCAAGTTTAATTTCAAACAGCTCAACCTCAAGCATGGCAAAAGTTATAATCTCTGTATAATTTTTACAACACTACACTGAACTTTGTTGCCCTGCAACGACACTGCTACGACAAGATAGACTACGAGGTAGCTAATAACACACTTGCGATATGATCTTATCAATGTCATCAAAAGGATTTACCCATTATAACTAATTCGTATCCTGTGGTCATAAACTGTTAACACTGCAGAAGTCTCGTTTGCATATACACCGAGCAAACTTTTCAGTATACACTTACACAGGCACATAGCGTTTTCACAAGCTTGCGTACATACATGTGTATATGTGTTAAAGGATATGTGAGTATGTTGCTGTGTCTGTATGTGCTTGAAAATAAAGTGACAGTGAAACTAAGTAAATATAGCTATGACACTTTTGCCACAAAATCGAAAATTTCAGAGCAAAAGTGGGGTACAGAGAGGGAAAAGATCGGCAGGAAATGTGTACAGTAACAATGCAAATAAAAGAAACTTTAACATGGCAAATAATATCCTTTTTTGCTGCTAACATAAATGACAATAGCTATAATGGCAAATAGCAACAACCTCAACAACAACGAGAACAGCAACAACAACTATTGTAACAATAATACAAATAATAACAATAACAACTTTAACTACAATGACATACATTTATTGTTGTGTTTGTGTGTGTGTGTAGAAGTCTGTGATTGTATGTTTCCAACTACAACAATTGCTAACTATGAACATGTCAAAGGATAACAACAACGACGACAACTTCTACAAATCCTTATGACAATGTGTGAAAGTATCTCAAGAAGTGGAAGAAGGGATATGGAGGTGAAGTACTCAATTGTGACAACTTTAAAAGAGCGTGTGGTCAAGGAATTGAGTTAGCTGGTTACAGCCAGACGATAGTATTTTGGATTACAACTACAACAATTAAATGAATAAAGTTTAATAAAGCTAAGTACAACAAAGTTTTTAAAAGTGATATGGCGTTTATTTTTTTTTTTAAATCCACTCCAAAGGAGTCCAAAGTGGGCTGCAACAATACTTTAAAAAATCCACGCCAAAGGAGTCATAGGTGTTCTGCAAAAATTGTTTAAAAATTCCACGCTTATGCAGGGTAAGGTGGGCTGCAAAAATTCTTTAAAAGATCCACGCTTGTAGAGTCTCAGGTGTTCTGCAAAAATTCTTTAAAAGATCCACGCTTATAGAGTCTCAGGTGTTCTGCAACAATTGTTTAAAAATTCCACTCTTATGGAGGGTAAGGTGGGCTGCAAAAATTCTTTAAAAATTCCACTCTTATGGAGGGTAAGGTGGGCTGCAAAAATTCTTTAAAAATCAACGCTTATGGAGTCTAAAGTGGGCTGCAAAAATTCTTTAAAAAATCCACGCTTATGGAGTCTAAGGTGGACTGCAAAAATTCTTTAAAAAATCCACGCTTATGGAGTCTAAGGTGGGCTGCAAAAATTCTTTAAAAAATCCACGCTTATGGAGTCTAAGGTGGGCTGCAAAAATTCTTTAAAAAATCCACGCTTATGGAGTCTACGGTGGGCTGCAAAAATTCTTTAAAAAATCCACGCTTATGGAGTCTACGGTGGGCTGCAAAAATTCTTTAAAAAATCCACGCTTATGGAGTCTAAGGTGGGCTGCAAAAATTCTTTAAAAAATCCACGCTTATGGAGTCTAAGGTGGGCTGCAAAAATTCTTTAAAAAATCCACGCTTATGGAGTCTAAGGTGGGCTGCAAAAATTCTTTAAAAAATCCACGCTTATGGAGTCTAAGGTGGGCTGCAAAAATTCTTTAAAAAATCCACGCTTATGGAGTCTAAGGTGGGCTGCAAAAATTCTTTAAAAAATCCACGCTTATGGAGTCTAAGGTGGGCTGCAAAAATTCTTTAAAAAATCCACGCTTATGGAGTCTAAGGTGGGCTGCAAAAATTCTTTAAAAAATCCACGCTTATGGAGTCTAAGGTGGGCTGCAAAAATTCTTTAAAAAATCCACGCTTATGGAGTCTAAGGTGGGCTGCAAAAATTCTTTAAAAAATCCACGCTTATGGAGTCTAAGGTGGGCTGCAAAAATTCTTTAAAAAATCCACGCTTATGGAGTCTAAGGTGGGCTGCAAAAATTCTTTAAAAAATCCACGCTTATGGAGTCTAAGGTGGGCTGCAAAAATTCTTTAAAAAATCCACGCTTATGGAGTCTAAGGTGGACTGCAAAAATTCTTTAAAAAATCCACGCTTATGGAGTCTAAGGTGGGCTGCAAAAATTCTTTAAAAAATCCACGCTTATGGAGTCTAAGGTGGGCTGCAAAAATTCTTTAAAAAATCCACGCTTATGGAGTCTAAGGTGGGCTGCAAAAATTCTTTAAAAAATCCACGCTTATGGAGTCTAAGGTGGGCTGCAAAAATTCTTTAAAAAATCCACGCTTATGGAGTCTAAGGTGGGCTGCAAAAATTCTTTAAAAAATCCACGCTTATGGAGTCTAAGGTGGGCTGCAAAAATTCTTTAAAAAATCCACGCTTATGGAGTCTAAGGTGGGCTGCAAAAATTCTTTAAAAAATCCACGCTTATGGAGACTAAGGTGGGCTGCAAAAATTCTTTAAAAAATCCACGCTTATGGAGTCTAAGGTGGGCTGCAAAAATTCTTTAAAAAATCCACGCTTATGGAGTCTAAGGTGGGCTGCAAAAATTCTTTAAAAAATCCACGCTTATGGAGTCTAAGGTGGGCTGCAAAAATTCTTTAAAAAATCCACGCTTATGGAGTCTAAGGTGGGCTGCAAAAATTCTTTAAAAAATCCACGCTTATGGAGTCTAAGGTGGGCTGCAAAAATTCTTTAAAAAATCCACGCTTATGGAGTCTAAGGTGGGCTGCAAAAATTCTTTAAAAAATCCACGCTTATGGAGTCTAAGGTGGGCTGCAAAAATTCTTTAAAAAATCCACGCTTATGGAGTCTAAGGTGGGCTGCAAAAATTCTTTAAAAAATCCACGCTTATGGAGTCTAAGGTGGGCTGCAAAAATTCTTTAAAAAATCCACGCTTATGGAGTCTAAGGTGGGCTGCAAAAATTCTTTAAAAAATCCACGTTTATGGAGGTTCAGGTGGGCTGCAAAAATTCTTTAAAAAATCCACGTTTTAGGAGGTTCAGGTGGGCTGCAAAAATTCTATAAAAAATTCACGTTTATGGAGGTTCAGGTGGGCTGTTAAAATTCTTTAAAAATTTAATTTTAAGGAGGTTTAGGTGGGCTGCAAAAATTCTTTTAAAAATCCACGTTTATGGAGGTTCAGGTGGGCTGTTAAAATTCTTTAAAAATTTAATTTTAAGGAGGTTCAGGTGGGCTACAAAAATTTCAAGTTTATGGAGATTCAGTTGGGCTGCAAAAATTCTTTAAAAAATCCACGTTTATAGAGGTTCAAGTGGGCTGCAAAAATTCTTTAAAAAATCCACGTTTATAGAGGTTCAGGTGGGCTGCAAAAATTCTTTAAAAAAAATCCACGTTTATGGAGCTCCGAGTGGTCTGCAAAAATTCTTTAAAAAATCCACGTTTATGGAGGCCCGAGTGGTCTGCAAAAATTCGTTAAAAAATCCACGTTTATAGAGGTCCGAGTGGGCTGAAAAAATTCTTTAAAAAATCCACGTTTATGGAGGTCCGAGTGGGCTGCAAAAATTCTTTAAAAATTCCACGTTTATGGAGGTCCGAGTGGGCTGCAAAAATTCTTTAAAAATCCACGTTTATGGAGGTTCAGATGGGCTGCAAAAATTCTTTAAAAAAATCCACGTTTATTGGCCTAAAGGTGGTTGATAAAAATTCTTTAAAAAATTCACGTTTATTGGCCTAAAGGTGGTTGATAAAAATTCTTTAAAAAATTCACGTTTATTGGCCTAAAGGTGGTTGATAAAAATTCTTTAAAAAATCCACGTTTATGCAGGTTCTTGTGGCATGCAAAAATTCTTTAAAAAAATCCACGTTTATGGAGGTTCAAATGGCCTGCAAAAATTCTTTAAAAAATCCACGTTTATGCAGGTTCTTGTGGCATGCAAAAATTCTTTAAAAATCCACGTTTATGGAGGTTCAGATGGCCTGCAAAAATTCTTTAAAAAATCCACGTTTATGGAGGTTCAGTTGGGCTGCAAAAATTCTTTAAAAATTTTACGTTTATGGAGGTTCAGGTGGGCTGCAAAAATTCTTTAAAAAATCAACGTTTATGGAGGTTCAGTTGGACTGCAAAAATTCTTTAAAAAATCCACGTTTATGGAGGTTCAGTTGGGCTGCAAAAATTCTTTAAAAAATTTACGTTTATGGAGGTTCAGGTGCGCTGCAAAAAATCGTTAAAAAATCTACGTTTATGGAGATTCAGTTGGGCTGCAAAAATTCTTTAAAAAATTCACGCTTATGGAATCTAAGGTGGGCTGCAAAAATTCTTTAAAAAATCCACGCTTATGGAGTCTAAGGTGGGCTGCAAAAATTCTTTAAAAAATCCACGCTTATGGGGTCTAAGGTGGGCTGCAAAAATTCTTTAAAAAATTCAAGTTTATGGAGGTTCAGGTGGGCTGCAAAAATTCTTTAAAAAATCCACGTTAATGGAGGTTCAGGTGGGTTGCAAAAACTCTTTAAAAAATCCACGTTTATGGAGGTTCAGGTGGGCTGCAAAAATTCTTTAAAAAATTTACGTTTATGGAGGTTCAGGTGGGCTGCAAAAAATCGTTAAAAAATCTACGTTTATGGAGATTCAGTTGGGCTGCAAAAATTCTTTAAAAAATTCACGCTTATGGAATCTAAGGTGGGCTGCAAAAATTCTTTAAAAAATTTAAGTTTATGGAGGTTCAGGTGGGCTGCAAAAATTCTTTAAAAAATTCACGCTTATGGAGTCTAAGCGTGGCTGCAAAATTCTTTTAAAAAATCCACGCTTATGGGGTCTAAGGTGGGCTGCAAAAATTCTTTAAAAAATTCAAGTTTATGGAGGTTCAGGTGGGCTGCAAAAATTCTTTAAAAAATTCAAGTTTATGGAGGTTCAGGTGGGCTGCAAAAATTCTTTAAAAAATCCACGTTAATGGAGGTTCAGGTGGGTTGCAAAAACTCTTTAAAAAATTCAAGTTTATGGAGGTTCAGGTGGGCTGCAAAAATTCTTTAAAAAATCCACGTTTATGGAGGTTCAGGTGGGCTGCAAAAATTCTTTAAAAAATCCACGTTTATGGAGGTTCAGGTGGGCTGCAAAAATTCTTTAAAAAATCCACGTTTATGGAGGTTCAGGTGGGCTGCAAAAATTCTTTTAAAAATCCACGTTTATGGAGGTTCAGGTGGGCTGCAAAAATTCTTTAAAAAATCCACGTTTATGGAGGTTCAGGTGGGCTGCAAAAATTCTTTAAAAAATCCACGTTTATGGAGGTTCAGGTGGGCTGCAAAAATTCTTTAAAAAATCTACGTTTATGGAGGTTCAGGTGGGCTGCAAAAATTCTTTAAAAAATCCACTTTTATGGAGGTTCAGGTGGGCTGCAAAAATTCTTTAAAAAATCCACGTTTATGGAGGTTCAGGTGGGCTGCAAAAATTATTTAAAAAATCCACGTTTATGGAGGTTCAGGTGGGCTGCAAAAATTCTTTAAAAAATCCACGTTTTAGGAGGTTCAGGTGGGCTGCAAAAATTCTTTAAAAAATCCACGTTTATGGAGGTTCAGGTGGGCTGCAAAAATTCTTTTAAAAATCCACGTTTATGGAGGTTCAGGTGGGCTGCAAAAATTCTTTAAAAAATCCACGTTTATGGAGGTTCAGGTGGGCTGCAAAAATTCTTTAAAAAATCCACGTTTATGGAGGTTCAGGTGGGCTGCAAAAATTCTTTAAAAAATCCACCTTTATGGAGATTCAGTTGGGCTGCAAAAATTCTTTAAAAAATCCACGTTTATAGAGGTTGAGGTGGGTTGCAAAAATTCTTTAAAAAATCCACGTTAATGGAGGTTCAGGTGGGTTGCAAAAACTCTTTAAAAAATCCACGTTTATGGAGGTTCAGGTGGGCTGCAAAAATTCTTTAAAAAATCCACGTTAATGGAGGTTCAGGTGGGCTGCAAAAATTCTTTAAAAAATCCACGTTTATGGAGGTTCAGGTGGGCTGCAAAAATTCTTTAAAAAATCCACGTTTATGGAGGTTCAGGTGGGCTGCAAAAATTCTTTAAAAAATCCACGTTTATGGAGTTTCAGGTGGGCTCCAAAAATTCTTTAAAAAATCCACGTTTATGGAGGTTCAGGTGGGCTGCAAAAATTCTTTAAAAAATCCACGTTTATGGAGGTTCAGGTAGGCTGCAAAAATTCTTTAAAAAATCCACGTTTATGGAGGTTCAGGTGGGCTGCAGAAATTCTTTAAAAATCCACGTTTATGGAGGTACAGGTGGGCTGCAAAAATTCTTTAAAAAATCCACGCTTATGGAGGTTCAGGTGGGCTGCAGAAATTCTTTAAAAATTCCACGTTTATGGAGGTACAGGTGGGCTGCAAAAATTCTTTAAAAAATCCACGTTTATGGAGGTTCAGTTGGACTGCAAAAATTCTTTAAAAAATCCACGTTTATGGAGGTTCAGTTGGGCTGCAAAAATTCTTTAAAAAATCCACGTTTATGGAGGTTCAGGTGGGCTGCAAAAAATCGTTAAAAAATCTACGTTTATGGAGATTCAGTTGGGCTGCAAAATTCTTTAAAAAATTCACGCTTATGGAATCTAAGGTGGGCTGCAAAAATTCTTTAAAAAATCCACGCTTATGGAGTCTAAGTTGGGCTGCAAAAATTCTTTAAAAAATCCACGCTTATGGGGTCTAAGGTGGGCTGCAAAAATTCTTTAAAAAATCCACGTTTATGGAGGTTCAGGTGGGCTGCAAAAATTCTTTAAAAAATCCACGTTTATGGAGGTTCAGGTGGGCTGCAAAAATTCTTTAAAAAATTCAAGTTTATGGAGGTTCAGGTGGGCTGCAAAAATTCTTTAAAAAATTCAAGTTTATGGAGGTTCAGGTGGGCTGAAAAAATTCTTTAAAAAATTCAAGTTTATGGAGGTTCAGGTGGGCTGCAAAAATTCTTTAAAAAATCCACGTTTATGGAGGTTCAGGTGGGCTGCAAAAATTCTTTAAAAAAATCCACGTTTATGGAGGTTCAGGTGGGCTGCAAAAATTCTTTAAAAAATCCACGTTTATGGAGGTTCAGGTGGGCTGCAAAAATTCTTTAAAAAATCCACGTTTATGGAGGTTCAGGTGGGCTGCAAAAATTCTTTAAAAAATCACGTTTATGGAGGTTCAGGTGGGCTGCAAAAATTCTTTAAAAAATCCACGTTTATGGAGGTTCAGGTGGGCTGCAAAAATTCTTTAAAAAATCCACGTTTATGGAGGTTCAGGTGGGCTGCAAAAATTCTTTAAAAAATCCACGTTTATGGAGGTTCAGGTGGGCTGCAAAAATTCTTTAAAAAATCCACGTTTTAGGAGGTTCAGGTGGGCTGCAAAAATTCTTTAAAAAATCCACGTTTATGGAGGTTCAGGTGGGCTGCAAAAATTCTTTTAAAAATCCACGTTTATGGAGGTTCAGGTGGGGCTGCAAAAATTCTTTAAAAAATCCACGTTTATGGAGGTTCAGGTGGGCTGCAAAAATTCTTTAAAAAATCCACGTTTATGGAGGTTCAGGTGGGCTGCAAAAATTCTTTAAAAAATCCACCTTTATGGAGATTCAGTTGGGCTGTAAAAATTCTTTAAAAAAATCCACGTTTATAGAGGTTCAGGTGGGTTGCAAAAATTCTTTAAAAAATCCACGTTAATGGAGGTTCAGGTGGGTTGCAAAAACTCTTTAAAAAATCCACGTTTATGGAGGTTCAGGTGGGCTGCAAAAATTCTTTAAAAAATCCACGTTAATGGAGGTTCAGGTGGGCTGCAAAAATTCTTTAAAAAATCCACGTTTATGGAGGTTCAGGTGGGCTGCAAAAATTCTTTAAAAAATCCACGTTTATGGAGGTTCAGGTGGGCTGCAAAAATTCTTTAAAAAATCCACGTTTATGGAGTTTCAGGTGGGCTCCAAAAATTCTTTAAAAAATCCACGTTTATGGAGGTTCAGGTGGGCTGCAAAAATTCTTTAAAAAATCCACGTTAATGGAAGTTCAGGTGGGTTGCAAAAACTCTTTAAAAAATCCACGTTTATGGAGGTTCAGGTGGGCTGCAAAAATTCTTTAAAGAATCCACGTTAATGGAGGTTCAGGTGGGCTGCAAAAATTCTTTAAAAAATCCACGTTTATGGAGGTTCAGGTGGGCTGCAAAAATTCTTTAAAAAATCCACGTTTATGGAGGTTCAGGTGGGCTGCAAAAATTCTTTAAAAAATCTACGTTTATGGAGTTTCAGGTGGGCTCCAAAAATTCTTTAAAAAATCCACGTTTATGGAGGTTCAGGTGGGCTGCAAAAATTCTTTAAAAAATCCACGTTTATGGAGGTTCAGGTAGGCTGCAAAAATTCTTTAAAAAAAATCCACGTTTATGGAGGTTCAGGTAGGCTGCAAAAATTCTTTAAAAAATCCACGTTTATGGAGGTACAGGTGGGCTGCAAAAATTCTTTAAAAAATCCACGCTTATGGAGGTTCAGGTGGGCTGCAGAAATTCTTTAAAAATTCCACGTTTATGGAGGTACAGGTGGGCTGCAAAAATTCTTTAAAAAATCCACGTTTATGGAGGTTCAGTTGGACTGCAAAAATTCTTTAAAAAATCCACGTTTATGGAGGTTCAGTTGGGCTGCAAAAATTCTTTAAAAAATTTACGTTTATGGAGGTTCAGGTGGGCTGCAAAAAATCGTTAAAAAATCTACGTTTATGGAGATTCAGTTGGGCTGCAAAAATTCTTTAAAAAATTCACGCTTATGGAATCTAAGGTGGGCTGCAAAAATTCTTTAAAAAATCCACGCTTATGGAGTCTAAGGTGGGCTGCAAAAATTCTTTAAAAAATCCACGCTTATGGGGTCTAAGGTGTGCTGCAAAAATTCTTTAAAAAATCCACGTTTATGGAGGTTCAGGTGGGCTGCAAAAATTCTTTAAAAAATCCACGTTTATGGAGGTTCAGGTGGGCTGCAAAAATTCTTTAAAAAATTCAAGTTTATGGAGGTTCAGGTGGGCTGCAAAAATTCTTTAAAAAAATCCACGTTTATGGAGGTTCAGGTGGGCTGCAAAAATTCTTTAAAAAATCCACGTTTGTGGAGGTTCAGATGGGCTGCAAAAATTCTTTAAAAAATCCACGTTTATGGAGGTTCAGGTGGGCTGCAAAAATTCTTTTAAAAATCCACGTTTATGGAGGTTCGGTGGACTGCAAAAATTCTTTAAAAAATCCACGTTTATGGAGGTTCAGGTGGGCTGCAAAAAATCTTTAAAAAATCCACGTTTATGGAGGTTCAGGTGGGCTGCAAAAATTCTTTAAAAAATCTACATTTATGGAGGTTCAGGTGGGCTGCAAAAATTCTTTAAAAAATCCACGTTTATGGAGGTTCAGGTGGGCTGCAAAAATTCTTTAAAAAATCCACGTTTATGGAGGTTCAGGTGGGCTGCAAAAATTCTTTAAAAAATCCACGTTTTAGGAGGTTCAGGTGGGCTGCAAAAATTCTTTAAAAAATCCACGTTTATGGAGGTTCAGGTGGGCTGCAAAAATTCTTTTAAAAATCCACGTTTATGGAGGTTCAGGTGGGCTGCAAAAATTGTTTAAAAAATCCACGTTTATGGAGGTTCAGGTGGGCTGCAAAAATTCTTTAAAAAATCCACGTTTATGGAGGTTCAGGTGGGCTGCAAAAATTCTTTAAAAAATCCACCTTTATGGAGATTCAGTTGGGCTGCAAAAATTCTTTAAAAAATCCACGTTTATAGAGGTTCAGGTGGGTTGCAAAAATTCTTTAAAAAATCCACGTTAATGGAGGTTCAGGTGGGTTGCAAAAACTCTTTAAAAAATCCACGTTTATGGAGGTTCAGGTGGGCTGCAAAAATTCTTTAAAAAATCCACGTTAATGGAGGTTCAGGTGGGCTGCAAAAATTCTTTAAAAAATCCACGTTTATGGAGGTTCAGGTGGGCTGCAAAAATTCTTTAAAAAATCCACGTTTATGGAGGTTCAGGTAGGCTGCAAAAATTCTTTAAAAAATCCACGTTTATGGAGTTTCAGGTGGGCTCCAAAAAATCTTTAAAAAATCCACGTTTATGGAGGTTCAGGTGGGCTGCAAAAATTCTTTAAAAAATCCACGTTTATGGAGGTTCAGGTAGGCTGCAAAAATTCTTTAAAAAATCCACGTTTATGGAGGTTCAGGTGGGCTGCAGAAATTCTTTAAAAAATCCACGTTTATGGAGGTACAGGTGGGCTGCAAAAATTCTTTAAAAAATCCACGCTTATGGAGGTTCAGGTGGGCTGCAGAAATTCTTTAAAAATTCCACGTTTATGGAGGTACAGGTGGGCTGCAAAAATTCTTTAAAAAATCCACGTTTATGGAGCTTCAAGTGGGCTGTAAAAATTCTTTAAAAAATCCACGTTTATTGAGGTTCAGGTGGACTGCAAAAATTCTTCAAGAAAAAAATCCACGTTTATTGAGGTTCAGGGGGGCTGCAAAAATTCTTCAAGAAAAAAAAATCCACTTTTATTGAGGTTCAGGTGGGCTGCAAAAGTACTTTAAGAAAAAATCCACGTTCATGAAGGTTCAAGTGTGCTGCAAAAATTCTATAAAAAATCCATATTTATGGAGCTTCAGGTGGGCTGCAAACATTTTTTAAAAAATCCACGTTTATGGAGTTTCAGTTGGGCTGCAAAAAATCTTTAATAAATCCTTGTTTATGGAGGTTCAGTTGGGCTGCAAAAATTCTTAAAAAAATCCACGTTTATGAGTTTTAGTTGGGCTGCAAAAATTCTTTAATAAATCCTTGTTTATGGAGGTACAGTTGGGCTGCAAAAATTCTTAAAGAAATCCACGTTTATTGAGGTTCAGATGGGTTGCACGAATTCTTTAAAAAATTCACGTTTAAAGTGGTTCAGGTGGGCTGCAAAAATTTCTTTAACAAATCCACGTTTACGAAGGTTCAGATGGGTTGCACGAATTCTTTAAAAAATTCACGTTTAAAGTGGTTCAGGTGGGCTGCAAAAATTTCTTTAACAAATCCACGTTTACGAAGGTTCAGATGGGTTGCACGAATTCTTTAAAAAATTCACGTTTAAAGTGGTTCAGGTGGGCTGCAAAAATTTCTTTAAAAAATTCACGTTTAAAGTGGTTCAGGTGGGCTGCAAAAATTTCTTTAAAAAATCCACGTTTACGAAGGTTCAGATGGGTTGCACGAATTCTTTAAAAAATTCACATTTAAAGTGGTTCAGGTGGGCAGCAAAAAATTTTCAAGAACAAAATCCAAGTTCATGGTTGCACAGGTGGGCTGCAAAAATTCGTCAAAAAATCCACGTTCTTGGTTGTACAGGTGGGCTGCAGAAATTCTTTAAAAAATCCACGTTTATGGAGGTACAGGTGGGCTGCAAAAATTCTTTAAAAAATCCACGCTTATGGAGGTTCAGGTGGGCTGCAGAAATTCTTTAAAAATTCCACGTTTATGGAGGTACAGGTGGGCTGCAAAAATTCTTTAAAAGATCCACGCTTATGGAGTCTAAGGTGGGCTGCAAAAATTCTTTAAAAAATCCACGCTTATGGAGTCTAAGGTGGGCTGCAAAAATTCTTTAAAAAATCCACGCTTATGGAGTCTAAGGTGGGCTGCAAAAATTCTTTAAAAAATCCACGCTTATGGAGTCTAAGGTGGGCTGCAAAAATTCTTTAAAAAATCCAAGCTTATGGAGGTTGCAAAAATTCTTTAAAAAATCAGGTGGGCTGTAAAAATTCTTTAAAACATCCACGCGTATGGAGGTTCAGTTGGGCTTCAAAAATTCTTTAAAAAATCCACGTTTATGGGAGGTTCAGGTGGGCTGCAAAAATTCTTTAAAAAAATCCAAGTTTATGGGAGGTTCAGGTGGGCTGCAAAAATTCTTTAAAAAATCCACGTTTATGGGAGGTTCAGGTGGGCTGCAAAAATTCTTTAAAAAATCCACGTTTATGGGAGGTTCAGGTTGTCTGCAAAAATTCTTTAAAAAATCCACGTTTATGGAGGTTCAGGGGCCTCAAAAAATTCTTTAAAAGAGTTGGGCTCCAAAAATTCTTTTAAAAATCTACGTTTAGGGAATTTTAAAGGGGCTCTAAAAATTATTTTAAAAAATCGTTGGTTTGGGAAGTTTCTTTAAAAAAATTCAGGCTTAGGGAATTTTAGAGGGGCTCTAAACATTCTTTGACAAATCCACGCTTATGGAATTTTAAAGGGGCCATTAACATTTTGTAAAAATCCACGCTTAGGGAGTTCTAGAGGGGTTCTAAAAATTCCTAAAATTCCACGCATTGGGAGTTTCAGAGGGGCTCTAAAAATTATCTAAAGAGTCCACGCATAGGTAGATTTAGAAAGGCTCTAAAAATTTTAAAGAAGTCCAAGCATAGGTAGTTTCACAGGGGCTCAAAAAATTCTTAAAAGAGTCCAAGCGTAGGTAGTTTCAGAGGTTCTCAGAAAATTCATTAAAAAGCCCACGCTTAGGGAGTCTTAGAGGCGTTCTAAAAATTCATAAAATTCCACGCATAGGGAGTTTCACAAGGGCTCGAAAAATTCTTAAAAAATTCACACTTAGGGAGTTTTAGAGGGGCTATAAAAATTGTTTAAAAAATCCACGCTTAGGGAATTTTAGAGGGACGCTAAAAATTCTTTAAAAATTTCCCGCTTAGAGAGTTTTAGAGGGACTCTAAAAATTTATTAAAAAGTCCACTCTTAGGGAGTTTTAGTGGGGCTCTAAGAATTCATTAAATAATCCACACATATGGTTGGAATTCTGTGCAATTCGCCCCACAATGCACACATATTATTTGCTGAGCATTGTTTGTTTTCCCATTATTATTTGTTCTTGTATTATTCAACAACAAAGACATTTTAAGTTCACTTGACTACTACAACACTAACAATCCATTTATAGTTGTTCTCTGTTTAACTTTAATGAACAAAAATACTTAAAAGTCAACAAGAATATTACATTTGCAAGTATTTGGGTCATTATAAAAAGAGGAGAAAGAGAAGGCCACACTTCATATATATTCTACAAAATATTCACTATATTTCCTTTTTCGTTTCCACACAAAGAACTCAATTTTAGAATTAGGTTGTTGATAGGTCAATCACATGTGGAGCAGCAATGGCAGGTATTGATTGCTTGAGTATACAGGTAAATAGTTTAGACAACTTCTTTGATATTTCTGTATTGAGGAAATTTATAGTTTTATTTAAAAGAATGTGGTTATCGAATGTGTGATGACCCACATATAGATTCTGATTGGTCAAAGGTTATGGTCATGGTATAAATAGAAATCTAAAGAAAAACAAAAACATCTTTAATATTTGTCATTTAAAACAAAAACCTTCATTTTTTATAGAAACTAATTTTTCATAGTTTCTTAAGTAAACCTTTGTACCCTGTTGTCCCTTGAAATTTCATTCCAAGCCTTTTTTAATTTTATTTCAGGTAATATGCCATCATATTTACCCCCAAAAGCCATGCAAGCCTCAACTTAATTACCACCAAAAATATTACAATATACGAACAAGAAAATAGAAAAACCAAAAATTAGTTCATAACAAATAAACAAGGCTATTTCTCATTAACCTCTACCGCTCAAATCAAACATACATAAATTAAATAAAACAAAACAGAACACAAAGTCCCAAAAATAAAAGAAATCACTTTAGGGAATTTACCAAATGTCCACATGTGGGGCTGATAACCAACAACAGTTTTGTCAGAGGTAAACAGCAACAACATTAATTATCTGAGACATCCACATCATCATCATCAACGTAGCAAACGAGGACAATAAACAAATAACCACACAACTAAATTAAATGAAATAGAATGCCTTCAATTAATAATGACTTTATTTAATTGTCCTAGTAATGTTTTTTTGTTCTTTCTAAATAATTATTTATATTTGTTTTCGAGTTGATGTTTTCCTTTTGATAGGTTAAATGTCTTATTTTAGATAATTTATTCTATTTTATTTTGATTGTATATC
Source organism: Musca autumnalis (assembly GCF_047663935.1). Lineage (NCBI taxonomy): Eukaryota > Metazoa > Arthropoda > Insecta > Diptera > Muscidae > Musca > Musca autumnalis. The sequence goes on along the minus strand of NW_027411755.1, from coordinate 23,295,224 downwards.
GATGGACAATAATTAGTACATAACCACAAAGAATGCAAATAAAAACAAAATAATGAATCAGCTCGTCCCGAAAGAGAAAAATAACAAAATTAAGATATATGATCATCATCGCCTTATCAGGTAAACATAAATAATTACCGTTATATTGGGTTATATAAAAATGAACATCTATGCCTATAATTCTTTCAGAACTTCAAATCCAAAATTACACTTAATACGGTAGGAGAATATATCAATTAGTAAAATTGCATTCCTGGTGAAGTAAAGGCTTTAACAGTGTTTATCTTGGTCCCTCATCTCAGGTGGACGCTAACCTACCACCTCGTAGTGTCACCTGGGTACAAAATAAAATTTGTTCATGGACTTCTTTAAAATTTTGCTTCCAAACTGTGATGATTAGTCTAAAAAGATACCAAGCAACAGCCCTAACAGGCTTTAACATGGCAAATCCCAGTGGACACTAACTTCCCCGTGGTGTCACATGGGGAGCTGCCTTTAACACCCTTCAAACGTAGTGAGCAACATTTGCCGCACGTTCACCCATAAGAGCGATAAAAACTTGGGTTGGGTGTTGGGTCTAAAGTTGACGACCCTCGTAATAGTTTTAAGGATCTTGATCTGCAAATCTGCACCTGGAAAGTTAACACTCTTTATAGAAAAGGTGCAGTTTGTGGATTGCCAGATGTACTTGAAAAGTAGAAAGAGAAACATATGACAGTTGCCCTGCCCATGACATTAAAAATATTCTAGGCGATTTAATGGAAATCTTGGAGAGGATAAGATCTTTGGCCCAACAGTCGTAAAATTCAGTCTCCACAGTGAAACACCTCAAAACGGTATAAGATTGATAGACTTCACAGAGACAAGAAACAAGGTAGTTAGCTGTTAAAGATTTAAGTATATCGAGATTGCAAGCTACTTCTCTGTCGCAAACCCAAACCTTACATAAAATTTCCCACCGATCAGACTACCATTGCGACCTACAGAGCCGCAACAAAATTGGATAAACATTTTGTGTTTGGTCCATTTCACCCCGTAAATATTTCGAGATCATCGCCAAAAACAATGGGGGTCTATTCTGCTCTTAACCCGACCTCCAAACGACAGTTCGTAAATATTGGTCCATAATAGCGCCCTGCAGTTTAATTACAATTTTTAATGGACGGACGGAAGGACACACAACTCAAAATCCCTTTAACTCGTCGAAATATGAATTTTGGTATACCACATGGGGGTCTCCGACGAATATTTTGCGGTGCTACATGAATTTTTCGAAAAGAACAAACTTATAATACAATTTTCACAGTGTGGTGTAGGGTATAACAAGTGACAAAGGCTATAGTCTGTACGGGGCCGATAATGTGACACCCTTCACCACTACCCTTGTTCATAAGCTCTTCACGGTAAATATTTTTTAGGGAGTTATCAGCTAACTGAACTGAATAAAAAAATGAACCACTCTCGAAAGCAAGGTATTTTCATAAATGTACATAGGGCGGAGCAAAAAATTACTTACTTACTTACTTACTTACTTTACTGTTTTAACTGACGATCGAATATCAGTTAATGTCATTGTACAAAGCCGGATGAGCTTTGCAGGGATTCCAAATTCAGACATGGCTTGGAATGCCTTTGAACGTAGGGGGCTGTCGAAGGCTGCTTTGTAATCAACAAAAATGTGGTAAGTGTCTATCTGCATCTCTTGGGTCTTACCCAGGATTTGCCGCAGGGTAAATATCTGGTCAATGGTGGATTTGCCAGGTCTAAAGCCGCATTGGTATGACTCAATTATTTCATTGACCATAGGCTTTAGTCGATCGCACATTATCCCTGACACTATCTATATTTTCATATACTAAAGCATGTGTGTATGCATGGGTGAAAAAAAAAACAACCAAGCACATGATGTTCAACGTTTGCTTATGTAAGATAAAATAAAATAAATTATTTTATGTTTTTTAAAAAACCGGACGTGCGAACTGCACGTCTTACTTTATTGAATAATAAATGGACACAAAACTTTTAACTTAATTTAATCATAATCCAAACCTAATTTTGCTGTATTCCCTCTACACGTGTAGTTTACTCAGCATTTCTCACAATGAAATCCAATACTCCTCGTTGGCATATTAAATGAACTTATGCGAATACGTTTGTCCAGACGTTCACATGCAAACTAAGCAGATCATGTTGCGATATGATGTGATGTTTGGACAGTGGTTTGAAGAAATATATTTGATGTTAACTCCTCCCCCTTTAAATTTCATACGTCCCGTATGAACATTGGTTTGCACGAAAGTTTTCCTCAGAAAAACGGGATGTTATTTAGACTTGTAAATCTTTTATTCCTTTTTGAAGGTGTTGGCTTGTCTTCGATATCGATTTGCACCTCATCATTTTCTGTATTTCTTGCATCATTTCTATTTCTATATTGACGTATCAGGAGTAACAAAATTAATATTACGAGTGTCAAACCAAGAGCCACGTTTATCCAAATGTTTATGTGTTTGTCAAGCTTTAGAGATTCAATGGTGTTGATGTTATCGCTTGTGAGTGTATTCATCATTTCCAATGATAAGGTCTCTTCCTGAGAGTGGGATTCGTCAATTTGCAGCAGCGCTGGCAAGGGTTTTGATTTTGCAATCTGTGTAGTTAGAAATGATCTTCCGTCAATGTTGAGGCTTGTATTCGAGTGATGAATGAGGAAGGTGCCGTTTAGGGAAATGGGGGAGTCATCGGCCATGATTTCTCCATTAAACTGATTAAGGAACAGCAATCCGTCTTCTATTTCTTCAACCGAGGGTATATTTTCGTTGTTTGTTACCGTGCATGATGATGGTTTACTAGTTATTAATTTGGGAATACAGCTCGATTCTGTTATGTTAATTATATCATTAAAGTTACAAATATTTATATTGTCAAAATGATTACAATTAGTTTTTAGGCCGTATATTTGTTTATTACAAATTAAAATGTTTCTGAAATTTATTTTATAAATATTGTTTTGAAATTTTACAGGTTTAATGATGTTTTTTCTACAATTTTTCTCATCTGTAGTAGGTATGCTTATGATATAGAGAAGTGTTTCTTGATTGGAAGCAATTTTAATATTGGCAAATTTCAGAAGTTCATCAATGTTGGAAAATGGTATTTCGGATTTTTCGAATATTTCTTCAAATATTTTTATTTCCACATTGGAAAACACAACTGAATTCACTATGTTGGCTTTTGCCCATTGGATGGCAAATTCTATATTTGCTAGTTCTTCTTGGATTATTTCCAATTTATATTTGAATTCAATTACCTTATCCAATGTTTGTTCCTCTTTAATTTCTTTAATTATCCTATTTGTTTCATTTGTAATTGTATTTAGTTTTTCTATTGTTAATTGATTTATAATGGCTTGATTATTATTATTCTGTAAAATGTTATTTATTTTTTGTGATATTATCTCTAAATCATGGTGGTCTGGTGTTCCAGCCAACCATTTCCAAGCACTGCCTAGCAAATATATAGATCGCTTAGGTCTAAGTTTTGGTTTTAAGCGGGATAGGCAGGATTTTATTCGGGATGTATAGTGGAGTAGGTAAGGAAGGATGGGATGGTGAATGCCAATGTTTTTTCCAATTAGTGTTTCCAAATTTATAGCAACCTCTTCATAATTTTTCAAATCAAACACGTGTACTAGCTTAAATGTACCAGACTGGATTTTTGCTAAGCCAGCATCAATTGTAACCAATTTGGTGTTGGAATAATCCAGAATTTGAATATTTCCGGCACAATTGCCTAGAATCAATATAAACCTGTAACGAAAATGCTTTTAATTTCTAATATGTTTCTTATGGACGACTCTTCCACTTTGTGTCACTATTGTGGAAGTTCTATCTTCTTTTACTATTTCTTCTTTATATTTTTGGGTCAATTTGGTTCCCAATCTTTTATTGATTTTGACAAAAACAGTTTGACCAGGAATATAAGTTTTAGGTTCAGATTTTTTCTTATTATGAAATTTTAAATCATTTTTCTGCTTCTTTCGTAGCCTTTCTATATTTGTCTCACGTGTCCGTTCATAATCCCCAGGTGAAAAGTCGACGGTTCTTCCAAAGAACAAATCTACTGGTTTTCTACCCACAGTCGAATGAACAGAGTGATTATATTCATTCACTGCTCTTTCTACCAATTCATCAAAATTCCTACATATTTCTTCTTCTTTAAGGCATCTCATAATTTCAGCAAGCGTAGAATGGAAACGTTCAATCTGTCCATTGGCTTCGCTTCTGTATGGTGGTGTTGTGAATACATTTATGCCTAACTCGTCTTTCATCATAAAGAGTATGGAAGCCGAATTTAAAAATTTCTCATTGTCCATGACGATTGTTGTAGGAACACCAAAGAAAAATATAAGTTCTCTTAATGGTCTTCTTATGTCTTCAATTGATTTTCCATTTAGTATTTTCGCTTGCGCGTATTTAGAAAATTTATCCAAGGACGTCAAAATTACTTTTCTATCTGTAGAGAACAAATCTATGTGCACTACTTCTCCGGGATATGAAGGAATTGGAGTTTCACTTAATCTTGGTTCATTAGGGTGTCTATCATATTTGCTTTTCTTACATATGGAGCACAGTTTTACTATTCTTTTGATTTTAGACAACATACTAGGAAAATAAAATCTTTCTAAAATATGGGCCTTGTTTCCTACGGCATTTCTATGGGCTCGCTTATGAGTCTCGATTATAATGTCTTCTTCTTCATCTTCAGATGTAATGTCCTCGACAAATTTTTGATTATAACGTGCCTTATAATTAACGAAATGATTTGGATACAATTCTTGTATTTTTCCCATTACTGATTCCGGAGCTTTAATGCCATTTATAACCGAAGGATTGAGGTATCTTTTTAACAAATTTGTTAAATTTGTGCTGTCAAATACCGGCTCTACAATGGTGTGCCTATGAAACCCAGGGAATATTATTTTAAACTGATAAGATGAAATTTCCCCAATAATTAAGAAGATCTGATTTTTAAAGACGTTAATAGGGGCATCTACACTAGGTATTAAATTTTCAGATGAGCTTTCGTCGCTGTGGACGGTACCGGTCAGAGTATTTATGCCAGAAGTCGGGGGTCTTGATAAGGCATCTGCAACTATGTTAGTGCTGCCTGGTTTATACCTTATTTCATGGTTGTATTCCTCAAGTATAGCTTTCCACCTTTTCATTTTCATATTACTATTTTTATTGCTAAGTGCATACGTTAGGGGCTGATGATCAGTAGATGATTACTTTTGATTTACCATATAGGTGGTTTCTAAGATTATCTAATGCCCAGACTATTGCTAACATTTCTCTCTCATTAGTGGCGTAAGACTCTTCTTCTTTTGAGAGAGCTCTTGAGATAAATGTTATAGGTCGACTTTCTTGGCTTAGCACAGCACCTATAGCTATATTTGAGGCGTCGGTTGTTAAGTGAAATTCTTTTTCAAAATTTGGATAGGATAATATTACTTCCTCAGATATTAACGAATTTTTTATTGAGTCAATGGCTTTTTTTCTTCCTCCTTCAGATGTAATTTGATTTTACTAGATTCATTTCTAGAAACCCTTCCATTATTTCCTCTTAACAGGTTTGTTAAAGGTTTTGCCATTTCAGCGAATCCTTTTATAAACCGTCTGTAATAATTAAAAAGTCCCAGGAGTGAGCGAAGTTCTTTCAATGTATTAGGATATGGGAAGTTTATGATAGATTCTACTTTTTTGGGGTTTGTCTTGACCCCGTCAACCGATACTACAAATCCTAAGAATTCTAGTTCTTGTTTAAAAAACTCGCATTTATCTAACTGAACTTTCATGTTCGCTTTCTCTATAGTATGAAAGATTATATTAAGGTGATTAATATGATCCTCTTCAGTTTTGCTAAAAATTATGATATCATCTATGTAAACGTAGCATATTTTCCCTATAAAGTCGCGAAGGATGTCATCTAATGTTCTTTGGAATATTGCTGGTCCATTTTTTTAGACCGAATGGGAGTCTAGTAAATTCATACTTCCCATTACATATAGAAAATGCAGTTTTTTCTCGATCCTCTTCTTTAAGTGGAATTTGGTGAAATCCACTTTTTAGGTCTATTACCGAAAATAATTTATTTCCTCCAAGATTAGACAGAACTTCTGTAATCTCGGGAATGGGATACTTGTCTGAAATTGTTATAGTATTTAACTTCCTATAGTCTATAACTACCCTATATTTCTTTTGACCAGAAGCATCTTCTTTCTTCGGTACCACCCATATGGGGGAATTGTATGGGGATCGAGACGGTTGTATAATTTCATCTCTTAGTAACTTCTTTATTTCCTCGTCAACGATTCCTCTTAAGGAAAGTGGGTAAGGATAATTTCTAGTGTACAGTGGGGTATCTGAAGTCGTTCTTATTTCAGCAACCACCTTTGTGGTATAAGTTAATTTTTCATCAGGATCTGTAAATAAGTTAGGATGTTTTTTTATAACTTCCCCTAAGTTTGTTGATTGCTCCTTAGTTAGGTGTCCTGTTCTTAATTCTATGTTGTTGACGTCTTGAAAGAAATGTTGAGATGTAGCTATTTTTCCAACATGTTTTATCCAAAAATAGTTATCAGATGTGTAAATAACGGCGGATAATTCTCTCATGGAATCACTACCTAATATTGCATCAAATGTTTTTAATCCTGGCAAAAGGAAAAATTTTATGGGCTCTATTTTTGGTCCGAAAATACTTAAAAAAGTATGATGGGTTATTTTTATATTTTCGCTAACTGAATTTGCTGTAAAATGTCCTTGATTACCTATAGGATCCTCTACTAATTCGGGTTTAATGTAATTTTTATTACTTCCTGTGTCCAAAAGAATTTTTAACATTTTACCGTTCCTCGTTTTAGTTTTAAAGTATGGCAACGAGGAACTCCTTATGCAAAAAAAATTAAGATCCGCATTAAAATCTTCATTGGAGTATTCATCCAAGATATTATCTGGTACTCCGATTCCATATTGATTGTTAGCAATATCTTCAACAAATTCATTTTCAATAGCTTGAGAATAGTTTCCAAGCTCTGATTCATTACTTTCATTACCTTCTGGGACGCAGGAGTCCCTTCTTTCATCTATATGGTCGGATCTTTCTTCTCCTGTATTAATATGAAAATTTCTTTGAACCTTTGCTGGAACTTGGAATGATCCTGCTGCAGGTCTTTTGTTCGCAGGATTGAAAGGAGGCCTATTGGCGTAGTTTATTTGTCTTGTTTGCATGGAATGATCTACGTCCATAGGTTCAGATCGTTGAAAAGTCTGCCGACTTTTTGGAAAATTGGTTTGATATCCTGTATTCGGTGCAGAAAAATTTCTAAGTTGGTATGGGTTTTGAGTATAAAAACTATTTTGATATTCTGGATTTGGTGAAAAATTGTTTTGGAGTCCTGGATTTGGCAAAGGATAATTTCGTGGTTGATATGTCATTTGACCATTAAATGACTGCTGTACTGGTCTTGGAGGAAGTCGCGGTGGTAGTGGCGGTCCTGCAGTTCTACCTATATGAGCTAACTGTGGATAAAAACTTGTAAAAGGTCCTGCGTTATTTTTTCTTACATTTTCCATTCTCTGAGTATGTCCATATGTCTGATTCATACGGTAGTTCATATTATCCAGTTTAAGACATATGTGTAGCGCTTGAGGCAATGAGGACGGTTCTCTAACGCTTAGAAGTCTTGGAAGATCCCCTCTTAGGCCCCTTATAAATGTATCAAGGGCCTTATCTCGACAGGCGTTAGTCATTGCCAGCATACTACTATCGTCTAATTCTAGACAAGCAATCTTGTCCAAAATCAATGATAGATGCTGGTATACGGCTTGATAGTATTCCGTTATGGACTTTTGACCCTTTGTCATTGTAGATAGTTGGTATTCTAGGGTTCCTATGTCCCTCTTATCAGAATAATGCATCATAAGGCATTTTCTAATTCGAGGCCAATCTAAAGGGGTTCTGTAGGAATCAAGTGCCGTATCTGCTTCTCCTACTATTTTTGTTCTAATTGTATGCAAAATAGCATAATATTTACTTGTTCCCTTTAAATCTTTGAAAAGGTCTAATACCCTTTCAACGGATTTTCTCCAAGACCCAAACTCACCAGGTTTCCCTGAAAATTCTCTAATAGTTTTAACAATATCAGGGATTTTTTCAAGTTCCTCATATTTTACAACACCTATTGGGTGATCGCAATCCTCATCTAAACTTGAGTCTAATTTAAAAAATTCTGAAACTATAGCCTTGATTTCATCCCTCTGAGAGGAAGAAAATTTTGAAATTGTACTCATGACACTAAGTTTTTTTGTTAATTCATCAATTGATGTTTCTGTCATTATTTTTTTTAATTTTAGGAAAAAGGATTTTTAAGGATATTTAACAATTTCTTACCAAAAATAGCCTGCAATCATTTTTTGCTTGGAAATAGTTTTTTCGGCTTCTTAATTTCTACTTTTTAACGATTTTTGTATTATTATTCACTATAATATAAATTTTTATTTTGTTAGTTAATATTTTAAAATTTGCCTTTCAATATTCTTTTTCAAATTTATCTTTTTTCTATTTTTTTAACAATTTCTGTATTCTTATTCACTATGATATAAATTTTATTTCGTTAATTTATATTTTTTAAACTTGCTTTTCAATATTCTTTTCAAAGTTATCTTTTTTCTACTTTTTTAACAATTTCTGTATTCTTATTCACTATGATATAAATTTTATTTCGTTAATTTATATTTTTTAAACTTGCCTTTCAATATTCTTTTCAAATTTCTCTTTTTTTCTACTTCTTTAACAATTTTTGTATTCTTATTCACTTTAATATAATTTTATTTCCTTAGTTTATATTTTTAAAATTTGCTTTTCAATATTCTTTTTCAAATTATCTTTATTTTCCTCTTCTTAATTAATTGTTTAATTTCTACTTTTTAATTTGTTATTCTTATTTATTTACTTTTCAATGTATTTTTCATTTCATTAATTATAGTTTTTCACATTTTTAATTTCTTAATTCTATTTCTATTTTTCATTCTTTTTCTTAATTTTTAATTATTTTTCACATTCACTTTTGACTGCAGTTTTTTCACATTTGTTCAATTTCTTTTTTGTTATCTTAATGTTCTAATGTTTTTTACTTAAGCTACACCGCGGCCGCTGTCTTTTTACAGACTCCCGTTTCCGAATTTAATGGTACTAGGGCGCACCATTTCCGCGATCTATAAATTCAAACATTTGCGCGTTTTTATTTTTTTTATTTTTTACGACTGGACCCCGGTCCTTGCTGCCACTACGGTGCAGACTTTGTAAGGATAAACGCGGAGGGGTCCCTGCTCGGGCGCCAGATAAAATAAAATAAATTATTTTATGTTTTTTAAAAAACCGGACGTGCGAACTGCATGTCTTACTTTATTGAGCAATAAATGGACACAAAACTTTTAACTTAATTTAATCATAATCCAAACCTAATTTTGCTGTATTCCCTCTACACGTGCAGTTTACTCAGCATTTCTCACAGTGAAATCCAATACTCCTCGTTGGCATATTAAATGAACTTATGCGAATACGTTTGTCCAGACGTTCACATGCAAACTAAGCAGATCATGTTGCGATATGATGTGATGTTTGGACAGTGGTTTGAAGAAATATATTTGATGTTAACTTGTACACGTACACTGTACGTGTGAGAGAGAGAGAGAAGCAAATACAAAAACAACTCAGTGGGCGCCCTCACTATACTGTCTTTGCAAAGAAGCGCGTCCCTGCCCTATAGTTAGAGCATACAGCATTATCTCCTTTCTTGTGGACAGGGCACAGGATGATCAGGTTCCAATCGTCGGGTACTCGTTCTTCCTGCCAGATTGTGCTAACTAGGTGATGAATACACCTTATCAGCGTGTCGCCTCCGGTTTTAAACAGCTCGGCTGGTAAGCCATCGTCTCCTGCTGCCTTATTGTTCTTCAGCCGACTTATTGCTGTCTTTACCTCATCTTGGCTGGGCGGTATACATTCTATACCATCTTCTGGGTTTGGATCTCTGGTATATTCGCCCTCTTCGCTACTATCGGATACCAACAGTTTGGAGAAATGTTATTTCCATATCCTGAGCACACTATCTGTATCAGTTACCAAATTACAGGAAGATGTACCTGTACCAAAGCCATTCGTTTGATGTCACTATTTTGTAGAACTTTCGGACTTCATTCTGGCTCCTTTACATCTCGATTTTTTAACACTCCCGTCTTTCCATTTCTCTCTTTTTCCTTGTGAAAAGACGTTTTTCTTCTCTCCTTTTCTCCCGATATCTCTCTCGTGCCGCATTTTTCTCATCGGTGGCAGCACGACACTCCTGGTCATACCATGAATTCCTTTGAAGGTCTCTGGCATCCAAGTATGGATTTTGCGGCTGTTTGCATGGAGTGGGCAATATTTTGTCATTGTGTTGTTATGTTATCGGGACAAGGAGTGCTCTCATTAAGCAATTGGGCTAGTTGAGTGGAATATGCTGTGGCTATCTGTTGTGTTTGCAGCCTATCGATTTCCAACTTCCGCGTTGTATCTGTTCGTGCTTTATTTGCAACGTTTAGACGGGTACGTACCTTTGCTGCAACAAGGTAGTGGTCCGAATCATTGTTTGCGCCTTGGAACGATCGTACAACCAACACGCTCGATGAATGTCTTTCATCTATCACAACATGATTAATTTGATTACTTGTTCTTTGATCTGGAGACAGCCAGGTGCCCTTATGAATATGGAGATGATTAAATCTGGTACTGCTAACTACCATGTTTTTTGCAGCTGCAAAGTCTATCAGCCTCATACCATTCTCAGATGTTTCACTGTGGAGACTGAAATTCCCGAATTCGAAGGCGTAAACGAGTGGAAGACGAAGCCGAAAAGCGCAGTATTCCAAATTGGAGAAATAATGCAACAAATAAAGAGGAATGGAAAACTTTTATTAGTTCGGCCTATAGGACAAATGTTCTGTAGAGCGCCAAATAAGTCAGTAAAAGTCCACGTTTTAACTTTGTCTTACAACTAAAAATAGTATCTAATATGCCTTATGGTCCGGCTTAATGATCAGTAGAAACGTGGTTGTAGTGTGGGACTTTGTGAGACTCCTTACTATTCAATGTACCTAGTAATGAAGACGACGAAGTTACCACAAATTCAATCCCAGAAGATGGTATTGGGTGTGTACCGCCCGACCAGTATGAGGTAAAGACAGCTATAAACCGATTAAGGACGAAGGAGACGATGTCCTACCTTCCGAGCGGCTCTGGGTCGGAGGGATACGCTGATCAGCAAGTATTTAGTCAAGCATATAACACAGTCCCAGAACTTGAGAGAAATATTCGTTGATGATTATTATTAGTATTAACTGTAACATCTAATATGTCTATGTATATACCGACATTGACATAGTTGAACATATAGATTTACAGGAACTACGTTATGGGAATGAATGTAGTCAGCCCTACAAGAAAACCTTTTGGGGAACCCAAACTCCGATGGAAAGATAATGCGACCAAAGATACCGAAAATAACTTTGCCTGGAGTAGTGAAAGTAAGTTTTCCTTGAACAGATGTGACTCCGATGATTCGATATTGAACTTAGATCTTAGCAATTTCGCTTGGGTGATGTGGCTGAAACTTAAATTCTGAAAATTAGGAATAATTTACATATATTATCAAATCAGCGATTTCGGTTGGAAAATGTTGCTATATCTTGAAAATTCCAAAAATCAGGAGGTTCCGCTCTATGGGGCTATATGGAAACATAGATCTATACCGACAATTTTTTATCGCAATAATTTATACTGCCAACGGATACTAAATAACAATTCGTCACCATTTCGGTAGGATATTGCTGCTAAAACCTTGAAAATAACGAAAATCGGGCAGTACCGTACTATGGGGACCTGTGCCGACAAATTTCAGGAGGAAAGTTTTGTAGTCCCAACTAAGGCTAAATATCAATTTCCTGGCAATTTTCATTACAAAAACGACACTCGAATTGGGTTTTTGGAACTTTCAGCCCAATATCTAGGGAAGCGATTTCTCGTTAGCAATCTTCGGAAAATATCGGAAGCCATATGTCGAGATGTATACCCTTCCCCATCAAAAACAAACTATACCTTTGTAAACCACAACCACGGTCCACAAGATATTCTCGATTTCGATTAAATTCCTCTTAAGGAAAAAAATGTTGAACTTTTGGAGGAACTTTGTAATAATTTTAGGATGTGATAAGTTTAGAATAAATTAGGTAAACGATTCAAGAGTTATCGTTCTCATCAGTAATTTTATTTATTATTTCAATCCTGCAATTTACCGAAAGACCGAAGAAATAGTGGATTTTTTGAGTTGAAGAATAAAATGACCGCGTCCATGTGCAAGAAACTATGTTTAACAACATACTGAGGTAAGATCGCAGCAAACGTGGGGCTGAGAGATTAGCATTCCTATTGCACCAGTCTATTCAATACAAACCTATCTCGTTTGAATCTGGCTCTAATGACCCGTACATGGCCAATTAGCCTGCTTTTGGAAGGTCATAAACGACCGGTCTTGAGGGAGTTTAAAGCTCATCGTGAGTTGTGGCATTCGGACCTTGGAAATGACAGAGATGGATCATCATCGTCATATACTTGCTGGTCGAGAGACCAAATTTCCCAGTAGAGGTGACCTGACTAACAAATGAGGGTGATGAGCTTCGTCGAGTCACTCTCGATTCCTCGAAAGAAAGAAGATAGGAGGACCTCAGACTCGTTTAGCGACGTTACGCTGACCGATCCGAAGAGATGCACAAGTTATTTTAATTGACCGTTTGTCGAGCACCCCGGGGGTGACAGAACAATGATATGAGTACTATGTATATCGCATTAGATGACATCCTGTCGTGTAGAAACCACCACAATTTATGTCATCAGCTCGAAAAGCTGGTAGTTGATTATCTCACCAAAGTTCGCAACTTGTTGCTAGCAACTAACTTCGTTTCCCAAGTTTGGCAAATGAGTAGGGTGGTTCCGTTACTGAAGGTAGGCAAGGATGCCAGCAAAGGTGAATGGTTCTGACCGATCATGCTCTTGAGACAACAGCGACAAGAGCGGGGCATGGCATCTCCATACATATTAATGGTGAACTCAACCAGTATAAGACGTGCAATAGAACATTGATGATGGCGCCTGACTTATGAAAAGCCTTTGATAATGCGAAGCACCTGAGGCTGGTTGAGGGCATTCAGCTGACATGAATTTTATTTAATGATAGATCCGGTTATCTACATTTTTGAAGTGGATATTCTGATATTAAAACCTAGTTTTGAACAGGTCTTAAGAAACCGATTAACCGTATATATATGTATGTCAGCAAAGGTGATGTTTAGTTTCTAAACAAACTGGGCAAAATCCCAAAAACAAAATAAAGCGGCAGCTGGGGAGCAAAACTGGAGCCAACGAGAAGAGGAAAAAAGACACAACACTTGCAAAGAAATAAATGAAAGAAAAACGCTTGTTTATTTCCGAACAATATCGGGTGTAATAAAAAACACTTTCCTTTTATTAATTGTCAACAAATTCAAATTATTTATTATTATTTACAAAAGTGTCCAAATATTTTAATTAATCTTTTTAAGAAATAGCCCCAGATACAATTACGGCTCGAACAACGAATTCAACAATTATTGAATAATTTTAATCAAAAGCGTCTTCGCGCTAAAAGACCGAAAACAACTATATTTATAAAATTGCATTACAACAATAAAAAATACGGCCAGTGACATCTTCAAAAGGTGTTGCCATATAAAAACTAGATCCTTTGACACAGGGTCACCAGAATAAACGGCGTTTCACGAACGTGAACAGGTGATAACATTATAAATCTGGAAAGACAGTAATGCCATAGGTCAAACTTCTGAGTTATGACGAAATAAATTCATTCTTGATGAACTTTAAGTGCATGATAAAAAACAACATAACACAAATTCATCTCGCCATAACTCAGAAGTTTGACCTATGCCATTACTGTCTTTCCAGATTCGTCCATAAACTTGGATTTTCATGATTGCGCAAATTTTCATGTTTGGGTTCTTAGTACATTCACCAAGGGCATTTATCTCCAAAAGGAATTTTCCACCCACTGACTTTGAGTTCCATTCTGTAGCACAGTGTCATTTATCCTTATTTTCCGAAAAATGTCCACATTCTCAAGGCCAAAACTGCCTGAAGGAGCATCCCTATGCTTTTAAAAAATACTAGATAGTTCTTAATTATTATCTTGGCTATAATTTTTGTTTTTGTGTTGGATCGAAAATCTAAATGGTTTGGCTGTTATATGCGAAAATATTAAAAAACCCTGGATAAAAAAATTCAAGTCAAAATCCGGAGCTCGATTTTCACTTTACACATATGGTCTTGTAGACTTTTTTGTTTATTACAATCCCAAGAATCAGAAACTCCAGGCGCCTGTAATGGTGTTCAAATCGCACACGAAAATAGAAAAACGAACCCCTTTAAAGTTGACGAACTCCGCAAACGTTTTAAGGACCATGATCTGCGAATCTGCACCTGGAATGTTCGCACTCTTTATAGAGAAGGTGCAGTCTTCGCATTGGTAGACGTACTTGAAAAGTACAAGGCCGATATTACTGCCATACAGCAAATACGATGGATTGGGAAAGGCGTCACAACAACACCTAAAAGTGACGCACTGTATTATAGCTGCCATGACGTAAAGCATGAGTTTGGTTGCGGATTTGTAGTAAGTCGGAGACTAAAACATCTGGTATCCAGCGTCACCCCAGTGAATGAAAGACTTGCTGCAATTCGAATAAAAGCTAAATTCTTCAACATCAGCTTTATTTGCGCTCAAGCTCCCACTGAAGAAAATGACGAACAGACCAAAGATATATTTTACGAGTGCTTAGATGAAAAATATGACCGTTGCCCTGCCCGTGACATTAAAATTGTTCTAGGCGATTTTAATGCCAAAATTGGAAAGGAGAATATCTTTGGCCCAACAGTCGGGAATTTTAGTCTCCACAGTGAAACATCTGACAATGGTATGAGGCTGATAGACTTTGCAGCTGCAAAAAACATGGTTGTTAGCAGTACCAGATTTAATCATCTCGATATTCATAAGGGCACCTGGCTGTCTCCGGATCAACGAACAAGTAATCAAATTGATCATGTTATGATAGATAGAAGACATTCATCGAGCGTGGTGGATGTACGTTCGTTCCGAGGCGCAAACATTGATTCCGACCACTACCTTGTTGCAGCAAAGGTACGTACCCGTCTAAACGTTGCAAATAAAGCACGAACAGACACAACGCGGAAGTTGGACATCGACACAACAGATAGCCACAGCATATTCCACTCATCTAGCCCAATTGCTTAATGAGAGCACTCCTTGTCCCGATAACATAACAACACAATGGCAAAATATTGCCCACTCCATGCAAACAGCCGCAAAATCCATACTTGGATTCCAGAGACCTCCACAATGGAATTCATGGTATGACCAGGAGTGTCGTGCTGCTACCGAAGAGAAAAATGCATCATATAGAGCAACTTTACAATCAGTAGCAACGCGTAGCGCACGAGAGAGATATCGGGAGAAAAGGAGAGAAGAGAAACGTCTTCTCCGCAAGAAAAAGAGAGAAATGGAAAAGCGGAGGTGTAAAAAAATCGAGATGTACAGGAGCCAGAATGAAGTCCGAAAATTCTACCAAAGAGTGAATCATCAAACAGATGGCTTTGGTACAGGCACTTCCTCCTGTCGAGACCAGCAAGGTAATCTGGTAACAGATACAGATAGCGTGCTCAGGATATGGAAAGAACATTTCTCCAATCTGCTGGTAACCAATAGTAGCGAAGACGGTGATACCACAGATCCAATCCCAGAATATGGTATAGAATGTATACCGCCCGGCCAAGATGAGATAAAAACAGCAATCAACCGGCTGAAGAATAATAAAGCAGCAGGAGCCGATGGCTTACCAGCCGAGCTGTTTAAAACCTGAGGCGACACGCTGATAAGGTGTATGCATCAGCTAGTTAGCACCATCTGGCAGGAAGAACGCGTACCCGACGATTGGAACCTGAGCATCCTGTTTCCCGTCCACAAGAAAGGAGATAAGACTGTATGCTCCAACTATAGGGGCATAAGTCTTCTCCCTATTGCCTATAAGATAGTGTCAGGGATATTGTGCGAACGACTAAAGCCAATGGTCAACGAAATAATTGGACCATACCAATGTGGCTTTAGACCTGGCAAGTCCACAATTGACCAGATATTTACCCTGCGGCAAATCCTGGAGAAGACCCAAGAGATGCAGGTCGACACATATCACCTTTTTGTCGATTATAAAGCAGCATTCGACAGTCCCCTCCGATCATAGGTATTCCATGCAATGTCTGAATTTGGTGTCCCCGCAAAGCTCATCCTGCTTTGTAAGATGACATTAACTGATACTAGGTCCTCAGGTTAAATTGGAAATAACCTTTCCGAAGACTTTTGTACCAAAAGAGGTTTCAGACAAGGAGACAACCTTTCGTGTGACCTATTCAACATTTTGCTGGAAAAGGTAATACGAGATGCAAATGTCAAAAGAAATGGCACGATCTACACCAATAGTCACATGTTACTTGCTTATGCGGATGCCATAGACATCATAGGACTATCAGTAAAGGAAATATCTGATACCTTTAGGAAGGTCCAAAGAGAATCTGCGAAAGTGGGTCTGGCGGTAAACGGCGAAAAGACCAAATTGATGGTGTCGACGCGCAAAGCGTCCATAGAGCTCGGACCAACTGCCATAAACACAACAAACAACATCAGTTGTGAAATAAGAAGAAGAATTGTATTGCAATTTTAAAACAAAGCCACATCTCGTCAAACAAAAATAACACTATACAAAACACTGATACTACCCGTGCTAATGTATGGCTCCGAAGCATGGGTACTTGCGCAAGCAGATAAGGCAGTGCTTGGTGTGTTTGCGAGGAAACTTCTTCGAAAGATCTACGGGTCGATTTGCGTTGACGGTGAATATCGACGTCGTATGAACCACGAGCTATGTATATCAGCTATACAAACACATGAATATAGTTAAACGTATCGAGATGCAACGATTGCGTTGGCTAGGCCATATCATTGGAATGGGCGATGATGAACCCGCTAAAAAGGCGTATGAATACATGCCACATGGCGGTGCACGCAGAATCGGCAGGCTTAAGCTTCGATGGAGCATACAAGTGGATGAAGAAATGAAAAGGTGCGGTATTCCAGAAAGCGAAGCGAAAAACAGAGAGAATTGGAGATCTTTTCTTAGTTCGGTCTATGGTAATGGGCCAGCTAAGTAAGTAAGTAAGATCGACATATTGATATAGCCCTTAGGGAATGGTACCTCCCGAATTTCGGCATTTTGAAGGTTAGCCACATTGTTTTACCGAAATTGGTGAAATTTGGTATTTAGTCTTCTTCATAAACTAAAGGAAATTAATTAATCCATTTTATTTCAATACAACTCGTGATGGAGGGCATAACAATGCCGTTCTTCGTTGTTTTGGACATTTTGCTATTATAAGTTTAGCTTATGTTAGTTTTCATACAAAAATAGCTGTAATTCTACATTTTTGGTTCCAAGAGGTGAAGAAATGTCTGTACTAAAAATTTACTACATAATACGACATTTTGGTATTACCCCCTCCATTAATGTTCCATTTGGCTTAAGACCCTCGCTGCCATAGCCTCTCATAATTATCTTGTAATTATTTTAGTTATAAGTTAATTTACAAATAAATAAATGGTAGTACCCCCATGTCACGGTATAACATTTCGGACTATTGGGATAGAAAACATCGATGTCTCATTCGTACTAAACCTTGTTTAAAAGTCATATTCTTCCGTTAGCATATTCCATTTCTCCAAGGAATAAGCATTGATGTGATGAAAGAGCGTCGTACTTTCATAATCGATAGGTAACTAATGTTTCCATTTTACTTCAATACAACCCGTCCGAAGAAAAACGCCGTTCTCACTTCTTTCTAATATCAATGACCAGAAAAACCAAATTCTGACGAAATATGAGTCATTCATATTCGGCTATAAAAAAGATACCCAATATCACTGATTTTAAATAAAAACCGGAAATGAGGAATGTCTTACCTTATTTTGAATATTTTTGTCAAAGATATTGATTTATTGCTCATTAAATAAATAATAAAGGGGTTTATAAGTGTTCAATTCAAAATAGGAAGTATTTAACCCAAATTTAAATTCATTATTTGTTGTTAACTGAAACTAAAACTTGTTATTATAACGCGGGTAATAGTAAATAAAACATGATATATCATTATTTTCTGACGAAATTTGTATATGTGTAATGTAAACAATATTAAATATTAAATAAATCCGCCTTAATATGAAAAAATTAGTTCCGCTTTACAAAAACCAAAAATAAGATTTAAAGCAAAGTTTAATATTAGAAACCGTTTATTGTATTAAAAAATATACACATTTTTCACGTGGTTATGACACATTTCAATATCTATAAATATTTGTCAAAAAAAAAGAAAAGTTAAAAAACAATGGAAAAATAATACATAAATCAGCTCATTTATATATCTGTTAGTCTGTGCATGCAATATATGTCTACCAAACTAAACAAAATTTCTAATATTTAAATTTTATAACCCTGAGAACACCAACAGATGTCTTTCTAACTTTGTATTGAACTACAAAAAAATAATAAAAAAAAAACTACACGAAACAAAAAGAATAAATAAGTAAGGTGTTTCGGTGAGTTTTGGTTATATCGAATTTTAGATACTCTACACCATGAGAGGTAATTTTATGGAGAATGAAACCTCTAAGGAAATGATGTTGGATTTTTATGAAAACAAATATTGGTTATGACTATCCTCTCTTAAATTTTAAATAAATAATACATTTTAGAAATAGAAAATGTGTAGATGTACATATCGTCTGCTCCGTCGGAAAAGGTCGTAAGTCCACTTTTTTTGGAAATCGCGTTTTTGTTACAGGATGATAGTACACGCCAAAACACGTCGTATGATACAAAGAAAATGGTAGTATGTCGCGTTTATCTATATGTTTTGCCCTTGTCGGAAAAGGTCGTAAGTCCACAAAACGTACAAATTTGTGTACGAAAAGGTCGTAAATCCACAGGAAAATGTATACTTTAAAAGAATACTACAGCTAATGTAGTTCAGATATAACGTTTAACGTCATCCATGGTTGAGGTACAATGTAAAGAACTAGCCTACACCTTTAGATGATAATCGGATGATATTTGGCGGAGCCTTTGGACCAAACTTTTGAACAATAATGTGATAATTTTTATATTGCAACAAAAATTTACATTTGAAATCTATTTTCCCCTATAAGCGAACTGATTATGAAGGATGGACTTCCGGCCTTTTCATTGATACAAATTGGGATGCTGTATGCGTTCAAATACCTCATATATTGAAAAAATTGTAAAAAACCAAGATTTTTACTGTTTTACTGTCGTATATCTTACTTAACTTTATTAACTGGTAATTTGTGGTTTCTCTAGGGACATTTATTCACATAACGAGATTAGTTTGTATTCTGAATTGAATAAAGTAATACCTTCTAACGGACGGGTAAGTGCAATGTTTATATTATTAAATGATTCTAAAATAATAATTGATTGAGATGTTATTAAACTAAGAAGACATAATGGTTTTTGCTAACAAAGAGCAGTATGAATTTGGAATGGAATTAGACGATGGTGTCATGGGTCTAGTTTCCTATGGTTTTCACGGTGATTCTGAAAGCTCTGATGATAAACTTCCTAAGCCCAGGAAGACATTACATGCTGAAGATTCTACATGGTTTGCAGACAAAAACAAAAACAAAAAACACCAAACGAAGAATAAATACCAAATTTCAGCCATTTCTGGGCAATATTGAGGTCACACCTTCAATTTATTGGAAATCGGGAGGTACCGTTCTATGGGGGCTATATGAAGACGTCAATACCAAACATCCTAGAAGTAATAGAAACTTCTATACCATATCACGAATAAATCGATACGTTACAAACTGAATGAAAAATTTAATTATAACCTCCATATTATGGTGGAGGGTATAAAAATCTTCAGAAATGTTGGTGTCGATATGCAATTTTAACATATATACCTGATGAAACTATAGCTATCGACATGTTGCCTTCTAATCTAAACACTTGCTTTCCAATAAGACCAAAGCTTCGTTATGCATAACATCTGGTATTTCCATTGATTTGTAGCATATTTAAGAAAGTGGGGGTGGTCGGGACTTATTGCTAAAATATGTATCCAGGATTGGGGAAACGGAATCGTTCGTAAGTTTTATATATGTATATAGCGCATTTAACAAATAGGGCACAGGTGTAACCCGCTCCTCCGAAATTCAACAATATATATAGCCTACTTCCACCAAGGGACATCCCTGTGCATAATCTGAAAATTACATGGAATAAGTACTTAGGGTCGGAGATTCAACAACAGTTGCCTCGCAAATTAATTTTCTGACCGATATTTTCATAACTTTTGCAAAAAAGCGTTTTTCAAATTCAAAAAAAATATAGGGCCTATTTTCACTCCGGTTGTTCTGAAATTTTCAGAAAAATCGGTTCAGCCGTTTTTGAGTCTATGCGGAACATACAAACATACACATATTGTCTTTTATATATAAAATTTCATCCAATAGTTTTGGTCCATTAAACCCGCTAATAATTATCTAACCACCATGTTAAATTGCAAGCTTATTCTTTGTCTTAAACTCAAATCATTTTTAAAATTTCGCTCGGATCGGAATATTACTGCGATCTACAGGACAGCTACAAAGTCGGGTAAAAATTGTGTGTTTGGTCCATTTCACACCTTTCGATCATAACCAACATCTGGTCGGAACCCGACCTCACCACAAAATTTCGTGACGATCGGTCCAAAAATGAGGCCTGGAGTTTTATTACAATTGTTAATGGATGGACGGACACACATAGCTAGATCGCTTTATCTCGTCAAGATATGAAAAAATGGCAAGGGGAGGGGGCTACGAAGAATACTTCGCGATGTTACACGAATATTGGACAAAACAAACTTATAATACCTTTTCCACATTGTTTTGTAAAGTATAAATATTTTATTCTAAAAACGTCCGTAAATTGTAGGAAAAGGTCGTAAGTCCCTACAAAAATACAAAACTGTACAAGGAAAAGGTCGTAAGTCCAAAGACATCCAATTATCTCCCAAACGCGACGGAACTTTATCTAACAGGATACAGGTATTAAAGCGGAATAAATAATCGAAGAATACTGTCTTTACCACCATAATAAAATCTTTAATACAGAAAGCGCTGGAATGTTTTTTCTTCCTCCTGAAAAATTTATTGAGAGGGACTTACGACCTTTTCCGACGGAGCAGACGATATGTGGGTGTGAACACTGTATACTTCTATATTAAAATAAGAACAACACTTTGGGAATATTCCACAACCCCAATCCTATCCTAACTTATTCGAACTGAAGGGTCAATGACTATTTGACAATAATACACTTTGCAAATTTTCCAAAATAAAATTAAAAACTTAATATACCCTCTAAATCCAATAGTTGTCGTGGTTATAAAGAAATTGACATCCATCGATATGAGCTGGAAAACAATCTACCTACCTACATAGCTTATATTTAGTCTATAAATAAATTTCTTATTTGTGGGTGTTACCATATAAACCATAAAACGCATATGGTTTGGGGGTTTTAGACAATAAGGTAGACTTTTGTGTTTTTCTTTTCTAGCTTTGCGTTTGATATGTTTCTTTTATTCATTTGGCCAGAACAAAGAAGAAGGCTTTCACAACAAAACAATGAAAAATAATTCTTAAATCGGTAGTATCGAGTTGAGTGTAGACTGTTTGAAGAGTTGGTCTACAATAGTGGGTGAGGTTTGATTTGCAATAACAATGTAAAATAAATAAATCAATATTAGTTATATATGAAAATTACAGGATATAACATAACTAAAGGGCAGAACTTGATTATAGAATAGCATTTTATTTTCAACCAAAGAATTGCATAAACTTAGGAAGTGCTTTTCAATATATCATCATCAGCGTAATATTGTAAAGGCCATTAAAGTTTATAAATTTTGATTGATATTAATTGATCTGATATCCTTTAAAAATCTACGTTTATTGGTCTGATGATAGATGAAAAATTATTCTTTAAAAAATCCACGTTTATTGGTCTGATGATAGATGAAAAATTATTCTTTAAAAAATCCACGATTATTGGCCTGATGATAGATGAAAAATTATTCTTTAAAAAATCCACGTTTATTGGTCTGATGATAGATGAAAAATTATTCTTTAAAAAATCCACGTTTATTGGTCTGATGATAGATGAAAAATTATTCTTTAAAAAATCCACGATTATTGGCCTGATGATAGATGAAAAATTATTCTTTAAAAAATCCACGTTTATTGGTCTGATGATAGATGAAAAATTATTCTTTAAAAATCCACGTTTATTGGTCTGATGATAGATGAAAAATTATTCTTTAAAAAATCCACGCTTATTGGTCTGATGATAGATGAAAAATTATTCTTTAAAAAATCCACGTTTATTGTAGTGATGGTGGGTGAAAAAAATATTCTTTAAAAAATCCACGTTTATTGCTGTGATGGTGGGTGAAAAAAATATTCTTTAAAAAATCCACGTTTATTGCTGTGATGGTGGGTGAAAAAAATATTCTTTAAAAAATCCACGTTTATTGCTGTGATGGTGGGTGAAAAAATATTCTTTAAAAAATCCACGTTTATTGCTCTGATGGTGGGTGAAAAAATATCCTTTAAAAAATCCACGTTTATTGTAGTGATGGTGGGTGAAAAAAATATTCTTTAAAAAATCCACGTTTATTGCTGTGATGTTGATGGAAAAAATATTCTTTAAAAAATCCACGTTTATTGATGTGAGGTTGATGGAAAAATTTTCTTTAAAAAATCCACGTTTATTGCTGTGATGTTGATGGAAAAAATATTCTTTAAAAAATCCACGTTTATTGCTGTGATGGTGGATGAAAAAATATTCTTTAAAAAATCCACGTTTATTGCTGTGATGGTGGATGAAAATAATATTCTTTAAAAAATCCACGTTTATTGCTGTGATGGTGGATGAAAAAATATTCTTTAAAAAATCCACGTTTATTGCTGTGATGGTGGATGAAAATAATATTCTTTAAAAAATCCACGTTTATTGCTGTGATGGTGGATGAAAAAATATTCTTTAAAAAATCCACGTTTATTGCTGTGATGGTGGATAAAAAAATATTCTTTAAAAAATCCACGTTTATTGCTGTGATGGTGGATGAAAAAATATTCTTTAAAAAATCCACGTTTATTGCTGTGATGGTGGATGAAAAAATATTCTTTAAAAAATCCACGTTTATTGCTGTGATGGTGGATGAAAAAATATTCTTTAAAAAATCCACGTTTATTGCTGTGATGGTGGATGAAAAAATATTCTTTAAAAAATCCACGTTTATTGCTGTGATGGTGGATGAAAAAATATTCTTTAAAAAATCCACGTTTATTGCTGTGATGGTGGATGAAAAAATATTCTTTAAAAAATTCACGTTTATTGCTGTGATGGTGGATGAAAAAATATTCTTTAAAAAATCCACGTTTATTGCTGTGATGGTGGATGAAAAAATATTCGTTAAAAAATCCACGTTTATTGCTGTGATGGTGGATGAAAAAATATTCTTTAAAAAATCCACGTTTATTGCTGTGATGGTGGATGAAAAAATATTCTTTAAAAAATCCACGTTTATTGCTGTGATGGTGGATGAAAAAATATTCTTTAAAAAATCCACGTTTATTGCTGTGATGGTGGATGAAAAAATATTCTTTAAAAAATCCACGTTTATTGCTGTGATGGTGGATGAAAAAATATTCTTTAAAAAATCCACGTTTATTGCTGTGATGGTGGATGAAAAAATATTCTTTAAAAAATCCACGTTTATTGCTGTGATGGTGGATGAAAAAATATTCTTTAAAAAATCCACGTTTATTGCTGTGATGGTGGATGAAAAAATATTCTTTAAAAAATCCACGTTTATTGCTGTGATGGAGGATGAAAAAATATTCTTTAAAAAATCCACGTTTATTTGTCTGATGATGGATGAAAAAAATAATCTTTACAAAATCCACGTTTATTGCTGTGATGATGGATGAAAAAATATTCTTTAAAAAATCCACGTTTATTGCTGTGATGATGGATGAAAAAATATTCTTTAAAAAATCCACGTTTATTGCTGTGATGATGGATGAAAAAATATTCTTTAAAAAATCCACGTTTATTGCTGTGATGATGGATGAAAAAATATTCTTTAAAAAATCCACGTTTATTGCTGTGATGATGGATGAAAAAATATTCTTTAAAAAATCCACGTTTATTGCTGTGATGATGGATGAAAAAATATTCTTTAAAAAATCCACGTTTATTGCTGTGATGATGGATGAAAAAATATTCTTTAAAAAATCAACGTTTATTGCTGTGATGATGGATGAAAAAATATTCTTTAAAAAATCCACGTTTATTGCTGTGATGATGGATGAAAAAATATTCTTTAAAAAATCCACGTTTATTGCTGTGATGATGGATGAAAAAATATTCTTTAAAAAATCCACGTTTATTGCTGTGATGATGGATGAAAAAATATTCTTTAAAAATCCACGTTTATTGGAATAATGGTGGGTGAAAAAATATTCTTTAAAAAATCCACGTTTATTGATGTGATGGTGGGTGAAAAAATATTCTTTAAAAAATCCACGTTTATTGCTGTGATGGTGGGTGAAAAAATATTCTTTAAAAAATCCACGTTTATTGCTGTGATGGTGGGTGAAAAAATATTCTTTAAAAAATCCACGTTTATTGCTGTGATGGTGGGTGAAAAAATATTCTTTAAAAAATCCACGTTTATTGCTGTGAAGGTGGGTGAAAAAATATTCTTTAAAAAATCCACGTTTATTGCTGTGATGGTGGGTGAAAAAATATTCTTTAAAAAATCCACGTTTATTGCTGTGATGGTGGGTGAAAAAATATTCTTTAAAAAATCCACGTTTATTGCTGTGATGGTGGGTGAAAAAATATTCTTTAAAAAATCCACGTTTATTGCTGTGATGGTGGGTGAAAAAATATTCTTTAAAAAATCCACGTTTATTGCTGTGATGGTGGGTGAAAAAATATTCTTTAAAAAATCCACGTTTATTGCTGTGATGGTGGGTGAAAAAATATTCTTTAAAAAATCCACGTTTATTGCTGTGATGGTGGGTGAAAAAATATTCTTTAAAAAATCCACGTTTATTGCTGTGATGGTGGGTGAAAAAATATTCTTTAAAAAATCCACGTCCATTGCCGTGATGGTGGGTGAAAAAATATTCTTTAAAAAATCCACGTTCATTGCCGTGATGGTGGGTGAAAAAATGTTCTTTAAAAAATCCACGTTCATTGCTGCGATGGTGGATGAAAAAATATTCTTTAAAAAATCCACGTTTATTGTTGTGACGGTGGGTAAACATTTTTTCTTTAAAAAAAATCCAGGTTTTTGGTTGTGATGTTGGTTGAAAAAATATTCTTTAAAAAATCCACGTTATAAGGCCTAATGTTGGTTTAAACATTCCAATATTGCTTAACAATGCCTTTTTATAGGCGTCTTTTCTAGGCTTCTTATTTTGAAGGTATGTCATGACCTACTTTTCAATAATAGCTTATATCAACCAAAATTGATACTGAAAATGTATTGAGTTTCTAAGAAAGTAAAACATTTAATCAAAAGCCAAATTATGATAAAACAATTGAATGTGATTTCCTTAACATTTCAAAAATAAAATATATTTTATTTTTATTGCAACTAGACATGAATCCTCTTCAATATAAATCCAAATAAAAATAGACACTATTGAAAATTTGGAATTAGTTTTATTGATACTCTATTGAAAATAAAACAAAAAGATAAGAAAAGCCACAAAAATAATTTGAAATTGCTGCAGTGAAAACATGCTATGCTGTCTGAGTTTATTATGATTTACTATTTGTAAATAAACAAAGAATTGTAGCTGAGCTAAAGTACCAAAGGAATTATGTCACTAGTCATGTAAAAAATCGCTAGTAATATAAGGATATTAAGGACCCTAAGTTAAGAGGTCAAATTTAATGATCAAAAGTAGAGCAATGAAGACTCGAGTCCTAGTGTGAAGAATTACCACAGATCTCAACAAATTTTCAAAAAGACTATAATATTTGCTGGCTAAATAAATTTAGAAATATATTAACATTTTGAATATATTAACCCTTTATGCTTTTCAGCATAGCCATGCTAGATATTTTGTTTACGACCCTGCTAGTAATATCGATTTCTTCTTTAGTTTATGTTGAAATAAGTTCATTGTTTTTAGGGGGAATTTAAAATTCGATCACCCCTCTATAACCCAGCAGAAACATGTACTTTTGTATCATTGTGTGTGTGTCGATTTTTTAAAGTAAAGTTTATTACACCTTCTTCCACAAAGTAATATTGACAAGAGGAGAGGCGAGACTTGAGACCAAAAAATAAAAAAAGGATATGTTGAACTTTCAGTACAGATTATATACCACCCAAATGCATACATAAGTTTATATGTATGCATGTGTGTGTGCGCTCTTATATGTATGTTTGTGTTTTAAGGTCACGTGACAAAATTTAATCAACTGTTAAATTGCTAAAATTCAATTTAACCACTCAAGTACTTAAAGAAGTCCACATGTGTGGTTCGTTGTACGACAATAACTAAACACACAGACGCACACACCCAGCCGTATTTAAGTGGTAGCACACACATACTAGTATAATCACATTCAATAATCATGTATGGGTAGTAAGCTCTCCTTTGTTCAGCGTGGTACAAACACACCACACGCTATTTATTTAAAGTCATTTAAAACCTCCCTCTCCCTTGTGTGGATATTAACCACGAGTCCAAACAATAACTACACCAGTAAATTTTGTAACACTATCCATGTAGCTAGCCACCCACGTGTATCGTTTTGCTTTGAACAACTTAACTCAACAGCATGTTTAATAGTTTGCCATATACATGTGTGTGTGTGCAACTAACATACACAAATAAGTGAATATGACTATGGCGAAATATCAATACCCGCTCATGTACACAATTGTTTTAATTGCTGCTCGGTTGATTCATTCACAAGTAGGTAGTAATCAGGAGGATATCAGTTTTCATCAGCAGTAGCTTTTGGTTAGATGGTATTTAGACCACCACAGAAGAAACACTTAAAGGTTGTGGTGACATTTGAAAATAATAAACCGACATTTAGGGGTGAGTAAAGATAACCTTTTGGATAGCAAATTAACAACACATGGAGTGTAGTAGAATGAACAAAATTTAAGGTCCTTATATACCAACAAACTTGGATGTTTTTAAAGAATATATTTTC
Source organism: Musca autumnalis (assembly GCF_047663935.1). Lineage (NCBI taxonomy): Eukaryota > Metazoa > Arthropoda > Insecta > Diptera > Muscidae > Musca > Musca autumnalis. Next base: position 23,267,640 of record NW_027411755.1, on the reverse strand, counting down.
ACCCAACATCAGACCAATAAACGCGGATTTTTTAAACAATATGCTTTCATTCACCATCGGACCAACAAACGTGGATTATTTAACGAATATTTTTTTTCTTCGTTCACCATGAGACCAATAAACGTGGATTTTTAAAGAATATTTTTTCACCCACCATCACAGCAATAAACGTGGATTTTTTAAAGATTATTTTTTCACCCACCATCACAGCAATAAACGTGGATTTTTAAAGAATATTTTTTCACCCACCATCACAGCAATAAACGTGGATTTTTTAAAGATTATTTTTTCACCCACCATCACAGCAATAAACGTGGATTTTTAAAGAATATTTTTTCACCCACCATCACAGCAATAAACGTGGATTTTTTAAAGATTATTTTTTCACCCACCATCACAGGAATAAACGCGAATTTTTTAAAAAATATTTTTTCATCCAACATCACAGCAATAAACGTGGATTTTTTAAAGAATATTTTTTCATCCAACATCACAGCAATAAACGTGGATTTTTTAAAGAATATTTTTTCATCCAACATCACAGCAATAAACGTGGATTTTTTAAAGAATATTTTTTCATCCAACATCACAGCAATAAACGTGGATTTTTTAAAGAATATTTTTTCATCCAACATCACAGCAATAAACGTGGATTTTTTAAAGAATATTTTTTCATCCAACATCACAGCAATAAACGTGGATTTTTTAAAGAATATTTTTTCATCCAACATCACAGCAATAAACGTGGATTTTTTAAAGAATATTTTTTCATCCAACATCACAGCAATAAACGTGGATTTTTTAAAGAATATTTTTTCATCCAACATCACAGCAATAAACGTGGATTTTTTAAAGAATATTTTTTCATCCAACATCACAGCAATAAACGTGGATTTTTTAAAGAATATTTTTTCATCCAACATCACAGCAATAAACGTGGATTTTTTAAAGAATATTTTTCATCCAACATCACAGCAATAAACGTGGATTTTTAAAGAATATTTTTTCATGGGCCATCACACCAATAAACGTGGATTTTTTAAAGAATATTTTTTCATCCACCATCACTGCAATAAACGTGGATTTTTTAAAGAATATTTTTTCACCCACCATCACAGCAATAAACGTGGATTTTTTAAAGAATATTTTTTCACCCACCATCACAGCAATAAACGTGGATTTTTTAAAGAATATTTTTTCACCCACCATCACAGCAATAAACGTGGATTTTTTAAAGAATATTTTTTCACCCACCATCACAGCAATAAACGTGGATTTTTTAAAGAATATTTTTTCACCCACCATCACAGCAATAAACGTGGATTTTTTAAAGAATATTTTTTCACCCACCATCACAGCAATAAACGTGGATTTTTTAAAGAATATTTTTTCACCCACCATCACAGCAATAAACGTGGATTTTTTAAAGAATATTTTTTCACCCACCATCACAGCAATAAACGTGGATTTATTAAAGAATATTTTTTCACCCACCATCACAGCAATAAACGTGGATTTTTTAAAGAATATTTTTTCACCCACCTCACAGCAATAAACGTGGATTTTTTAAAGAATATTTTTCACCCACCATCACAGCAATAAACGTGGATTTTTTAAAGAATATTTTTTCACCCACCATCACATCAATAAACGTGGATTTTTTAAAGAATATTTTTTCACCCACCATCACAGCAATAAACGTGGATTTTTTTAAAAATATATTTTTCACCCACCATCACAGCAATAAACGTGGATTTTTTAAAGAATATTTTTTCACCCACCATCACAGCAATAAACGTGGATTTTTTAAAGAATATTTTTTCACCCACCATCACAGCAATAAACGTGGATTTTTTAAAGAATATTTTTTCACCCACCATCACAGCAATAAACGTGGATTTTTTAAAGAATATTTTTTCACCCACCATCACAGCAATAAACGTGGATTTTTTAAAGAATATTTTTTCACCCACCATCACAGCAATAAACGTGGATTTTTTAAAGAATATTTTTTCACCCACCATCACAGCAATAAACGTGGATTTTTTAAAGAATATTTTTTCACCCACCATCACAGCAATAAACGTGGATTTTTTAAAGAATATTTTTTCACCCACCATCACAGCAATAAACGTGGATTTTTTAAAGAATATTTTTTCACCCACCATCACAGCAATAAACGTGGATTTTTTAAAGAATATTTTTTCACCCACCATCACAGCAATAAACGTGGATTTATTAAAGAATATTTTTTCACCCACCATCACAGCAATAAACGTGGATTTTTTAAAGAATATTTTTTCATCCAACATCACAGCAATAAACGTGGATTTTTTAAAGAATATTTTTTCACCCACCATCACAGCAATAAACGTGGATTTTTTAAAGAATATTTTTTCACCCACCATCACAGCAATAAACGTGGATTTTTTAAAGAATATTTTTTCACCCACCATCACAGCAATAAACGTGGATTTTTTAAAGAACCTTTCTTTTCTGTTGTTTTTACATATTTCAAACTAATAATTCTAAATCAAAGTCATATCATTGAACTTATAAAAACTGTGTTTAAATGTCATATGTGTTTAAAGTACCCCCATTGAGATTATCATTGAGTAAATACAATGTGGCGACATGTCATCATGTTTGGCGACAGTGGGCGTTTAGAGCGTGCATTCGAAAAATTTAATAACTCCGATATTTTTATGTTTATGGCATTTTTCTCTCTACTCTACAGTAATAATATTTCAGGATGCATAATTATTTCAGGATTGTTGTTCACGACCACATTGCAAAAACAACAATAACCACATTTTTTCAATGCATAATTATTTTTTTAGGATTTTGCAGTTTTTTATTCAAGTTTACCCGGCACTTGAGTAGAATTACTGGGAAAAATTGTATATGTGCTGAGGTTTTTTTTTTCATGTCGATGATGTTTTTTTGTGTTTCTTTGCCTAATTACACAGCACTTGTAAATATCAGCATAAAAAATGAGCCAGAATAACGCAAATGAAGGACAAAAGTATTTATTAAATGCATTAAATTTCTTATGTAAATATGCGGGGTAAAGCGGGAAAGGGACAAACAATTGCAAAAGTTCAAAACATGCCATTCATCATGGTAACGCTAGCTGGCTAACTGTTAGGCAAACAGCTTACAAACAATAACTGCCACCCAAAGCAGAACAAAAATAATACTTGAATTACAACAAACATGCCAATATGAAATTATTAGTTTGTTATGACGAACATTTCCCTGGTATTTTGATAGGGTGAAGGAGCACAAATACTGGGAGAGTGTAGATTTTTTGGTTTTTATGTTTAAAAAAGTACGGAGGGTAAATCAAATTTCCTTTAACTAGTCAAAAAACATTCTTTAAAAAATCAACGATTATTGCTGTGATGATGGGTGAAAAAATATTCTTTAAAAAATCCACGTTTATTGCTGTGATGATGGGTGAAAAAATATTCTTTAAAAAATCCACGTTTATTGCTGTGATGATGGGTGAAAAAATATTCTTTAAAAAATCCACGTTTATTGCTGTGACGATGGGTGAAAAAATATTTTTTAAAAAATCCACGTTTATTGCTGTGATGATGGGTGAAAAAATATTCTTTAAAAAATCCACGTTTATTGCTGTGACGATGGGTGAAAAAATATTTTTTAAAAAAAATTCACGTTTATTGCTGTGATGATGGGTGAAAAAATATTCTTTAAAAAATCCACGTTTATTGCTGTGATGATGGGTAAAAAATATTATTTAAAAAATCTAGGTTTATTGCTGTGATGATGGTTGGAAAACTATTCTTTAAAAAATCCATGTTTATTGCTGTGATGTTGTTTGAAAAAATATTCTTTTAAAAATCCATGTCTATTGAAGTGATGTTATTTAAAAAATGTTCTTATAAAAATCCTCGTTTATTGTTGTGATGTTGTTTGAAACATTTTTTTTTTGAAAAATCCACGTTTATTATTCTGATGTTGGGTGAAAATATTCTTTAAAAATAAACGTTTATTGTTGTGATGTTGGGTGAATAATTCTTGAAAATCTACGCTTATTGTTTATGAAATATTAAAAAAAAAATCCATTTCCCCAATGTTCATACCATCCCCCTACACTATCATTTCACAGTCAATTTTAACTATTAATGGAGTAGATTTTTCAACTCTAAGTAAATACGGAGAACAATAGCAGAAACATGTGTAGAAAATAAAACATTAAACTAGAACAAAAGCCGGGGAACAATGCAGTTGCAATCTAAAATTCTTTGAACATTGACATGCATACATAAAAATTAGTTGGCCTTTTGTCGATTGGCGGGTAGGTAATCAACATCGATGGCAACAGCACTTGATGACTGGTGTTTAAGTGGAAAAGGGCAAATGAGCGGAGAAAAGTGGCTAGCAGACATGAATCAGTCATACATGCATTCTGGTGATATTTCTCATACATCTGATACGATTTTTTTTTTCGAAAAGGCTATCAACCAACAAATGAAATTACAATTCCATGTTTTATGGTTATTTTTATGAGTAGTAATTTCTTAGTTGTACTTTAGAGTTTTCTCTTCCAGTACATTTTTAACAATTATTTGGTATTTTTTAGTCGATACGTACTGAGGATTATATTTTTTCAAGATTTGTTTCTTTGAAAAAAAGTATTTTTTAAAAATCCACGATTTTTGAAAAAAATATTTTTTAAAATCACACGATTCTTAAAAAAATCCATGGTTTAAAGAAATATTTTTTTTAAAAAATCCACGATTATTGAAAAAAAATTATCTAATAAATTATTTAAAATTATTTAAAAAAAATTAAATCAATGATTTATTTTTTTTAAATCCATAATTATTAAAACATAGTACTTTAAAAAAACCAGGATGATTAAAAAAATTATTTTTAAAAAATCAAAGATTATTGAAAAAATATTTTTTTAAGGATTATTGAAAAATAATTTTTTAAAAATCCCCGATTATTGGAAAAATATTTTTTTAAAAAAACCCCAGAAAGTCTCCCGGGCCTACATCGGCTATCTCGGCGATATTATGAAGGAACGGTCGTCCTATAGCTTTAAGTCGTCGTTGCATTAGTGCAGGGCAGGAGCAGAGGAGGTGCTCCACAGTTGGGTGGTAAATTTAAGCGCTTTGCGTGGTTACCAATAGCCCAGTGACCGGTTAACACTGCAATAAGTTTTGCCAGGTTCCGTCGATTTTGGCTGATTAGGAACTTTGTGCGTTAGACGTTGTATTGAGGCCATGTAGATTTTGATATTCGGCATGTTTCCGTTTTGTCCCATCTACTCTCGGCCAAAGATAGATAGTATTTGAAGATATTCCCTTTTAACTACTCCCATTGGTGGCGACTGACGCCTTTTGGAGTTCGTTAGAGGCGGATCCTGCTCTGCCTAATTCGTCCTCTTTTTCATTCCCATCAAGTCCCTTATGGTCTGGGATACTGGTGAGAGTTACTCTTGCCAGACGCCCTAGTTTAGCAAGTTCTTCTTTACAATCTTTGACTAGCTTTGACTGTCGACATAAATTCTTATTGAGTTTGGTGTGTGGATTTTAAAGAGAATAATACAAGCTTCCTTTATGGCCAGTATCTCCGCCTGAAAAACACTGCAATCGTCAGGTAGCTTTATGGATGTAGATATGTTTGCTTCATCTGAGAAGACACCAGAGCCGACTCCACATTTCATATTGGAGCCATCTGTGTATACCTTAATGTCATGGCCTGTCAGTGGTAATCCATTATTCCATTATTTCCTGCTTGGAAATTTGACTTCAAAAGGCTGATCGAATGTCATTGTAGGAGCGCAGTAATCAGCAGTGGTTGCTGTTTCTTTTGGTAGTTTGTGAAGCACGCACGCATGTCCGTAGGCTCTATCGCTCCATATACCTAGAGCCCGCAGCCTTGCCGCATTACATGTTGCAATTGCTATGATGTGTATGTCCGTTGGCAGAATGTGCATCATAATATGGCGGGCTTCAGCCGGACAAGTCCGAATTGCCCCTGTCACCCCGATGCATACAGATCTTTGTATACTATATAGTTTTTCCTGTGTAGTTTTCTTTTCCACTGTTGGCCACCATACTAGTGCACCATATGTGAGGATTGGTCTTATTATGCTGGTGTACATCCATCCATGGTGACGTAGGGGATGGAAGATACCAAGGAACGGTCCTGACCGGTTTTAACATGGCAAAGCCCAGGATTTATCTTGGTCCCTCTTTCATCCCAAGTGGACACTGACCTCCCCGTGGTGTCACCTGGGGAACTGCCTTTAACATCCGTTAAAGGTAGTGAGCTAACATGTGCCGCGCGTTCACCCATAAGAACGTTAAAAACTTGGGTTTGGGCGTCGGGTTAGTAACCCTCCCCTAGAAAAAACAGCCTACTATGAAAAAACGAAAGAAAAGAAAAACAAACCCCTCTAAAGTTGACGAACCCCGCAAACGTTTTAAGGACCATGATCTGCGAATCTGCACCTGTAATGTTCGCACTCTTTATAGAGAAGGTGCAGTCTTCGCATTGGCAGACGTACTTGAAAAGTACAAGACCGATATTACTGCCATACAGGAAATACGATGGATTGGGAAAGGCGTCACAACAACACCTAAAGGTGACGCACTGTATTATAGCTGCCATGACGTAAAGCATGAGTTTGGTTGTGGATTCGTAGTTAGTCGGAGACTAAAACATCTTGTATCCAGCTTCACTCCAGTGAATGAAAGACTTGCTGCAATTCGAATAAAAGCTAAATTCTTCAACATCAGCTTTATTTGCGCTCATGCTCCCACTGAAGAAAAGGACGAACAGACCAAAGATATATTTTACGAGCGCTTAGAAGAAACATATGACCGTTGCCCTGCCCATGACATTAAAATCATTCTAGGCGATTTTAATGCCAAAATTGGAAAGGAGAATATCTTTGGCCCAACAGTCGGGAAATTCAGTCTCCACAGTGAAACATCTGACAATGGTATGAGACTGATAGACTTTGCAGCTGCAAAAAACATGGTAGTTAGCAGTACCAGATTTAATCATCTCGATATTCATAAGGGCACCTGGCTGTCTCCAGATCAGAAAACAAGAAACCAAATTGATCATGTTGTGATAGATGGAAGACATTCATCGAGCGTGTTGGATGTACGATCGTTCCGAGGCGCAAACATTGATTCGGACCACTACCTTGTTGCAGCAAAGGTACGCACCCGCTTAAACGTAGCAAACAAAGTACGAACAGACACAACACGAAAGTTAGACATCATTAAGCTGCAATCACAACAGATAGCCACAGCATATTCCACTCAACTAGCCCAATTGCTTAATCAAAGCCCTCCTCATCCCGATAACATATCAGCGCAATGGCAAAGCATTGCCCACTCCATGCAAACAGCCGCAAAATCCATACTTGGATACCAGAGACCTCCACCAAGGAATCCATGGTATGATGAGGAGTGTCGTGCTGCCACCGAAGAGAAAAATGCGGCATATAAGGCTACTTTACAATCCGTAGCAACGCGTAGCGCACGAGAGAGATACAGGGAGAAAAGGAGAGAGGAGAAACGTCTTTTCCGCAGGAAAAAGAGAGAGATGGAAAAGCGGGAGTTTGAAAAAATCGAGATGTACAGGAGCCAGAATGAAGTCCGAAAATTCTACCAAAGAGTCAAGCATCAAACTGATGGCTTTGGTACAGGCACATCCTCCTGTAGAGACCAGCAAGGTAATTTGGTAACTGATACAGATAGTGTACTCAGGATATGGAAAGAACATTTTTCAAATCTGTTGGTATCCAATAGCAGCGAAGACGACGAAGATACCACAGTCCCAATCCCAGAAGATGGTATTGAATGTATACCGCTCAGCCAAGATGAGGTAAAGACAGCAATAAATCGGCTGAAGAATAATAAGGCAGCAGGGGCCGATGGCTTACCAGCCGAGCTGTTCAAAACCGGAGGCGACACGCTGATAAGGTGTATTCATCAGCTAGTTAGCACCATCTGGCAGGAAGAACGAGTACCCGACGATTGGAACCTGAGTATCCTGTGCCCCGTCCACAAGAAGGGAGATAAGACTGTATGCTCTAACTATAGGGGTATAAGTCTACTCCCTATTGCCTACAAGATCGTGTCAGGGATATTGTGCGAACGACTAAAGCCAATGGTCAACGAGATTATTGGACCATACCAATGCGGCTTTAGACCTGGCAAGTCCACCATTGACCAGATATTTACCCTGCGGCAAATCCTGGAGAAGACCCAAGAGATGCAGATCGACACCTACCACCTTTTTGTCGATTATAAAGCAGCCTTCGACAGTCCGCTGCGCTCAAAGGTATTCCAAGCCATGTCTGAATTTGGTATTCCCGCAAAGCTCATCCGGCTTTGTAAAATGACTTTAACTGACACGAGGTCCTCAGTTAAAATAGGAAAGAACCTCTCCGAAGAGTTTGGTACCAAAAGAGGTTTCAGACAAGGAGACAGCCTTTCGTGTGACCTCTTCAACATCCTGCTAGAAAAGGTTATACGAGAGGCAAACGTCAAAAGAAGTGGCACAATCTACACCAATAGTCACATGTTACTTGCTTATGCTGATGATATAGACATCATGGGTCGATCAGTAAAAGAAGTAACTGATACCTTTATAAAGGTCGAAGGAGAATCTGCTAAAGTGGGTCTGGCGGTAAACGGTGAGAAGACCAAGTTGATGGTGTCGACGCGCAATGCGTCCATTGAGCTCGGACCGACTGTGGAAGTTGGTTCCTATAATATTGAGGTAGTAAAAGACTTCGTCTACCTCGGCACCTCCGTCAACACAACAAACGACATCAGTTGTGAAATAAAAAGAAGAATTGTATTGGCCAACAGATGCTACTTTGGATTAAGTAAGCAGTTTAAAAACAAAGCCACATCTCGTCAAACAAAAATAACGCTCTACAAAACACTGATACTACCCGTGCTGATGTATGGCTCCGAAGCCTGGGTACTTGCGCAAGCAGACATGGCAGTGCTTGGTGTGTTTGAGAAAAAAATTCTTCGAAAGATCTACGGACCAATCTGCGTTGACGGTGAATATCGACGTCGCATGAACCACGAGCTGTATCTGCTATACAACGACATCAATATTGTTAAACGTATCGAGATGCAGCGATTGCGTTGGCTAGGCCATATCATAAGAATGAGCGATGATGAACCCGCTAAAAAGGCGTATGAATACATGCCACATGGCGGTGCACGCAGAATTGGCAGGCCAAGGAATAGATGGCGCAAACAAGTGGATGATGAGATGAAAAGGCGCGGTATTCCAGAGTGCAAAGCAACAAATAGAGAGGAATGGAGATCTCTTCTTAGTTCGGCCTATAGAACAAATGATCTGTAATGGGCCAGCTAAGTAAGTAAGTAAGTACATCCATAACACCATTTTAGGTTTAAGGCCCCAACGGCTCCCAAACATTTTGCGACATGTGTAGTATGCAACGGTTGCTTTGTGAGCACGATCTTCCATGTTACGTTTCCATGACAGCTTTGAATCTAGGATGACGCCTAGGTACCTGGCGTCATCTGATAAAATAATTTCTTGACCTCTTAGTCGTGGTAGATTGGGGATTGAATATTTGGTCTATGTGGTGAAAAGCACCATCTCAGTTTTCCCTGGGTTCACACGCAGGCCACAGCTTGTAGCCCAAGTATCTAGTGACTTCAGGGCCCCGTTCATAATATCACTTATCACGGACGGGAATAAACCGGAGACGAGTATTACCACATCGTCCGCATAAGCAACCACCTTAATACCCATATGGTCAAGTTTGATAAGGACTTCATTAATGACAAGGAGCCAAAGCAGTGTCGATATAACTCCTCCCTGTGGAGTTCCTTTATTTACGTGCTTTGACAGCGTATTGTTTCCCAGTGAGGCAGAAATAACTCTACTTTGCAGCATGGTGGTATTCCAGCTGAATGATTCCAGGCCGAAGTTATCTAGAACTTGATTTATTGCTGCGGTACTGACATTATTGAAGGCGCCTTCTATATCCAGAAAAGCAGCCAAGGTGTATTGTTTATGTTCTAAAGATTTCTCGATAGTCTTTCCAACTTCGTGTAGGGCTGTATCTGTCGATCGTCCTTTTATGTAAGCGTGTTTACTGGAAGATATGTTGTTTGAGTTGTCCATCTTTTCTCGAATATGCACGTCGATGAGTCTTTCGAGCGTTGCCGTTGTTTCTCTTTATATATATGGGATTCGAGTGCCATAACTTTGCCTAGTCTGGCAGTATCTTTTGTGCTGTCTAGTACTAATGAAGTCTAGAACTGACCCACCTCTGTCGTTCGTTTCTGTGCTGCCCCATAGGGTATGTCTTGCGTTTGCATCGGAACCAATGATGATGGTGTTGAGTGGATGTAAGGCCTCCATGGTGCTCCATACCTCGCTTGGTGGGGCTTCCTTTGAGTGGGCCATGTAACAAGAGGCAATAAAGAACTGCTTACCATTGTCAAGTTCAACTCTTGCCACGGTGAGGTCCGCTGTACTATACTCTGGACATAGAAATGCGTTTATATTATTTTTAACAATTAGACATGATCTAGGCTTACCGTTATCCTTCATGTATAATGTTTTATATCCTCTGCTATTAGGACCCTTTACTTCGTTTTCGTAAACGTAGGGTTCTTGGATGATGCCTATGTCAAGATCCTCCTCTACTAGAAGGATCCGCAGGTTATCCGAGGCGACTCTAGAGTGCCTTAGATTGATCTGCACGACCTTGAGTATCATCTTATTGTGGGGATGATGTTGATGGCCCCTCTAGCTGAATGTTATCTAGCAGCTTTTCTGCATCGTCGATGTCATCTGCATCGTCTTCTCCGTTCGGGCCATGCGATCTTAGTATCTTTACTTTGGCTTCCCTTACGCCAAAGAACAGTTTGTTGCCGAGTCTCTCTAGTGCCTCCACTCCGGCCTCTGTTATAGAGAGAACCAAACTCATGCTGTTATTGTTCGGGGGTTCAGTGGCGATTACGGATCAATCGTCCATTGGAACATCCTTGTTCATCTTCGCTAGACCTTGTAGGAGTTTCGGGGCGTCACAATCTATCTTGGGCAGACAAACTCTGGCACGAGGTCTCATTGGGATTTCTTGGGCTGGGATCAACCGCAGGCTGATGTCTTCCCATGCATCACTGATCTTAGCCATGCATTTTTCCAAGAATTCCTTTGAGAACCCGTCCATACATTTGATTACCCTGTAGCCACGATGAACCTCGATTGAGTCGAAATGAGGCACAGGACGATCTTCGTTTGTAAAAACATGTTCCAAAACTTATTCAGACAATTTAGTTTCTACCATGCCCCATTCCGTTGTGGTGATAGGGGACAGCAGTAGTGTTATGTTTTTCCCTCTTGGCGGGCTTATTGTCCTCAGTTCGAGAGCGCTCACGTTTGGAGGAAGTTGGTCGATCGTCGCTGTTGGAGGTTTTGGCTTCCTCGTATTCCTCGAAGATTTTTGTGTACTTAATCTTGTCCAATTTATCCCGTTCGTGACCGTACCATTTGCAGCATTCTTGGCGATCTTGCCGAGAATGAATTTTGCCTTCTGGTATAGGGCCTTTCGAAAGTCGGCCGGACTTTTCTTTTTCTTGTTGGATTGTGTAGTTTTACCATCCTCAGTGACGGTCAGAGTTGCTGTTTTTGTGGTTGTCTGATGAAGTGTGTCAGAACTGACAAGACTTAGTTGGCTAGCTACCAGCTCCTGGCTGGATGCTAAAAGGTTATCCTCGGATGATTTGCCAGACTGCAACCGAGGAGTTTTGTTTTCTTTTGTATTTTTTTCCATATGTTGTTCCCACGAGTGCGCCGTAAGGGGATGGACCATCGTACGCAGTGACGGCTTGCGCAGACTAGGCTACTAATAAGTACAACTCGACCCGTGCCCTGGCGTCGAGGGGGAATTGCTAGCGACCAGACTTCTTTAGACACTAGTCGGCCATTCAGATCCTCAGCACAACTCCCACTACCTTGATCTTAAAAGTGTATATATGTCACTCGTCCCAAGGTGATCTGTAGAACAAAAACCAGTCCACCTCCTGGGCTCGTGACAATTCCCTCCTCCTTTTGCAACCGGGTTTGGGACCGTCTTTGGCGGAGTTAAAAAATCCAGGATTATTGAAAAACTATTTTTTTTATTTATTGAAAAATTATTGTTTTGAAAAATTCACGATTATTGAAAATATTTTTTTAAAAAATTCCCGATTATTGAAATTTTTTTAAGTCTACGTTTATTAAATAAAATTTTTTAAAAATTGTTTGTAATTTTCGTTAAATTTCAATTTGTTTAATATTTGCAGATTTTTTTAAATATATTTTGTCAATATTTGTAGATTAAAAAAAATAGTTTTTGTAAACTTTTAAAAAAATATATTTTGTTAATACATATTTAATTTTTAACAAGTAAAAAGTCGTTAAGTTCGGCCGGCTTTTTATACCCTCCACCATAAAATAGTCTTAATTAAAATGGAATAATTAGGGTCCTTTCACAATTTTAGGTGGAACAACTTTTCGACAATGGATAGACTCCTACTGCCTCCCACTATTGCATAAATTCCACTGTGAACACAAATGTTGGGGCAGAGATAATTCCTTTTGGAGATGAAAGCCCTTGGTGTGTGTATATTAAAAACCCCGTAGGACAGATGCGCCGTGAGTCGAACTTCCCCGTTATGGCGTGATAAAATTTTTGCAAGATACCCTGTAAGCCTTCATGAATTAGCATTATATCTTTGTTTGTTGTTTTTGTAGAGCACTTAAGCAACAGTGAACAAAGATACAACGCTAATTCCTGATGGCCCACAGGGTCTCTAACAAAAATTTCATCACGCCATAACGCGGAAGTTCGACTCACGGCGGATCTGTCCTTCGGGGTTCATAATATACTCACCAAGGCCTTTCTTCCCAAGAGGAATTTTCCGTGCCCCAGACTTTCACTTCCATTTTGTTCCACAGTGTTATCTAATCTAATCAAAAAAAAATGTGTTGAGCTAGGTGAAAGGTACCACCTACGGGGCTATATCAAAGAGTCAACTTATCTTTAAATTTTTAAGCGGAAAAGTTTTATAGCTGCAGGGAACTTCAAGAGTCAAATTGAGGGTAGTTTCATCAAAACAATGTAGACCCTCAAAAATGGACCCATGTTGACGAATTTTAGTGAAGAAATTTCGTGACCACTGAAAATTACCGAAAATCGAGGGAGGGGAAATACCAAAACATGGACCTATATTGACGATGTTTCGTTGGAGATGTTTTATGACCACTGAGAACTTCAAATGTCAAATTACAGCTATGTCGGTTAAAAACTGTAGCTAAAATTCTCAAAATACCGAAAATTGGGAGGTACCGTTATATGGGGGCTATACCAAAACATGGACCAATGTTGACGATGTTTGGTGGAGATGTTTCATGACCACTGGGAACCTCAAACGGCAAATTACAGCTAGTTCGGTTAAATATTGCAACTAAAATGCTCAAAATACCGAATATCAGGAGGTACGGTTATAAGGGGGCCATACCAAAACATGGACCTATGTTGACGATGTTTGGTGGAGATGTTTCATGACCACTGAGAACCTCAAATGTCAAATTGCAGATAGTTCGGTTACAAATTGTGGCTAAAATTCTCAAAATACCGAAAATCGAGAGGTACCGTTATATGGGGGCTATACCAAAACATGGACCTATGTTGACGATGTTTGCTGGAGATATTTCATGACCACTGAGAACCTCAAATGGCAAATTACAGCTAGTTCGGTTAAAAATTGTAGCTAAAATTCTCAAAATAGCGAAAATCGGGAGGTACCGATATATGGGGGCTATACCAAAACATAATCCTATGTTGACGATGTTTCGTGGAGATATTTCATGACCACTGAGAACCTCAAATGTCAAATTGCAGATAGTTCGGTTAAAAATTGTGGCTAAAATTCTCAAAATACCGAAAATCGGGAGGTGCCGGTTTATGGGGACTATACCAAAACATGGACCTATGCCAATATCCTTTGGGATATAAGTTTGTTGATCACTAGGAACCCTAAGTGCCAAATTATAGCTAATTTGGTCTGCATATGTGGCGAAGAACGTCAAAATACCTCAAATCCGGAGGTACCGTTATATGGAGGCTATACCAAAGAGTGGACCGATATAGCCCATCTTCGAACTTGACCTGCCTATGGAAAAAGGCCCTCGGGTGCAAAATTTCAGCACTCTATCTCAATTATTGTGGACGCTAGAGTGATTACAACAGACGGACAGACAGACGGGCATGGCTAGATCGTCTTAGAATTTTATCCTGATCAAGAATATATATACTTTATAGGGTCGCAAATGATTAGTTCGATGTGTTACAAACGGAATAACAAACTTAATATACCCTCCATATTATGGTGGAGGGTTTAAAAAATATTTTTTTAATATTTGTAGATATTTGTTTTTTATATATTTTTCAATATTTGTAGTTTTTTTAAAAGATATTGTTTCAATATTTGTAGATGTTTTAAAAAATATTTTTTCATTAATCGTGTATTAAACAAAATTAAGACGTGGATGTAATAAAAGTACAAGGCGTGAATTTTTTTTAAATTTTGTTTCAAGACGTGCAATTTTTAAAACGTAATTTTCAAGACATGCTTTTTTTCACTTTTTTACAAAAAATGTTTTTTCAAGACGTGAATTTAAAAAAGTCAAGACGTGAATTTCTTAAAAAATATTTTTTCAAGGCGTGAATTTCTTAAAAAATATTTTTTCAAGTCTTGAAACTCTTTAAAAATATTTTTTCAAGACCTGCATTTTTAATTTTTTTTAAGATGTGAATTTCTTAAGATATATTTTTTCATGTCGTGGATATTTTAAAAATATTTTTTTAGGTCGTGAATTTAAAAAAAACTATATTTTCATGTCGTGCAATTTTTTAAAAACTAATTTTTTCAAGTCGTGGATTTTTTTAAAAATTATTTTTTTAAGTAGTATATTTTAAAAAAATATATTTTTTCAACTTGTGCAGATTAAAAAAAAAATATATTTTTTTTAAGTCGTGGATTTTTTAAAAAAAACATTTTTTAAGTCGTGTATTTATAAAAAATATTTTTTCAAGACATGGATTTTAAAAAAGATAATTTGAAATTTTTTCGCTAGCTAGATGACATTTCAATGTTTTTCTATATTCTTCCTTTCCTAATCACTTTTCCAAATCTTTTTTAATTACCCATTAAAATACATAACATATTGTTGTCCCTAGAGTGTTCTCATTACCTAATATTACCGCCCTTCTCATGTTTACATGGTTTACCTATTTTTTTTTTTATAAACTTCCACAAACAGAAGTTAATAATCCTTACAAGTCAGTCAAAAAGAAATAAAAACCGAAAATTTCTTTTAAACACCACCCGTGGAGTATGGAACATAAAAATCCATGCAATTTTTGTTTTGTTTTCTTTTGTTATTTGGAACCCTTTATTAGCTCACAACACTCTTCATTATGCGGATAAATGCAATTGAATGCAAAAGCTATTATTTTAAAAGTACAAATGAAGAAAACACTTTGAATTGAAATTCAAAGAATTTTATGGGTGCAAAAAAGAAAAATATACAAATCAAAAATGATTTCAAAATTGAGGGGTGCGGTATTGCAGAACGAACATTGCAAATAATTGCATTGTATCGTATCCTTCAGTGACACACCATATGTGCCCCTAAAAGCTTCTTCTGTCTTGTGTTTATACAAAATATATATATTACAATTTACCGTTAATGGTTGTTTCTTTTGTTACTTTGGCAGAATACAGAAACATTAATGCACGGAACAGGTTGCAATGCCATATCTTACAATTCATCCCTTAAGTTTGAGAGGTTACACTACAACGAGAAAAATGGATCTGTTATTTTTTCTTGTTTTAGCAACGAAATGTTGAGGGTGGCTAAACAAACAACGCTGCAGTTAGTGTACGAGTAACAGGCGTAGAAGGGGTGATGTTGGTTGTTATTGTATTACAATAATGCAACCCTCTCTCAATGCACTTTATTGCTTTTAAACGTTTCGATGTTTGTAAAGCTTTTGAAGTATCTTTTGCCTCATAAGTGTACTCCTATCATATTTCTTGGCAGATTTTAGGTCACGCATGGCAATACACAAGTGTTAAATATAAATGTAGAGTGGAACAATTTTTTGAATGCCATAAATGTAGGTTATGTTTGAAGAAGAGTCCTTGAGATATAATTTTAAACGATTTATCGACTTGATTTTCCATAAATGTAAAGATGTCTTGGGTCTCCTAAAAATGGTGTCAAGATGCATTATTGACTATAGCGGCGGTCCAAAGCCAAATAAATATAAAAATATTTTCTTAAAGAATTAAAAATAAAAAACATTTGTACATCCATATTTCTGTATGTATTTATGTATACAAAAGTATTTTAAACAAACTTTATTGCATTTACTTTATCGTTGCTCTTACCTCAAAAGGTAAACAAGACTGCTGGATGATCCAGTTTAAACAAATTTCCTTAAATAATTAAGCTCCTGCTGCTATTCAACTAAAGACAGTTCAGCGGTAAACAAAAGTCAACATGACATCAATATAACCACATACAAATATATGAACATACATATGTATGTATCAGGTTGGACTTATAGTTTAAACAAAAAGTAAACACGTTTGGCAGAATATGGAAACACATGTGTGTATGTATGTATGTATGTCTTGTGCATTTGTAGGCATCCAAAATCCATATCTGTTTAACTTTAAAATTCCGAGAACAAACACTTTAGTTAAGGGAACAGAGCGATTTATATGCGACATTTCTATCAGACAGAGAATACCTTTATGCGATTTTCTTCATGTACAAAATTGCGCAAAAGGTCTCCTAGGTATAGAAGATATTTATATGGTCTACCAAGAATTGAAATGTGTTAAGCAACCTCCTAAAATACATTCTTCTATATAAAAATGTTCTTTAAGCGGAACAAAACACTACTCGCAACTTTTAATATTTTTAATGATGAATAAAAGTTAAATGCCCAACATTTGAAAAAGCGCATTAATTCGCACATCATTAAAAAAACGTACGAGAAGTGGAGGCTCACAATGGTTCAGAAATTGTTTTTCCTGCCCAAAAACCAAATTTTTGATATCATATATTTTTAGTTCCCCCATCAGGGGTAACTATCTTGACGCGATATGGGGGCTTAGGTCACAAGACCTAATATTCATTCTACATGACATCTTGTACACAGAAAAGTGTGACTGACCAAAGGTTATCCACCTTTGTCACGACGCAAGCTGGCGAACTGATAATCCACAGTACACCTTTAGGTGAGTGACATATATATACACTTTTAAGATCAAGGTAATGGAGTTGTGCCGAGGATCTGAATGGCCGACAAGTGTCTAAAGAAGTCTGGTTGCTAGCAGCTCCTCCTCGTCGCCAGGGCATGGGTCGGGGGTACTTATAATTAGCCTAGTCTGGGCAAGCCATCGCTGCGTACGATGGTCCATCCCCTTACGACACACTCGTGGGAACAATCTATGGAAAAAATACTGAAAAAACAAACAAAAACCAAAATAAAACTACCCCTCGGTTGCAGTGTGGCAACTCCTCCGAGGATGAACCCTTAGCCTCTAGCTAGGAGCTGGTAGGTAGCCAACCAAACAGCTCTGACTCACTTCAGCAACAAATAACTCAAGCAAAAACTCAAACCGTCACTGAGGATGGTCAATCTACTCTACCCAACAAAAAGAAGAAAAGCCCGTCCGACGTACGTAAGGCCCTGTACCAGAAGGCAAAGTACATTCTCAGCAAAATTGCTAAGAATGCTGCAGAAGGTACAGTCCATGAACGGGATAAAAAAGACAAGGTTACCTACACTAAAATCGTAGAGGAATACGAAAAAGCTAAAGCCTCCAAAAACGACGATCACCCAACTTCCTCCAGGCGAGAACGCTCTCGCACAGAGGACAATAAGCCCGCAAAGAGGAAAAAGTTAAAGCAAACACCACTGCCTCTTCAACAATAAAACGCCCATTCAACGAAGTCGTTAAAGATAACCTGATGGTTGCCGTGGCCAACGACAAGAATGATAAGCTGTCCCCTATCACCACAGCGGAATGGGGCATGGTAGAAACAAAGTTGTCTGAACAAGTTATGGTACATGTTTTCGCAAACGATGATTCTCCTGTGCCCTATTTCGACTCTAGCGAGGTACACCGTTGATACAGGGTAATCAAATGTATGGACGAGTTCTCAAAAGGATTCTTGGTGATGCTTGGGAAGACATCAGCCTGCGGCTGATACCAGCCCAAGACATCCCTATGAGACCTCGAGCCAGAGTTTGGTTGGCCAAGATAGACTGCGACGGCCCTAAATTACTGCAAGGTCTGGCGAAAATGAACAAAGATGTTCCAATGGTTCCAATGTAATCACCCTTGAATCACCCAATAATAATAGCATGAGTTTGGTTCTCTCCATAACAGAGGCCGGAGTGGAGGCACTAGAGAGACTCGGCAACAAACCGTTCTTTGGCGTAAGGGAAGCCAAAGTAAAGATACTAAGATCGCATGGCCCGAACGGAGAAGATGATGCAGATGACATCGACGATGCCAAGAAGCTGCTAGATAACATGCAGCTAGAGGGGCCATCATCATCATCACCACAATAAGATGATGCTCAAGGTCTTGCAGATCAATTTGAGGCAATCTAGAGTAGCCTCGGATAACCTGCAGATCCTTCTAGTAGAGGAGGATCTTGACATAGGCATTATCCACGAACCCTACGTTTACGAAAACGAAGTAAAGGGTCTTAATAGCAGAGGATATAAAACATTATATATGAAGGATAACGGTAAGCCTAGATCATGTCTAATTGTTAAAAATAATATAAACGCATTTCTATGTCCAGAGTATAGTACAG
Organism: Musca autumnalis; assembly: GCF_047663935.1. Lineage (NCBI taxonomy): Eukaryota > Metazoa > Arthropoda > Insecta > Diptera > Muscidae > Musca > Musca autumnalis. Next base: position 23,248,689 of record NW_027411755.1, on the reverse strand, counting down.
CGGACCTCACCGTGGCAAGAGTTGAACTTGACAATGGTAAGCAGTTCTTAATTGCATCTTGTTACATGGCCCACTCAAAGGAAGCCCCACCAAGCGAGGTCTGGAGCACCATGGTTGCGATGCAAACGCAAGACATACCCTATGGGGCAGCACAGAAACGAACGACAGAGGTGAGTCAGTTCTAGACTTCATTAATACTAACAATCTTACTATATGTAATAGAGATACTAACCCAACTTTTGTATTTCCAAGCTCGGATAACTTTAGTGGGTGGCAGGAGGTCATTGACCTCACACTAGTATCCGATAAACGTCATCTCGAAATAGCTAACTTGATAGTATCCGATAAAAAATCATTCTCAGATCACAATTGGATACTATTCAATATATCTGAAAAACAACGCCAATTAAATGCTTTCGAAACCCTATAAGAACGAACTGGGAGAAGTTCAATAGGGTTTTGAAAGACAAACTACCCAGCATTCCACACAAAGGCGACGCTACGCCGTGTATAGATAAAGCTGTATCTATTTTGGAAAAATCTCTAGACACAGCTTCTAAAGTATCATGTCCAATGACGCGCTCGAAAAAGCACTATCTACCATGGTGGACATCCGAACTCTCTAAACTGCGTAAACAGTCACGGAAAGCCTTCAACGACAGCTACCAAAGCGAATCCTGGCAGTCATACAAGGATAAGCTAAAGGAGTACACAAAGGCCATAGCCAAAGCAAAAAAGCAATAATGGACTGATTTTTGCGGATCGTTAAAAAGCAACACAGATACAGCCAGACTAAGCAAAGTTATGGTAAAAGGGCATTCGAATCCTACCTATATAAAGAGAAACAACGGCACCTTGTCAGAAAACTCAGCCGAATCTCTTGAAATCCTTCTTATGACGCACTTCCCCTGCTGCTCGGATAGAACCGACGAAATGCGACCTATTATAGCTGCAGATAAAAACAACATTAAATAGATAATAAGTCCGAGTAAAGTCACATGGGCTATAAACAGCTTCTCTCCCTACAAATCTCCAGGACCAGATGGAATCTTACCAAAAATGCAGAGAAAATAATAAATCCTTGGCTAGTATACATCTATAGTAGATGTATATCCCTTAACTACGTTGCAGCGAGTTGGAGACACGTAAAGGTTGTCTTCATACCCAAAGCAGGAAAGCGTAGTCATGAAAATGCTAAAGACTTCAGACCCATAAGCCTTTCATCATTTCTACTTAAGACGCTCGAAAGACTCATCGACGTGCATATTCGAGAAAAGATGGACAACTCAAACAACATATCTTTCAGTCAACACGCTTACATAAAAGGGCGCTCGACAGATACAGCCCTAAACGAAGTCGTAAGGACTATAGAGAAGTCCTTAGAGCACAAACAATTTACCTTAGCTGCTTTCCTAGACATAGAAGGCGGCTTTAACAATGTTAGTACAGCAGCGATAAAGCAAGCTCTTGATAACTTCGGCGTGGAACCATTCATCGGTAGTTGGATTACCACCATGCTGCAAAGTAGAGTTATTAATGTCACACTGGGAAACAGTACGCTGTCAAAGCACGTAAACAGAGGAACTCCACAGGAAGGAGTTATCTCGCCACTACTTTGGCTCCTAGCCATCAATGCAATTCTTAATATATATATATAAAAATGGTGTAAAAAATGTATAGTAATTCATAAAATGAGAACGGCTAGGCCGATTTCTGTAAAATTTTTTGTCAGTTATTCGCATTTTCGAGGAGAAGGTCTTTACGGAAGAAAATTTTGGAAAATCCCTCTGGAAAAGTCGGAAAATTGGAAAAATCGAAAATTGAGTTTTTGTATGAAATTTTATTCTTAATAGCGAGACGAAGTTCGCCGGGTCCGCTAGTTCTTAATAAATTTGACCATATGGGGATTAAGGTGGTTGCCTATGCGGACGATGTGGTAATACTCGTCTCTGGTTTGTTTCCGACCGTAATAAGTGACATCATGAGCGGAGTCCTGAGATCGCTAAATACTTGGGCCACAAGATGTGGTCTGACAGTGAACCCAGGGAAAACTGAGATGGTGCTATTCACTACAAAGACCAAATATGCAATACCCAATCTACCAAGACTACGAAGTCAAGTAATACCCCTATCAGATCATGCCAAGTACCTAGGAGTCATCCTAGATTCAAAGCTGTCATGGAAACGTAACATGGAGCACCGTGCTCACAAAGCAACCATTGCATATTACGCATGTCGCAAATTGTTTGGAAGCCGTTGGGGCCTCAAACCTAAAATGGTGTTATGGATGTACACCAGCATAATTAGACCAATTCTCACATATGGAGCACTAGTATGGTGGCCAACAGTGGAAAAGAAAACAATACAGAAAAAACTATACAGCATACAAAGATCTGCATGCATCGTGGTGACAGGGGCGATACGAACGTGTCCGGCCGAATCCCTCAATATAATGATGCACGTTTTGCCAATTGATTTACACATCAATGCAACAGCAACATGTAATGCGGTAAGACTCCGAGCTCTAGAAATGTGGAGAGACAGAGCTTACGGACATGCGTGTGTGCTTCAAAAACTTCCGAAAGAAATAGCAACCACTGCTGATTATTGCGTTTCTACAATGAATTTTGATCAGCCTTTTGTAGTCAAATTTCCAAGCAGAAGAGAATGGAATAATGAATCACCATTGACAGCTTATGACACTAAAGTATACACGGACGGCTCCAAGATGAAATGTGGAGTTGGATCCGGTATGTTCTCGGAAGAAGCAAACTTACATATATACATCTACAAAGCTACCTGAGTACTGCAACGTCTTTCAAGCGGAACTATTACAACATCACACAGCAAACTCAATAGGAATCTTCGTCGACAGTCAAGCGGCGCTCCTTGCACTAATTTCTAACACTGTCACATCAAAGCTAGTGAAAGATTGTAAAGAAGAACTTGCTAAACTAGGGCGTCTGTCAAGAGTAGTTCTCACTTGGATCCCGGGCCATAAGGGACTTGTTGGGAACGAAAAAATAGACGAGTTAGCTAAAGCAGGATCCGCCTCTAACGAACTCCCAAAGGCGTCAGTCGCAATACCAATGGGAGTAGTTAAAGGGGATATCTTCAAACACTATCTATCACTGGCTAAAAGTAGATGGGACAAACCGGTAACATGCCAGATATCAAAATCAACATGGCCTCATTACAACGCCAAACGCACTAAGTTCCTGATCAATCAAACTCGACCGAACCTTGCAAGACTTATTGCAGTGTTAACCGGTCACTGGGAAATTGGTAACCACGCAGAACGCTTAAATCTACCACACAATGACCACTGCCGTAGCTGCGGGAATGAAGAAGAGGAGGAAACTGTTGAGCATCTCCTCTGTTCCAGATCTGCACAAATGCAACGACTATTTACAACTCTTGCACAACCGTTCCTACATGATATTTATACCCTACACCACTATGTGGTAAGGGGTATTATGTGTTAGTGCATTTGTATGTAACATACAAAAGGAAGCGAGATAGACCCATAGTTCCTTCTAGGGATATACATAGAATCACTTTCTAAGTCGATTTATGCATGTCCGTCCGTCCGTCCGTCCGTCCGTCCGTCCGCAACATACAGGTCGCATTTGTTGACCGATTTCGCTGAAAATTGAGGAATACCATTTTTTTAGCCGTCGGAAGATCAAGTTCGAAGATGGGATATATCGGTCAACGTTTTGGTATAGCCCCCATATAACGGTACCCCCCGATTTACGGTATTTTGACGTTTTCAGCTACATTTTCAGACCGATTTGGCTATAATTTGACATTTAGGGTTCTTAAGTGTCAATAAACATATATAACAAAACTTGTGGACATAGGTCCACGTTTTGGTATAGCCCCCATATAACGGTACCCCCCGATTTGCGGTATTTTGACGTTTTTAGCTACATTTTCAGACCGATTTAGCTATAACTTGACATTTAGGGTTCTTAAGTATCAATAAACTTATATAACAAAAGTTGTGGACATAGGTCCACGTTTTGGTATAGCCCCCATATAACGGTACCCCCCAATTTACGGTATTTTGACGTTTTTAGCTACATTTTCAGACCGATGTAGCTATAATTTAACATTTAGGGTTCTTAAGTTTCAATAAACTTATATAACAAAAGTTGTGGACATAGGTCCCCGTTTTGGTATAGCCCCCATATAACGGTGCCCCCCGATTTACGGTGTTTTGATGTTTTTAGCTACATTTTCAGACCGATATAGCTATAATTTGACATTTAGGGTTCTTAAGTGCCAATAAACTTATATAACAAAAGTTGTGGACATAGGTCCACGTTTTGGTATAGCCCCCATATAACGGTACCCTCCGATTTGCGGTATTTTGACGTTTTTAGCTACATTTTCAGACCGATGTAGCTATAATTTGACATTTAGGGTTCTTAAATGTCAATAAACTTATATAACAAAAGTTGTGGACATAGGTCCACGTTTCGGTATAGCCCCCATATAACGGTACCCCCCGATTTTCGGTATTTTGACAGTTTTAGCTACATTTTCAGACCGATTTAGCTATATTTTGACACTTAGGGTTCTTAAGTGTCAATAAACTTATATAACCAAACTTGTGGACATAGGTCCACGTTTTGGTATAGCCCCCATATAACGGTACCCCCGATTTGCGGTGTTTTGACGTTTGTAGCTACATTTTCAGACCGATGTAGCTATAATTTGACATTTAAATTGATTAGGTCTATAAATAAATGTACCAAATTATATCGAAATCGGTTCAGATTTGGATATAGCTCCCATATATTTTTCCGCCGATTTGGCGTATTTGCTGCACCAAACACGCTATATACGTCCGATTTTGATGAAATTTTGATTGTGTAACTGAATTCGGTCTCAAAATAAATGTCCCAAACTACATCGAAATCGGTTCATATTTGGATATAGCTCCCAAATATATTTTCGGCCGATTTGACGTATTTGCTGAAAACACGCTATTTACGTGCAATTTTGATGAAATTTGAAATGTGTGACTGAATTTAGTCTAGAAATAAGTGTAACAACTTATATCGAAATCGGTTCAGATTTGGATATAGCTCCTATGTATATTTTCGCCCGCTATGTCTAATTTTGATGAAATTTGGGATGTGTATATATATGTATATAAATCAGTTCAAATTGATACATATCTCCTATATTTTACATATTCACAGTGGTGTAGGGTATCATATAGTCGGTCCCGCCCGACTATGATCCTTTCCTTACTGGTTTTTATTTTATTTTATTTCTTTATTAGTCTATGGATATTTTCTTTACAGACCATATAATTAAAAATGTTGTACTTAATTTTCTGAATTTAAATATATTACAATTTTACTTTTCAAAGTATGAAGATTCATAAAAAAATCACAGAGATAACAGAAGTAGGTCTGGGAGACATTCTGCGATTCCTAAATTCATCAGGCTGGATTTAATTGCCAACACGCAACAACGATATAGCAATCTCTGAACGAGAGGTGTGGTTTTCAAAACAGTATCTCTTACATACTAATTGATGCTATATAGTATACCCACCACGTAAACCAACCACCAACCATATTTTTATACCCTCAGCCTTTAGGCTAAAGAGGGTATTTACACTTTGATACGACCAAAAATGTGCCTCATCGAAATAATGGTTTTAGACCCCAAGTATGTTTGTACGATATCCGTTTCACACAATTTTGAGTAGATCTAGAAATGTCCGTCCGTCTGTCTGTCTGTCTGTCTGGCAGGCTGGTGCGCACGATAACTCTCGAACGGATCAATCGATTCTGTTCAAATTTTGGGTATCGAAATATTTTGTCCAGATTCGATTTAAGTTCGAAGATGGGCCATATAGGTCCACTCCTTCAGGTACCTCCCCCACAAATGTTCAGAAATTATCGCAAAACTTGTGCGCACGATAACTCTTGTAGGGAAAAACCGATTTCGTCCATACTTTGCACATCGTGTAATTTCTACCAAACTTATATGAGGTTCCAATCGGTCCACTCCTTCGGGTACCTCCCACACAAAATTTCGGAAAAGTTCAGTTTAGGACCTGGTCTCGAATCGCTTTGATTTTTGTTTACGCAAGTTGTATTCGCTGTCCTCTATACGACGCTGTAAGTTTCATTAGGAGCAAGTCCATACTTCCTGAGAAAATAGCCTGAAAGTTACAAAGAACCCTATGACACCGTGTGTAGTGGTTAGAGCGCAAGATAACTCTCGAACGGACCTGCCGATTCGGTCCAAAATTTGGCTTTCGTAATATTTTGTCCAAACTTAGTTCAAGTCCAAAGATGGATTATATCGGTCCACTCCTTTCCGTACCTCCCCCACAAAAGTTCGAAAATGTTCGGAAAATTTGTGCGTACGATAACTCTTGAAGGGAGTAACCGATTTGGTCCATACTTTGCACATTATGAAATTTCTACCAGACTTAGATGAGGTTCCAATATGGACTCAATCGGTAAACTCCTTCGAGTACCTCCACACAAAATTTGGGAAATGTTCAGTTTAGGACCTGCTCTCGAATCGCCTTGGTTTTTGTTGTAACATCTTGTATTCACTGTCCCCTATACGAAGGTACAAGTTTCCTCAAGGGCAAGTCCATACTTCCTGAAAAAATAGCCTGAAAGTTGAAAAACAAACCCTATGACACCATGTTTATGGGTGCAAGCGCAATATAATTCTCGAACGGAAATGCCGATTTCGGCCAAAATTTGGCCTTCGTAATATTGTTTCCAAACTTACTTTAAGTTCGTAGATAAGCCATATAGGTCCACTCCTTCAGGTACATACCCCACAAAAGTTCAAAAATATTCGGAAAAATTGTGCGCACGATAACTCTTGATAGGAGTGACCGATTTGGTCCATACTTTACACATTCTCATAATATCTACCAGATATAGATCAGGTTTGAATATGGACTATATTTGTCCACTCCATCCCGTACCTCCCACACAAAATTTTGGATATGTTCACTTTAAGACCTGCTATTGAATCACTTTGATCTTTGTTGAAGCAACTTACATTCGCTGCCTCAATTACGATGGTAAAAGTTGTTTCAGGGGCAAGTCCATAATTCTTGAGAAAACAGCCCGAAGGGTGTAAAAACCCCCTATGGCACCCCCATGGTCTATGTCGGTCCATTCCTTTAAGTACGTTTTCCGCAAAATTTTTGAACTTTAATCCTAATCAACATTTTTGTCGGTTCATACGACCAAAATTTTGAAACCCCCTAAATACATAAGTTTTTTGTGAAAAAAGTGTTTCAATTTGCACAGGCTGAGGGTATATCTCTGTCGGCAAAGCCGACTGATACTTTTTTACTTGTTTTAAGCTACAAAATTGTTACTGATAGCAGATATTATCACTTTATGATGCACAACAATAAACTTCTCTCCATTATTTTCTCCAAATATTTAGCAACAAGTTGATATAAAATAGGAATACAAAATGTTGATTATGGCAGTAAAACAATTTTCTAATTGGTTTTCGAGATATACTCCACAGAGAACCCGTGATATGTCGCACATATTGTCCAATAAACTTTTCATTTCATGCACTTCTAATCCGCACAATACTGGCCTTTAAATTCATTACAGAATTCCACAACACCGACATGGCATAACGAAGGAATTCAGTTTTACTGGAAGTTTCTCTCAAAAAGAGTATTTAAAGAATCAATGTTTAAATATCTCTTAGACAACTTGTTAATAAAGTACATTTTCAGTACATAGCCTTCAGAAGAATATAAGTTTTCCGTTGAAATTTCAAAAACAAAAAAATTATTTTAGCGAAAAACAAGTGAGCAAAGGCTATAGTCGGAACGGGGCCGACCATGTGATACCCTACACCACTACCCCTGTGCATAAGCTGTTCACTGGTAAACATTTCTTTTAGGGAATATAGTCCGACTACCACCAAACATAATATGCCTCTTTCTCTCTGGGACCTCCATAAACCACCAAAATTTCGTGACCATCCGAAAATTGCGACCTGTAGCGTGATTGCAAAAAATGGAAGAATTGGATGCATTACCAACTATTGTGGTATCTCCCTTGTTTGACCACCTTCGCCAACCTACTTTACACCAATGTACAGGTAATATTTTCTTCTTCTACTGACAGGCTTTGCCGTTGAAATACCCCTACTAGAAACCGATATATTCACAACGAATAAAACTTTGAATTTCTCTCCGCATGCGTTTTTTCCCTTTCCGACCCCTAAATATTATCCGACTATCACCAAAATCAATAGGTTTCTTTCTCTGTGGGGCCCCCATCAACCCCCAAAATTTCGTGACTATCCAATCAATATTCCAACCTGTAGCGTTATTACAAAAAATGGAAAAATTGGATATATTACTGACTTTTGCGATATCTCGGTTGTTTGCCCACTTAAACCAACATATTTTGCATCAATATAAAGGAGATATTTTCTTCTTCCATTGGCGCGCTTTTTTTTTAGAATACTGCTAGCAGAAGCGGATATATTCGCATAAGAAAAAAACGTTGACTTTTCTCCACAAAAGCTTTTTGCTTCAATAGGCTTCTTCTCCTGTGAAACCCCCACTAACCCTCGAAATTTCGTGACGATCCGATCAAAATTGCGACCTGTAGCGTGATTTCCCAAAAAAATGGAAAAATGGGATCTATTAACGACTATTGCGATATCGCAGTTAGTAGGTCACCTACGCCGACGTAGTTTGCATCATTTTAAGGATGGGATCTTCTACTTTCATAGTCAGGCTTTGGTTTTGGAAAGTCCCCAACCAAAGCTGTGATATTCGGCATTATAATTAAAATCGCAAAAATGAAAATTGGGGTTTTATTTGCTACTATTGTGATATCTTCGTTGTTTGATCACCTACGAGCACAGCTTTACATCATTAGAAAGGTGATATTTTCTACTTATAGAAGCTGAGACATTCGCTTTGGAAAAAACGTTGTCTTTTTATGCAAATAAGTTTTTTGCCTATTACGACCCCTAAATATTATCCGACCATCAGCAAAATCAATAGGCTTCTTCATCTGTGAGACCCCCCATTAACCCTCAAATTTTCGTGACGATCCGATCAAAATTGCGATCTGTAGCGTGATTTCCAAAAAAGTAGAAAAATGGGATGTATTACCGACTATTGCGATATCTCCGTTATTTGGTTACCTACGCCGACCTAATTTGCATCATTGTAAAGACGGGATCTTTTACTTTAATAGTCTGGCTTTGCTTTTGGAAAGTTTCCAACCAAAGCTGTGATATTCGGCATTATAATTAAAATCGCAAAAATGAAAATTGGGGTTTTATTTGCTACTATTGTGATATCTTCGTTGTTTGATCACCTACGAGCACCTACTTTACATCATTAGAAAGGTGATATTTTCTACTTTCATTGCCAGGTTTTGCTTTTGGTATACCCCATATAGAAGCTGAGATATTCGCTTTGGAAAAAAACGTTGTCTTTTTATCCACCTAAGTTTTTTGCCCTTTCCGACCCCTAAGTATTATCCGACCATCACCAAAATCAATAGGCTTCTTCCCCTCCGGGACCCTCATCAACACCCAAAATTTGGAGACGATCCGACCAAAATTGCGACCTGTAGCGTGATTACAAGGTTTAGATGGACAGACGGACGGACACACATAGCCAGATCGACTCAGCTCGTCGAGACATTCATTTTGGTATATATAAGTATGGGTCTACGACCATTATTTCGATGCGTTACAAACTTTTTGGGCAAAACCAACTTATAATACCCTCCCCACATAGTGGTGTAGGGTATAATTAGAAGTTTTTCTTTGGCAACCTCACACAACCCCGACGAAAGTGTTTGCAGAACAAGGCAAACCTTCTTCCACTGTTATGTGTCGTTGATTTTCAACGAATGCACATAACAAACTGCTGTTGGTAGCTTATACCAACCACACACAAACCGTGCCAGTGTTTCTCAAATCGAACATTGGTGGCGTATTTTATTGGGATAGCTGTTACAATTTTGATTTTTCAAAATAGTCTGGCTTAATCTACAACTTATTTATTAGTGGAGAAGGTTTGGCTTTGTTCGCCAAGGGGTAAGGCAGGGAAGACTAGTTTCGATCCCTGCCACAGGATCTCATCAGTTCCCTCTTAATTTTTATACATTAACTTGGGTTCTACCTTTATTATATATGAAAACTATAGTAATATTTTATTTATTAATAAGTAAAATGCATTTTTTGAAAAAAAAAATAATTTTAATTTAAACAAGTAAAAAAGCATCAGTCGGCTTTGCCGACAGAGATATACCCTCAGCCTGTGAGGATTGAAATACTTTTTTCCCAAAAAAAATATATTTTTAGGGAGTTTTCAAAATTTTGGGCGAACGGACAAAAGTATGGATAGAATTAAAGCTCAAAAATTTGCGGGGATAACGATAGATAGGGCTTTTTCATCACACTAGCCTACAAAAAACATAATATCGCTGTAAACAGGGCCACTAGGAAACCCTTCGCTAAAAATGTCCAAAGGATTCTCGAACAGACCCTTAACCACACAAAAATGTTGAATATTTGTATGGGTGGTACCACAAGGATTGGACAGTTAGGGCCCAAATTTGAACATAAACTAAGTTTCGACAATATTTAGAGATCCAAAGTTTGGACCAAATCGGTTGCTACGTCTATGAGAAATCGCGCGTACCATTTTAGCAAATATTTTCAAACTATTGTGGGGGAGGTACCGGAAGAAGTGGACTTATTAGCACCACCTTCGAATTTCATATAATATTCGAAGAAATATTATAATATCCAAAGTGTGGACGAACGCGTGTTGTGCCATAGGGGTTTCTTCAACTTTCTGGCTGTTTTCTCAAGAAGTATGGATTTGCCCCTGAAAAAGCTTGCTTCAACAAAAATCAAAGTGATTCGAGAGCAGGTCTTAAAGTGAATTTATCCAAAATTTTGTGTGGGAGGTACCCGAAGGTGTGGGCAAATATAGTCCATATTCGAACCTGATCAATATCTGGTAGATATATTAGGATGTGTAAAGTATAGACCAAATCAGTCACTCCCACCAAAAGTTAGCGTGCGCACAATTTTTCCGAACATTTTTGAACTTTTGTGGGGCAGGTACCTGAAGGAGTGGACCGATATGGCTTATCTTCGAATTTAAACTATGTTTGGACAAAATATTACAAAGGCCAAATTTTGGACCGAATCGGCAGATCCGTTCGAGAGTTATCTTGCGCTCCATCCACTACATACGGTGTTATAGGGGCTTTTTGCATCTTTCAGGCTATTTTCTCAGGAAGTATGGACTTGCCCCTGATGAAACTTATACCGTCGTATGGTGGGCAATAAATGCAAGTTGTTGCAACAAAAATCAAAGCGATTCGAGAGCAGGTCCTAATCTGAACTTATCCGAAACTTTGTGTGGGAGGTACCCGAAGGAGTGGGCCGATTGAGTCCATATTGGAACCTTATCTAAGTCTGGTTGAAATTTAACGATGTGTAAAGTATGGACCAAATCGGTTACTCCCTTCAAGAGTTATCATGCCCACAAATTTTCCGAACATTTTCGAACTTTTGTGGGGGAGGTACCGGAAGTAGTGGACCGATATAACACATCTTCGAACTTAAACTAAGTTTGGACAAAATATTGCGAAAGCCTAATTTTGGACCGAATCGGTTGATCCGTTCGAGAGTTATCGTGCGCACCAGCCAGCCAGACAGACGGACAGACAGACAGACGGACGGACATTGCTCAATCGACTCCAAATTGTCTGAAACACATTTCGTCCAAACATACTTGGGGTCTAAATCCATTATTTCAATGAGGCGCATTTTGCCCGTATGAAAGTGTATATACCCTCGTTAGCATAAATGCTGAGGGTATAATAAAAATTAATACTTTTAATTTTTGTAATTTATTTTTTGAGGGTTGGCCATTTTATGTGGATGAAAACCAAAAGAGTATTTTTCAAAATTAAAAAATTATTTTTTTTTTTTTTTTGAAAAATTTGTTGATTTTTAATATGTTTTTAATTTAATTATTTTTTAAATATTTTTATACCCTACACCACACTGTGGTAAGGGGTATTATGTCTTTGTGTAACATACAAAAGGAAACAAAATATACCAATAGTTCCTTTTGGGGATATACATATAATCACTTTCTGAGTCGATTTATGCATGTCCGTCCGTCTGTCCATGTATTTTTGTTCGCAACGTACAGGTCGCATTTTTTGTCCGATTCAGCTGAAAATTTGGGACTATAATTTTTTTAGCCATAGGAAGAACTCTATTGCTTTTGGTGAAATTCGGTTCAGATTTGGATATAGCTCCCATATATATTTTCGACCGATTTCACGTATTTGCTGCACCAAACACGCTATATACGTCCAATTTTGATGAAATTTTGAATGTGTGACTTAATTCGGTCTAAAATAAGTGTCACAAATTATATCGAAATCGGTTTAGATTTGGATATTGCTCCCATATATATTTTCTGCCGATTTCACGTATTTTCTGTACCACACACGCTATATAAGTCCGATTTCGATGATATTTGAATTGTGTGACTGAATTCGGTCTGGAAATAAATGTGCCAAATTATATCGAAATAGGTTAAGATCCGGATATAGCTCCGATTTATATTTTACATATTCACAGTGGTGTAGGGTATCATATAGTCGGCCCCGCCCGACTTTGATCCTTTCCTTACTGTTTTTATACCCTCCACCATAGTATGGAGGGTATATTAAGTTTGTCATTCCGATTGTAACACATCGAACTAATCATTTGCGACCCTATAAAGTATATATATTCTTGATCAGGATAAAATTCTAAGACGATCTAGCCATGTCCGTCCGTCCGTCTGTTGTAATCACTCTAGCGTCCGCAATAATTGAGATAGAGTGCTGAAATTTTGCACCCGTGGGTCTTTTTTCCATAGGCAGGTCAAGTTCGAAGATCGGTCCACTCTTTGGTATAGCCCCCATATAACGGTACCTCCGGATTTGAGGTATTTTGACGGTCTTCGCCACTTTTGCGGACCGAATTAGCTATAATTTGGCACTTGGGGTTCCTAGTGATCAACAAACTTATATCCAAAGGATATGGGCATAGGTCCATGTTTTGGTATAGTCCCCATATAACGGTACCTCCCGATTTTCGGTATTTTGAGAATTTTAGCCACAATTTTTAACCGAACTATCTGCAATTTGACATTTGAGGTTCTCAGTGGTCATGAAATATCTCCACGAAACATCGTCAACATAAGTCCATGTTTTGGTATAGCCCCCATATATCGGTACCTCCCGATTTTTGGTATTTTGAGAATTTTAGCTACAATTTTTAACCGAACTAGCTGTAATTTGCCATTTGAGGTTCTCAGTGGTCATGAAATATCTCCCCCGAACATCGTTCACATAGGTCCATGTTTTGGTATAGCCCACATATAACGGTACCTCCCGATTTTCGGTATTTTGACAATTTTAGCCACAATTTGTAACCGAACTATCTGCAATTTGACATTTGAGGTTCTCGGTGGTCATGAAATATCGCCACCAAACATCGTCAACATAGGTCCATGTTTTGGTATAGCCCCCATATAACGGTACCTCCCGATTTTCGGTATTTTGAGCATTTTAGTTACAATTTGTAACCGAAATAGCTGTAATTTGACATTTGAGGTTCTCAGTGGTCATGAAACATCTCCACGAAACATCGTCAACATAGGTCCATGTTTTGGTATAGGCCCGATGTATCGGTACCTCCCTATTTTCGGTATTTTGAGAATTTTAGCTACAGTTTTTAACCGAAATAGCTGTAATTTGACATTTGAAGTTCTCAGTGGTCATAAAACATCTCCAACGAAACATCGTCAATATAGGTCCATGTTTTGGTATAGCCCCCATATAACGGTATCTCCCGATTTTCGGTATTTTGAGAATTTTAGCCGCAATTTTTAACCGAACTAGCTGTAATGATCGGTAGTTTGAGAATTTTAGCTACTATTTTGTCTATTCAAAAATAATCGTCAATATAGGTTCATGTTTTGGTATATCCCCCCATATAACTGTAACTCCCGATTTTCGGGAATTTTCAGTGGTCACGAAATTTCTTCACTATAATTCGTCAACATGGGTCCATTTTTGAGGGTCTACATTGTTTTGATGAAACTACCCTCAATTTGACACTTGAAGTTCCCTGCAGCTATAAAACTTTTCCGCCAAAAAATTTAAAGATAGATTGACTCTTTGATATAGCCCCGTAGGTGGTACCTTTCACCTAGCTGAACACATTTTTTAGATTAGATTAGATAACACTGTGCAACAAAATGGACGTGAAAGTCTGGGGCACGGAAAATTCCTCTTGGGGAAGAAAGGCCTTGGTGAGTATATTATGAACCCCGAAGGACAGATCCGCCGTGAGTCGAACTTCCGCGTTATGACGTGATGAAATTTTTGTGGGCCATCAGGATGCTAATTCATGATGGCTTACAGGGTCTCTTGCAAAAACTTCATCACGCCATAACGCGGAAGTTCGACTCACGGCGCATCTGGCCTTCGGGGTTTTTAATATACACACATCAAGGGCTTTCATCTCCAAAAGGAATTATCTCTGCCCCAACATTTGTGTTCACAGTGGAATTTAAGCAAAGTTGTTCCACCTAATATTGTGAAAGGACCCTAATTATCCCATTTTAATTAAGACTATTTTATGGTGGAGGGTATAAAAAGTTCGGCCCGGCCGAACTTAACGACTTTTTACTTGTTAGATATAAATTCATACCTTCAGGTACAAGCTCCACAAATAAAGACCACTTTTCAGATCGTTTGAAATTTTTATAAAGGACTACCTTTTCTAGGGGAAGCCAATACTTCCCAAAATATATATATGTATATACCTTGAAATTCCCCACTTCTTCATACACTCTTTCAAAAGTGCAGTTAAGTCCACATGCTTACTCTTTGAGATACTTTCCATACTTTCATTCGAAAGTTAAAAAAATAGAATATTCCCTGCAAAAGAGGCATTTACTCTTCGGCACTAAAATGTTTGAGAACCCTGTTATCTTGGATTCTCTTTGAACTCAATGGAGAGTTAGATTGTCTGTTCGTAAAACCGAACGTAGGATTGACATATATGCAGATTACGGAAGTTTCTGAGCTTCCTTCCTTACCACCAACGAGTTGGAGCTTATATTCTGATTTGGTTCTAAATATTTCTTAGCGGAATTTCCCACATGTAACGATTTCAAACGCAAACCCAGTCTCTTACAAGGAATTTTGATTTTATGTCTAGCCCTGCATCCGTAACTATATTTGTGTGCAAAGTCAAATATATATGTATGTGTATATGTGTAAACATTTTCAATCCTTACAGGAATGATAGATGTAAATCCACAAATAAATACTAATTTACACATTGCTTTTGTTGTTGTTTATCTTAGGTAAAGGCCAAACAAATATATGTTGAGGATTTAAGTTCAAAACTTTGCATATGAATGGGTGACTGACTGACTATCTGGGTGTGTTAGGAAAATTCGTTTGAATGATGTAAGTTTATTTATTTGAAAATTTTGGAAAATCACAAAGCTAAACTATATTACCAAGGGATTAAAATATCAGACAGCAGATAGAAATTCAGCAGAGAACTATAAATTTGGAAAATTTCCATTGTGTTATGTTACGAATGCAGCTAATTAAAAAGTGATTTTCTTTTCATTTAAGAAGACAGAGTTGGAAAATAATACTGTTAATCGCTGCAAGTAATATGAAACATTAATCTGTTCCATAGGAAATGGAGCAGAGAGCAAAATATGAAGGCAATACGATAAAGGGAGAAAATATAAATAATTTTTTCAAAGTAAAGAAAATTTTCCAAACATATATTTTAGCCTCCATCACAGCTATAAACGTTGATTTTTTAAAGAATATTTTTTCGTCCATCATCAGACCAATAAGCGTGGATTTTTTAAAGAATGATTTTTTATCCATCATCAGTCCCAATACACTTCCATTTTTATAGAATATTTTTTCAACCACCAACAGACAAATAAATAGGGATTTAATAAATAATATATAAACGTGGAATTCTTAAAGAATCTTTTTCACCCACCATCACAAAAATAAACGTGGATTTTTATTAGAACATTTTTCACCCAACTTACAGCAATTAACGTGGATATTTTACAGAACATTTTTTTCACCCGCCATCACAACAAAATCTTTAATATTTTATATTTTTTAACCATCAATACACCATTAAAAAGGATTTTTTAAAAATATTTTTCAACCACCATTAGACGAATAAACTTGGATTTATTAAAGAAAATGTTTTCAAACACCATCAGACCAATGCATGAAAGGAAATGTCTCCCAAAATAAGATATTACCAATCTTCGAACTTAAACTAAGTTACCCTCGACAGTCAAAGTAATGAGAATATATAAAAAATAATAAAAATACACGAATTTTGAAAAAATTTATTATTTAGAATTTTGAAAAAATATTATTGAGAATTTGAAAAAAAATTCACGAGTGTTTAAAATAAAAAGTAAATAAAAGTAAGTAAACAGTGTAAATTAAGACTAAGCTATAATTCCATAATTGCAGTAATATTTGTAATTGCAGAAATAAATAAGAGAGAGAGAGAGAGAGAGAGAGAGAACTGAAGGCGTACAACAATAAGAAGATCAAAGCGACAAAGAAAAGTAGTGATTGGACTTCTTATAAAATAATTGTTGTTGTAAATTTGTTTTAAATGGACCAAATGCTTAATAAGAATTAACGTTACAATTCAAATTCTTGAATTAACAGAAATTCGTCTAAATTAACTTAAATCTATCAGTTATTTTCGTAACAATATTGCTTCAAAAATCCATAAATTTTGAAAAAATAATTATTTAAAAAAATCCACGAATTTTGAAAAAAAATATTGTTTCAAAAATCCATAAATTTTGAAAAAATAATTATTTAAAAAAATATCCACGAATTATGAAAAAAATATTAAAAAACCACGATCTTGGAAAAAATATTATTTAAAAAAATAAACGAATTTTGAGAAAAATATTATTTAAAAAATCAACGAATTTTCAAAAAATATTATTTAAAAAACCACGAATTTTGGGAAAAACATCTAAAAAATACCCGAAATTTAAAAAAAAAATTATTTACAAAATCCACGAAATTAAAAAAAAATATTTAAAAAATCCACGAATTTTGAAAAAATACTATTTAATAAATCCACGAATTTTGAAAAAATATTATTTACCAAATCCACGAATTTTGGGAAAAATATATAAAAATCCACGAATTTAAAAAAAAATGTATATGTATATTATTTACAAGAACCTCGAATATGAAAAAAAAATTATTTAAAAAAAAAATCCACGAATTTAGAAAATATATTATTTAAAGAATCCACGAATTTAAAAAAAAAACATTATTTAAAAAATTTACTAATTTTCGAAAAATATTATTTTCAAAATCCATTTATTTTGAAAAAGATCCACGAATTTTGAAAAAAATTATTTACAAAATCTACGAATTTTAAAAAAATATTATTTACAAAATCCAGGAAATCAACAATATTAGTTACAAAATACATTATTATTGAAAAATATAATTTACAAAATGCACGAATCTTAAAAAATATTATTTACAAAATCCAGGAACTAAGCAATATTATTTACAAAATCCAGGAATTAAACAATATTATTTCCAGGATTGTTAAAAACATGTTTCTTAAAAAATCCACTATTATTACAAATTTTTAGAAAATATTATTTATAAAATCCACGAATCTTGCAAGAATATTCTTTACAAAATCCAGGAATTAAAAAAAAATAATTACAAAATAAACGATTATTGAAAAAATAGTGTTTAAAAACCCACGATTATTAAAAAAATAGTATTTAAAAAATCCACGATTATTGTAAAAATAGTATGTAAAAAGTCCACAATTATTGAAAAAAATATATTTTTAAAAATCTAGGATTGTTGGAAATATATTTTTCAAAAAAATCCACGATTATTGAAAAAATATTTTATAAAAAATAGACAATTATTGAACATTTTTTTTTTTAAATCCATGATTATTAAATAATATTTAAAAAAATCCACGATTAATAAAGGAATATTTTTTAAAACATTCACGATTATTGAAAAAAATATTTTTTAAAAAATTCACGATTATCGAAAAAAATATTTTTTTAAAAAATCCACGATTATTAAAAATTCACGATTATTGAAAAAATATTTTTTAGAAAATCCACGATTATTGAAAAAATATTTTTTAGAAAATCCACGATTATTGAAAAAATATTTTTTAGAAAATCCACGATTATTGAAAAAATATTTTTTAGAAAATCCACGATTATTGAAAAAATATTTTTTAGAAAATCCACGATTATTGAAAAAATATTTTTTAAAAAATCCACGATTATTGAAAAAATATTTTTTTAAAAAATCCACGATTATTGAAAAAATATTTTTTTAAAAAATCCACGATTATTGAAAAAATATTTTTTAGAATATCCACGATTATTGAAAAAATATTTTTTAAAAAATCCACGATTATTGAAAAAATATTTCTTAAAAAAACCACGATTATTAAAAAAATATTTTTTAAAAAATCCACGATTATTAAAAAAATATTTTTAAAAAAATCCACGATTAATAAAAAAATATTTTTAAAAAAATCCACGATTATTAAAAAATATTTTTAAAAAAATCCACGATTATTGAAAAAGTAATTTTTAAAAAATCCACGATTATTGAAAAAATAATTTTTAAAAAATCCACGATTATTAAAAAAATATTTTTTAAAAAATCCACGATTATTGAAAAAATAATTTTTAAAAAATCCAGGATTATTAAAAAAATATTTTTTAAAAAATCCACGATTATTAAAAAAATATTTTTTAAAAAATCCACGATTATTGAAAAAATATTTTTTAAAAAATCCACGATTATTGAAAAAATACTTTTAGAAAATCCACGATTATTGGAAAAATATTTTTTAAAAAATCCACGATTATTGAAAAAATATTTTTTAAAAAACCCACGATTATTGAAAAAATATTTTTTAAAAAATCCACGATTATTGAAAAAATATTTTTTAAAAAATCCACGATTATTGAAAAAATATTTTTTAAAAAATACACGATTATTGAAAAAATATTTTTTAAAAATCCAAGATTATTGAAAAAATATTTTTTAAAAAATCCACGTTTATTGGACAAATATTTTTTAAAAAATCCACGATTATTGAAAAAATATTTTTTAAAAAATCCACGATTATTGAAAAAATATTTTTTAAAAAATCCACGATTATTGAAAAAATATTTTTTAAAAAATCCACGATTATTGAAAAAATATTTTTAAAAAAATCCACGATTATTGAAAAAATATTTTTAAAAAAATCCACGATTATTGAAAAAATATTTTTATAAAAAATTCACGATTATTGAAAAAATATTTTTTAAAAAATCCACGATTATTGAAAAAATATTTTTTAAAAAACCCACGATTATTGAAAAATATTTTTTAAAAAACCCACGATTATTGAAAAATATTTTTTAAAAAATCCACGATTATTGAAAAAATATTGTTTAAAAAATCCACGATTATTGAAAAAATATTTTTTAAAAAATCCACGATTATTTGAAAAATATTTTTTAAAAAATCCACGATTATTGAAAAAATATTTTTTAAAAAATCTACGATTATTGAAAAAATATTTTTTAAAAAATCCACGATTATTGAAAAAATATTTTTTAAAAAATCCACCATTATTGAAAAAATATTTTTTAAAAAATCCACGATTATTGAAAAATAAATTTTAAAAAATCCATGATTATTGAAAAAATATTTTAAAAAATCTACGATTATTGAAAAAATAATTTTTAAAAAATTTAGGATTATAGAAAAAAATAATTTTTAAAAAATTTACGATTATTGAAAAAAAATTTAAGAAATCCACGATTATTGAAAAAATATTTTTTAAAAAATCCACGATTATTGAAAAAATATTTTTTAAAAAATCCACGATTATTGAAAAAATATTTTTTAAAAAATCCACGATTATTGAAAAAATATTTTTTAAAAAATCCACGATTATTGAAAAAATATTTTTTAAAAAATCCACGATTATTGAAAAAATATTTTTTAAAAAATCCACGATTATTGAAAAAATATTTTTTAAAAAATCCACGATTATTGAAAAAATATTTTTTAAAAAATCCACGATTATTGAAAAAATATTTTTTAAAAAATCCACGATTATTGAAAAAATATTTTTTAAAAAATCCACGATTATTGAAAAAATATTTTTTAAAAAATCCACGATTATTGAAAAAATATTTTTTAAAAAATCCACGATTATTGAAAAAATATTTTTTAAAAAATCCACGATTATTGAAAAAATATTTTTTAAAAAATCCACGATTATTGAAAAAATATTTTTTAAAAAATCCACGATTATTGAAAAAATATTTTTTAAAAAATCCACGATTATTGAAAAAATATTTTTTAAAAAATCCACGATTATTGAAAAAATATTTTTTAAAAAATCCACGATTATTGAAAAAATATTTTTTAAAAAATCCACGATTATTGAAAAAATATTTTTTAAAAAATCCACGATTATTGAAAAAATATTTTTTAAAAAATCCACGATTATTGAAAAAATATTTTTTAAAAAAATCCACGATTATTGAAAAAATATTTTTTAAAAAATCCACGATTATTGAAAAAATATTTTTTAAAAAATCCACGATTATTGAAAAAATATTTTTTAAAAAATCCACGATTATTGAAAAAATATTTTTTAAAAAATCCACGATTATTGAAAAAATATTTTTTTAAAAAATCCACGATTATTGAAAAAATATTTTTTAAAAAATCCACGATTATTGAAAAAATATTTTTTAAAAAATCCAGGATTATTGAAAAAATATTTTTTAAAAAATCCACGATTATTGAAAAAATATTTTTTAAAAATCCACGATTATTGAAAAAATATTTTTTAAAAAATCCACGATTATTGAAAAATATTTAAAAAAAACCACGATTATTGAAAAAATATTTTTTAAAAAATCCACGATCACTGAAAAAATATTTTTTAAAAAATCCACGATTATTGAAAAATTTTTTTAAAAAATCCACGATTAATCAAAAAATATTTTTTAAAAAAATTCACAACTATTGAAAAAATATTTTTTAAAAAATCCAAGATTATTAAAAAATCTACGACGATTAAAAAAATATTTTTTAAAAATCCAAGATTATTAAAAAATCCGCGACGATTAAAAAAATATTTTTTTTAAAAATCCACGACGATTAAAAACATATTTTTTTAAAAATCCACGACGATTAAAAAAATATTTTTTTAAAAATCCACAAATATAAAAAATTATTTTTTTTTAAAAAAAATTCGTAATCCACGATTATTGAAAAACTATTTTTTTAAAAAATCCACGATTATTGAAAATTTTTTTTTTAAAAATTTCACGATTATTGAAAAAATATTTTTTAAAAAATCCACGATTATTGAAAAAATATTTTTTAAAAAATCCACGATTATTGAAAAAGTTATTTTAAAACTCTACTATTATTGAAAAAAATATTTTTTAAAAAATCTACGATTATTGAAAAAATATTCTTTAAAAAATATTTTTTATTGAAAAAATATTTTTTTAAAAAATCCACAATTATTTAGGATTATAGAAAAAAATAATTTTTAAAAAATTTACGATTATTGAAAAAAAATTTAAGAAATCCACGATTATTGAAAAAAAATTTAAGAAATCCACGATTATTGAAAAAATATTTTTTAAAAAATCCACGATTATTGAAAAAATATTTTTTAAAAAATCCACGATTATTGAAAAAATATTTTTTAAAAAATCCACGATTATTGAAAAAATATTTTTTAAAAAATCCACGATTATTGAAAAAATATTTTTTAAAAAATCCACGATTATTGAAAAAATATTTTTTAAAAAATCCACGATTATTGAAAAAATATTTTTTAAAAAATCCACGATTATTGAAAAAATATTTTTTAAAAAATCCACGATTATTGAAAAAATATTTTTTAAAAAATCCACGATTATTGAAAAAATATTTTTTAAAAAATCCACGATTATTGAAAAAATATTTTTTAAAAAATCCACGATTATTGAAAAAATATTTTTTAAAAAATCCACGATTATTGAAAAAATATTTTTTAAAAAATCCACGATTATTGAAAAAATATTTTTTAAAAAATCCACGATTATTGAAAAAATATTTTTTAAAAAATCCACGATTATTGAAAAAATATTTTTTAAAAAATCCACGATTATTGAAAAAATATTTTTTAAAAAATCCACGATTATTGAAAAAATATTTTTTAAAAAATCCACGATTATTGAAAAAATATTTTTTAAAAAATCCACGATTATTGAAAAAATATTTTTTAAAAAATCCACGATTATTGAAAAAATATTTTTTAAAAAATCCACGATTATTGAAAAAATATTTTTTAAAAAATCCACGATTATTGAAAAAATATTTTTTAAAAAATCCACGATTATTGAAAAAATATTTTTTTAAAAAATCCACGATTATTGAAAAAATATTTTTTAAAAAATCCACGATTATTGAAAAAATATTTTTTAAAAAATCCAGGATTATTGAAAAAATATTTTTTAAAAAATTCAGGATTATTGAAAAAATATTTTTTAAAAAATCCACGATTATTGAAAAAATATTTTTTAAAAAATCCACGATTATTGAAAAAATATTTTTTAAAAAATCCACGATTATTGAAAAAATATTTTTTAAAAAAACTACGATTATTGAAAAAATATTTTTTAAAAAAATATTTTTTTTTTAAATCCACAATTATTGAAATAATTTTTTTAAAAATCCACGATTATTTAAAAAAATAATTATTAAAAACTCACTATTATTGAAAAAATATTTTTTAAAAACTCACTATTATTGAAAAAATATTTTTTAAAAATCCACGATTATTTAAAAAAATTATTTTTAAAAACTCACTATTATTGAAAAAATATTTTTTAAAAAATCCACGATTATTGAAAAAATATGTTTTAAAAAACTCTCGATTTCACTATGCAATATTGAAAATGCAACCCGCTTCTAGTATGCATTGACATATTAAATTGCCGTTGAAAAATATACTAAAACAACGACGGCATGTTCTAAAGAGTTGTGTATCACATTCCAGCAAGTATTTTTCCAAAAAAGTATTCAGAAAAATTTTAAATTTTGAAAATAGAAGCGAGATATTTAGCAGATGGAATTTTTAGATATATTTCGAAATTGGAGGCAATAAATGTAGTTTTTCGAGTTCATTATTTCTCCAAATATTTTAATCTTGCATTTATCTACGAATTTGCTTCAGTGGTCAGAAGAATATTCGCATTGGTTTCAGAGATATAGCCCCGATTTGCTTTTAAAAGTCAATATTTAACCATGTTTAGATGGGGCCACAAAATCCAAGCTGGATCTGACACAACAAAACCCAACTAGGGTTTTGGATGTTTTGGCCTTTAGTATCAAAAAAATTGCTTGCGCAAGAATACATTAAAATTTAGCATAATGTTACTGAATCTTATTTCAATCCTCGATTATTGAAAAAATATTTTTTAACATTCACCTTAATCTGTCTGATGGTCCTGGCTATTAAAACTTCTTAAAAAATCCACGTTTCCACGATTCTTTAAAATTCATCTATCCATACGTCTCTTTAATATAATTACTAGTAATTAGTTTAATTCATGTCCCTCTTACATACTTTCCCGAGGTGGTCTTGTAAACTAGCAATGACCTTTTACCCACTCAGTGTTCACACCATTTCATTGTTAATCAGCAAATTTATATGAAACGCAAAATGTAGTCCTTCAAAATAATTACCATGATTTGTGCATAATTTTCTTAATTTCCACACTTTGGCAAGGAAAATAATTACTCTAAGAAGCGAAAGATGAAGAAAACGAGGAAAACACAACAACTCAAATCAAATTACCACTAAATCATCTCCCCAGAAAACTGCCACAAGATTTTCCCGTTAACCCTTTTTTCACATCGTTAGTTTCGCCAAAGATACCCCACCTCATGCCTGGATTTTCAATACTCTATTACTAATCTATACACTGGCGTGCAAATTGTTTCGTACATTTAGGAAATTATAACAACACTGTGAAAAAAGAGATTTACATTTAAATATTCCATAACACGCAAACATCAGGAGGTAAGGAGAGGCAGCTGTTGTTGTTTACCAATTTATGAACTAAACTCATCGCCAAAATTGCTTAACTTGTTTTCTTTCTTCTTTTTTTTTGCTTTCTTTCTTATGAAAAGAAGAAAAATTTGCTAAAATTTATTTTTAATCATATGCGTGCTTCGCTCTAATGGGAAAATATTTATTTTGGCAACATTCCTGTGGGGAGAAATATTGCAATAATTTGCCAAACTGAATGCCTGACACAACGGGAGATTTTGTAATTCTGTAAGAGAAATTATTAGATTTCTGCCCAAAGATAAATAGATAGACAAATGTTTGCAATTAGAACGTCACACACGTTAAGGGAACCCTGAAAAGAGAGGCAATAGTTGATGACTCACATGTGTGATGGTAATAGCGGTTGAAAGAGTATTCTTTAAAAAATCCACGTTTATTGCTGTGATGGTGGTGGAAAAAATATTCTTTAAAAAATCCACGTTTATTGCTGTGATGGTGGTGGAAAAAATATTCTTTAAAAAATCCACGTTTATTGCTGTGATGGTGGTGGAAAAAATATTCTTTAAAAAATCCACGTTTATTGCTGTGATGGTGGTGGAAAAAATATTCTTTAAAAAATCCACGTTTATTGCTGTGATGGTGATGGAAAAAATATTCTTTAAAAAATCCACGTTTATTGCTGTGATGGTGGTGGAAAAAATATTCTTTAAAAAATCCACGTTTATTGCTGTGATGGTGGTGGAAAAAATATTCTTTAAAAAATCCACGTTTATTGCTGTGATGGTGGTGGAAAAAATATTCTTTAAAAAATCCACGTTTATTGCTGTGATGGTGGTGGAAAAAATATTCTTTAAAAAATCCACGTTTATTGCTGTGATGGTGGTGGAAAAAATATTCTTTAAAAAATCCACGTTTATTGCTGTGATGGTGGTGGAAAAAATATTCTTTAAAAAATCCACGTTTATTGCTGTGATGGTGGTGGAAAAAATATTCTTTAAAAAATCCACGTTTATTGCTGTGATGGTGGTGGAAAAAATATTCTTTAAAAAATCCACGTTTATTGCTGTGATGGTGGTGGAAAAAATATTCTTTAAAAAATCCACGTTTATTG
This sequence comes from Musca autumnalis, assembly GCF_047663935.1. Taxonomy (NCBI): domain Eukaryota; kingdom Metazoa; phylum Arthropoda; class Insecta; order Diptera; family Muscidae; genus Musca; species Musca autumnalis. The sequence continues at coordinate 23,223,311 of NW_027411755.1, read as the reverse complement.
CTGCGATGGTGGCTTGGAAAAATATTCTTTAAAAAATCCACGTTTATTGCTGTGATGGTGGTGGAAAAAATATTCTTTAAAAAATCCACGTTTATTGCTGTGATGGTGGTGGAAAAAATATTCTTTAAAAAATCCACGTTTATTGCTGTGATGGTGGTTGAAAAAATATTCTTTAAAAAATCCACGTTTATTGCTGTGATGGTGGTTGAAAAAATATTCTTTAAAAAATCCACGTTTATTGCTGTGATGGTGGTTGAAAAAATATTCTTTAAAAAATCCACGTTTATTGCTGTGATGGTGGTTGAAAAAATATTCTTTAAAAAATCCACGTTTATTGCTGTGATGGTGGTTGAAAAAATTTTCTTTAAAAAATCCACGTTTTTTGCTGTGGTGGTGGTTGAAAAAATATTCTTTAAAAAATCCACGTTTATTGCTGTGATGGTGGTTGAAAAAATTTTCTTTAAAAAATCCACGTTTTTTGCTGTGGTGGTGGTTGAAAAAATATTCTTTAAAAAATCCACATTTATTGCTGTGATGTTGGTGGAAAAAATATTCTTTAAAAAATCCACGTTTATTGCTGTGATGTTGCTGGAAAAAATATTCTTTAAAAAATCCACGTTTATTGCTGTGATGTTGCTGGAAAAAATATTCTTTAAAAAATCCACGTTTATTGCTGTGATGTTGGTGGAAAAAATATTCTTTAAAAAATCCACGTTTATTGCTGTGATGTTGGTGGAAAAAATATTCTTTAAAACATCCACGTTTATTGCTGTGATGTTGCTGGAAACAATATTCTTTAAAAAATCCACGTTTATTGCTGTGATGTTGGTGGAAAAAATATTCTTTAAAAAATCCACGTTTATTGCTGTGATGTTGGTGGAAAAAATATTCTTTAAAACATCCACGTTTATTGCTGTGATGTTGCTGGAAAAAATATTCTTTAAAAAATCCACGTTTATTGCTGTGATGTTGGTGGACAAAATATTCTTTAAAAAATCCACGTTTATTGCTGTGATGTTGGTGGAAAAAATATTCTTTAAAAAATCCACGTTTATTGCTGTGATGTTGGTGGAAAAATATTCTTTAAAAAATCCACGTTTACTGCTGTGATGGTGGTGGAAAAAATATTCTTTAAAAAATCCACGTTTATTGCTGTGATGGTGGTGGAAAAAATATTCTTTAAAAAATCCACGTTTACTGCTGTGATGGTGGTGGAAAAAATATTCTTTAAAAAATCCACGTTTATTGCTGTGATGTTGGTGGAAAAAATATTCTTTAAAACATCCACGTTTATTGCTGTGATGTTGCTGGAAAAAATATTCTTTAAAAAATCCACGTTTATTGCTGTGATGTTGGTGGAAAAAATATTCTTTAAAAAATCCACGTTTATTGCTGTGATGTTGGTGGAAAAAATATTCTTTAAAAAATCCACTTTTATTGCTGTGATGTTGGTGGAAAAAATATTCTTTGAAAAATCCACGTTTACTGCTGTGATGGTGGTGGAAAAAATATTCTTTAAAAAATCCACGTTTATTGCTGTGATGGTGGTGGAAAAAATATTCTTTAAAAAATCCACGTTTATTGCTGTGATGTTGGTTAAAAAATTGCTGACGTAGGGGATGAATGATACCAAGGAACGGTCTTGACCGACTTTAACATGACAAAGCCCAGGACTTATCTTGGTTCCTCATTCATCTCAAGTGGACACTGACCTCCCCGTGGTGTCACCTGGGAGCTACCTTTAACACCCGTTAAAGGTAGTGAGCTAACATGTGCCGCGCGTTCACCCATAAGAACGATAAAAACTTGGGTTGGGCGTTGGGCTAGTAACTCACCCCGTCAAAACAGCTTACTCTGAAAAAACAAAGAAAGAGAAGAAAAACAAACCCCTCTAAAGTTGACGACCCCCGCAAACGTATTAAGGACCATGATCTGCGAATCTGAACCTGGAATGTCAGGACTCTTTACATAGTAGGTGCAGTTTACGCATTGGCGGATGTACTTGACAAGTACAATGCTGATATTATCGCCTTACAGGAAGTGCGATGGAATCGGGCAGACGTAAAGATCACCAACGATTACGCAATGCATTATAGCTGCCATGAAACGAAGCATGAGCTAGGTGTTGGATTCATGGTAAACCGGAGGCTTGAAAATCTTGTATCCAGTTTTACTCCGGTTGATGAGAGAATTGCCACAATCCGTATAAAAGCAAAGTTTTTTAACACCAGTCTCATCTGCGCCCATGCTACGACCGAAGAGAAAGACGAACAGACCAAAGATATATTCTAGAGAGAGTAGTATATGACCTCTGTCTTGGCCATGACGTTAAGATTGTTTTAGGAGATTTTAATGCTAAAATTGGAAGGGAGAATATATTCGGTCTGACGGTTGGCAAATTCAGCCATCATGAGGTAACATCCGACAACGGAATGAGGCTGATTGATTTTGCAGCGGCAAAGAACATGGTAGTGAGCAGCACCAGATTCCCATCCTCGACATACACAAGGCTACGTGGATATCCCCGGATGGGAAAACAAAAAATCAGATTGATCATGTTGTGATAGATGGAAGACACTTGTCCAGTGTATTAGATGTCCGATCGATTCGAGGTGCGAACATCGATTCGGACCATTTCCTTGTAGCAGCCAAGATACGCACTCGTCTTAATGTTGCGGCAAAACTGCGATGTAACACAGGACGGAAGCTGGATGTTGAGAAGCTGCAAACACAACAGACAGCACAAGCCTACTCCGCTCAACTAACTCGCATGCTGGAAAACAGCACTCCTTGTCCCGATAATGTAGAAGCACGTTGGCAAAGAATAGCCCACTCCCTTCAGACTGCCGCAAAAACCATTCTTGGGTACCAAAAACCTCCACCTAAAAATTTATGGTACGATCAGGAGTGTCGTAAAGCTACAGAAGAAAAGAACTCGGCATGTAGAGCAACACTGCATTCAGTAGCAACACGAAGAACGAAAGAAACTTATCGGGAGAAGAGGAGAGAGGAAAAGCGTATTTCCAGGAGAAAAAATAAGGAGCAAGAAAAACGTGAGCGTGAGAATCTCGAGATGTTCAGGAGTCAGAATGAAGTCCTAAAATTTTATCAGAGTGTAAAACCAGACTGAAGGATATGGTGCAGGCACATTCTCCTGCAAAGATGACCAAGGGAATGTGGTAAATGATGCAGATAGCGTACTGAGGATCTGGAAGGAGCACTTTACGAAGCTTTTGGTATCGAATATGGATGGCGATGAAGATACCCCAGAACCAATCGTAAATGACAATGTTTTATGTCTACCACCTAGCCAAAGCGAGGTTACGACAGCCATTAATCGGCTGAAGCAGGAGCTTATATACTTCCCGCCGAATTGTTCAAGACCGGTGGCGAAATGCTGGTAAGGAGTATGCATCAGCTAATTTTCGAAATTTGGCAGGAAGAAAGCATACCCAAGGATTGGAACCTCAGCCTACTATGTCCCGTACATAAGAAAGGAGACAAAACAGTTTGTGCAAATTACCTAGGTATAAGTCTCCTTCCCGTCGCATATAAAGTGTTGTCGAGCATACTGTGTGAACGGTTAAAATCCATGGTCAATAAAATAATCGGGTCATACCAAAGCGGTTTTAGACCTGGCAAGTCGACAATTGACCAAATCTTCACACTGCGCCAAATATTGGAGAAGACCCACGAAAGACAGATCGACACATACCACCTATTCGTCGACTATAAGGCCGCGTTCGACAGCCCAATTTGAGCAAAGGTGTTTCAAGCCATGTCTGAGTTTGGCATCCCTGCAAAACTAATTCGACTATGCAGGAGGACATTAGCTGACACAAGATCAGCTGTTAAAATAGGAAAGAACCTCTCCGAGCCTTTCAACACAAAACGAAGTTTCAGACAAGGTGACAGTCTATCGTGTGACCTATTTAATATCCTACTGGAAAAGATAATACGAGATGCCAGAGACAAAAACAGCACGATATACAATAAAGATGTGATGTTGCTTGCATACGCAGATGACATAGACACAATAGGTAGATCAGCGCGAGCCGTAACAGCCACCTTTGCAAAAATTGAAAAAGAGTCTGCCAAAGTGGGTCTGGCAGTCAACGGCGATAAGACGAAGTTTATGCTATCAACACGCATGTCGGCCAGTAGACTCGGACCAACTGTGGATGCTGATAATTATAAATTTGAGATAGTAAATGACTTTATCTACCTCGGCACCGCCATAAATAAAACCAACAATATAAGCCTTGAAATAAAGAGAAGACTAATATTGGCCAACAGATGCTACTTTGGTCTAAATAAACCGTTTTAAAGCAAAACCACATCTCGTCAAATAAAACTTACACTTTACCGGACACTGATACTACCCGTTCTTATGTATTGATCTGAAGCATGGGTACTTGCGAAAGCAAGTGAGGCAGAACTTGGTGTGTTTGAGAGAAAAATTCTTCGAAAGATTTTTGGACCAATATGCGTTGAAGGTGAATACCGACGTCGTATGAACCACGAGCTATACCAGCCGACCGACATCGATATAGTAAAACGTATCGAACTACAACGATTGCGTTGACTTGGCCATGTCAGCAGGATGGATAAAGATGCCGCCGCCAAAAAGGCATTTTAATACGAGCCACTCGACGGTATACGCCCCAAGGGAAGGCTAAAACTCCGATGGAAAAACCAAGTTGAAGAAGATATCACAAAACATGGCGTCCAAAATTGGAGAAGTAAGGCAAAATATCGGTGCGTTTGGAAATCTATTCTTAGTTTGGCTTATGGAACAAGACATTCTGTTTAGTATAAAAGCCATCTAAGTAAGAAAGTTCTTCAAATATTAAAGCAACAACATTTGGACTTTAGCTGAAATAAACATATAGCAATATATTTTTTCAAAAATCTTGGATTTTTTAATAAAAGTATTTTTCAATAATCTGGAATTTCTTTTTTCAATATTTATAATATGCAACACTGAAAATGCAAACAACTTCTAGTATGGATTTTGAAAAGTACATATTGAGACTACAAAAACCCTAGTAGGGTTTTGTCCTGTCAGATCCAGTTCGAATTTTATGGCCTCATCTAAACCAGGCTAAAACTACAGATTTTTCATTTATCGGGCCTATATCTCGGAAACGATTAGGAATTTGGCTTTGCTGTTTTTGGCAATATTGTAGCCCTAAACTAGCAGAACTTATATTCTGAACAGACCACATAAGAAAAACTTCATCTAGGGCATCAAAATCGATAAAATATAGAAAATTTTACATAATTGCTGTAATTCTGGTCAGTATCAGCTAAACTATTGGGAGTTGAACCAAGTAACCTTTTACAGATTTCTTCCAAATTTTGTTCTCAACAATTCTTCAGAACATTCTGAAACTCTAAAATGCTTACCTCATGTTGTTTCAGCGGTATTTTGCAATATATCTTTTACAACACTTAATTCAAACACAGTTCACACCAACACACAGTGGATCCACCCATTGGCCAAAAATAAAAAAAATTAATGTCAAAATTTTGGTAGAACATCTGGCAAATCTGACAGCTATGGCATGGACCTTTTTGAAAATATATTAGTTTTTGTTTTATTCGAACGCGATCTTCTTAAGAATAGCTTGAAAAGTTGGAACATTTGACTAATATTTTTTGTTGTGAGTACAACCTATATTTTAGGTGCAAGTAAAGATATTCAAAATATCGCGAAACTAATACGTATAGCAAAAAATTATAGTGGATTTTGAAGGAGGAGGTAATAGCTTAATTTTCATTAAAAAATAGTGTTTTAGCGTGTTGTGGAATTCTAGTTAGCTGCATATTTTCTTACGGTATTTTGTAATGCTAATTCGATCATACACTTAAATTTGACCTAAGGTTTTAGTTATGATGCCCACCAGTGCCCACCTCGGGAATAATTTTCCAAAGTAGGTCATGGCTTTAAGATTATTCAGTATTAAAATCAGCTGCCATCTAGTGCCAGACTATAAATGGTGGGTCGCTGACTAAAGCTGCAGTAGAACAGGGTTTCTACGGATATATTAGCGTATAACTCTGTTATCTGACCACGTACATTAACATAATTGGCATCAACGGCAAGATGAAGAAATCTTCTTCCAAATTAGTCTTACGTTGGAGGTATATGCCTTCCTGGAAGAACGCTATAAGATCTATATTTAAAATTTTACCAATTTTCAGACAAAAATATTGATTTTTTTAATCCGCTAAATTGGGTTGATTTTATGTTGTTTTGGGGATCGTTTTGTTTCCCCAAGCCTATTTTTGCATCATATGATAATCGGGACCTTTGTTCATGTCATTTTGTATTAACAGCATAAAACAATTCTTACCGTGTACCCCCTTCAGAGGGGGAAAGGGGGGAGAATGGCACGCTCGTGGTTTCATAAAACACTGTTCGCAGCAGCACAAAGCTGTAATCGGCGCATTGGCTTGATTTTTACACTCTAAATATTTTTGGCCACTTTCTCCATACAAGTGGATCCACTGTGCAATGCGAGAATAAACGCATTTCGGATTTCACCACATTATTGACATATTTATTAAATTGTCGTTGAAAACTATGTTGAATATAACGTGACAGAGGCACTTTACAGCAATGGCATGTTCTGAAGAGTTGTGTATTACATTCCAACGAATATTCTTCCAAAAGAAAACATTAAGAAAAAATTAACGGTTTTGGAGATATGGTGCAAAATCTATACAAATTATGGAAATGTTCGATATTTTATAAAATTTGAGGCAAAAAATATAGTTTTTCAAATTCATTATTTCTCCAAATATTTTATTCTTGCTCTTATCTACAAATTTCCTTCAGAGGTCAGAAGAAGATTCACATTGGTTTCAGAGATATAGCCCAGTATTTCTTTAAAAAGTCAATGTTTAACCATAATTAGACGGGGCCATAACATCCAAGCTGGATCTGACACAACAAAACCCAACTAGGATTTTTGTCGTTTGGGTCTATACTTTAAAAAAATCCTAAGTCCAAATTGTTTGCACAAGATTACCTTAAAAATGTCGTACAGTGTTATTCAAGCCATGTCATTGGAATTTTCTTTAAACATTATTTTCAGTAATCGTATATTTGTTAAGAATATTTCAATATAATCGTCAATTAAGAAAAAATATGTCAGAAGAATAGTGGGTTTTTTTTAACATTTTAATATAAACTTAAATTCTTTTAAAAACATGTTTATATAATCGTGGATTTTTTTTTAATATTTAATATATTTGTTGGATTTTCTAAAAAATATTTCTATATAATTGTGGATTATATTAAAATTATTTCAATATAATCGAGGAATTTGTTTAAAAATACTTCAAAATAATCGTGGATTTAAAAGAAAAATAAATTTAAAAAAATGATTTATTTTTAAAAAATATTTTCTAATATTCGTGAATTAAACGAAATATGTTTAAGACTCGGAGGTTTAAAAAATATTTTTCAATATTAAGTTTAAAAAAATATTGTCTTGGATTTTGCGGAACTTACTTACTTACTTAGCTGGCCCATTACAGAACATTTCGACACCTCCAAATAATAGTATGCTAAGTCTAAAAAGTGAGTTTTGCAGGAGAAGCTCTCAAAGTTTGGACATTTTTTTGAACTTCAGTACTATGCTAAGTCAATATTTGTTTAAACCTTCTGTTCGGATTGACCGATCATTACCAAAATTAGACAGAATTTAAGTTAAAGGACGTTAAATATAAAAATGTAAAGAACTTGAAAACATGCTAAGTCGACTTAGCATACTATTGTTTGGAGGCGTCGATTTGTTCTATAGGCCGAACTAAGAAAAGATCTCCAATTCTCTCTATTTGTTGCTTCGCTTTCTGGAATACCGCGCCTTTTCATCTCATCATCCACTTGTTTGCGCCATCTATTCCTTGGCCTGCCAATTCTGCGTGCACCGCCAAGCGGTCCGTGTTTATACACCTTTTTAGCGGGGTCATCATCGCTCATTCTTATGATATGGCCTAGCCAACGCAATCGCTGCATCTCGATACGTTTAACAATATTGATGTCGTTGTACAGCAGATACAGCTCGTGGTTCATGCGACGTCGATATTCACCGTCAACGCAGATTGATCCGTAGATCTTTCGAAGAATTTTTCTCTCAAACACACCAAGCACTGCCATGTCTGCTTGCGCAAGTACCCAGGCTTCGGAGCCATACATCAGCACGGGTAGTATCAGTGTTTTGTAGAGCGTTATTTTTGTTTGACGAGATGTGGCTTTGTTTTTAAACTGCTTACTTAAACCAAAGTAGCATCTGTTGGCCAATACAATTCTTCTTTTTATTTCACAACTGATGTCGTTTGTTGTGTTTACGGAGGTGCCGAGGCAGTCTTTTACTACCTCAATATTATAGGAACCAACTTCCACGTTGGTCCGAGCTCAATGGACGCATTGCGCGTCGACACCATCAACTTGGTCTTCTCATCGTTTACCGCCAGAACCACCTAAAGGTGAAGGTCGAAGGAGACCTTACTTCTTTTACTGATCGTCCCATGATGTCTATATCATCAGCATAAGCAAGTAACATGTTGCTATTGGTGTAGATTATGCCACTTCTTTTGACATTTGCCTCTCGTATAACCTTTTCCAGCAGGATGTTGAAGAGATCACACGAAAGGCTGTCTCCTTGTCTGAAACCTCTTTTGGTACAAAACTCTTCGGAGGGGTTCTTTCCTATTTTAACTGAGGATCTCGTGTCAGTTAAAGTCATTTTACAAAGCGGATGAGTTTGCGGGGATACCAAATTCAGTCATGGCTTGGAATACCTTTGAACGCAGCGGGCTGTCGAAGACTGCTTTATAATCGACAAAAAGGTGGTAGGTGTCGATCTGCATCTCTTGTGTCTTCTCCAGGATTTGCCGCAGGGTAAATATCTGGTCAATGGTGGACTTGCCAGGTCTAAAGCCGCATTGGTATGGTCCAATTATCTCGTTGACCATAGACTTTAGTCGTTCGCACAATATCCCTGACATGATCTTGTAGGCAATAGGGAGTAGACTTATGCCCCTATAGTTAGAGCATACATTCTTATCTCCCTTCTTGTGGACGGGGCACAGTATACTCAGGTTCCAACCAAGACGGTGCTAACTAGCTGATGAATACACCTTATCAGCGTGTCGCTCCCGGTTTTGAACAGCTCGGCTGGTAAGCCTGCCTTATTATTCTTCAGACGATTTATTGCTATCTTAACCTCATCTTGGCTGGGCGGTATACATTCAATACCATTTTCTGGGATTGGGTCTGTGGTATCTTCGTCGTCTTCGCTGGTATTGGATACCAACAGCTTTGAAAAATGTTTTTTCCATATCCTGAGTACACTATCTGTATCAGTTACCAAATTACCTTGCTGGTCTCTACAGGAGGATGTGCCTGTACCAAAGCTATCAGTTTGATGCTTGACTTGACTCTTGACTTCATTCTGGTTCCTGTACATCTCGAGTTTTTCACACTCCCGCTTTTCCATCTCTCTCTTTTTCCTGCGGAAAAGACGTTTCTCCTCTCTCCTTTTCTCCCTGTATCTCTCTCGTGCGCTACGCGTTGCTACGGATTGTAAAGTAGCCCTATATGCCGCATTTTTCTCTTCGGTGGCAGCACGACACTCCTGATCATACCATGGATTCCTTGGTGGAGGCCTCTGGTATCCAAGTATGGATTTTGCGGCTATTTGCATGGAGTGGGCAATGCTTTGCCATTGTGCTGATATGTTATCGGGATGAAGAGTGCTTAGATTAAGCAATTGGGCTAGTTGAGTGGAATATGCTGTGGCTATCTGTTGTGATTGCCGCTTACCGATGTCTAACTTTCGTGTTGTGTCTGTTCGTACTTTGTTTGTCTTCCATCTATCACAACATGATCAATTTGATTTCTTGTTTTCTGATCTGGAGACAGCCAGGTGCCCTTATGAATATCAAGATGATTAAATCTGGTACTGCTAACTACCATGTTTTTTGCAGCTGCAAAGTCTATCAGCCTCGTACCATTGTCAGATGTTTCACTGTGGAGGCTGAATTTCCCGACTGTTGGGCCAAAGATATTCTCCTTTCCAATTTTTGGCATTAAAATCGCCTAGAATGATTTTAATGTCATGGGCAGGGCAACGGTCATATGTTTCTTCTAAGCGCTCGTAAAATATATCTTTGGTCTGTTCGTCCTTTTCTTCAGTGGGAGCATGAGCGCAAATAAAGCCGATGTTGAAGAATTTAGCTTTTATTCGAATTGCAGCAAGTCTTTCATTCACTGGAGTGAAGCTGGATACCAGATGTTTTAGTCTCCGACTAACTACAAATCCGCAACCAAACTCATGCTTTACGTCATGGCAGCTATAATACAGTGCGTCACCTTTAGGTGTTGTTGTGACGCCTTTCCCAATCCATCGTATTTCCTGTATGGCAGTAATATCGGTCTTGTACTTTTCAAGTACATCTGCCAATGCGAAGACTGCACCTTCTCTATAGAGAGTGCGACCATTCCAGGTGCAGATTCGCAGATCATGGTCCTTAAAACGTTTGCGGGGTTCGTCAACTTTGGAGGGGGTTGTTTTTCTTTTCTTTCGTTTTTTCATAGTATGCTGTTTTTTCTAGGGGAGGGTTACTAGCCCGACGCCCAAACCCAAGTTTTTAACGTTCTTATGGGAGAACGCGCGGCACATGTTAGCTCACTACCTTTAACGGGTGTTAAAGGCAGTTCCCCAGGTGACACCACGGGGAGGTCAGTGTCCACTTGAGATGAAAGAGGGACCAAGATAAATCCTGGGCTTTGCCATGTTAAAACCGGTCAGGACCGTTGCTTGGTATCATCCATCCCCTACGTCACCCGGATTTTGCGGAACATGTGAATAAATTAATCATCTTTCGCGATTGTTAAAATAATCTCCCATAACTCATTAATCTTTTTTCCGTGTACTCCTTTGTTCGCCTTGGAATATCATGTAAATATCATCTAAAGCACACACTTTATTACACTATTTATGGTGAAGGTATTTTTTGAAAAAGTAACAATAATAACAAGGAAAAACATAAAACGATCTGCTTACATTATTAATAATTTACTGAAATTTTAAAAATTCTTTTTAACATTGTTCTAAATAAAACTTTTTTTTGTTCAAAGTAAAACTCTGTTACAAATTCACCAACTTAATAATTAATAGACCTCTTTTCAATTACAAGCAATTGTTTATAAATCAATATTTTACAGTTACTTTCTCCTTTCACAAAACTCACCACGCATATAGCAATTCTCTAGTGGTGTGTTTCACCAACATTCCCCTGCAAAGGACACAAAGCAAAGAAAAAAAAATAGAGCAAAAACAATGTTTATAAAATATGTTTTTTCGTATAAAAACACAAGAAAAATCACAGCTGTCTTATTCGTTGAGAGTTGATGGCAAACAATAAACACACACATACACCCACACACAGACATATCAACGTTTTTAGATGTCTTCCTCCCCTGTTTGTGTTTCTCAGAAATCGTTAACAATTTGTTAACAGAGATTCCTCTAATCATGGCCCATCCGCCAGCCACCTTCAATACTCATCTTTTGTTCGTACACAAACAAATAAACACCCACTTAAGCCTCACACCACAGTGTCCTTAGGACAAAAATAAAAATATAAAACAAAATTGAGAGAAACATCAATGTAAAAAACTCACGTGAGTTTTGTTCTCATTTGTTTTGCTGCAAAAACACATTGTCTCTCTTTTGCCATGGAAAAAAAAACAATGTTTGTATTTTACTTTTTCTGATGTGGTTAAACAGTTCATTTCTGTGCTTTGTTGAATAAGGACATGCTGGACGGGATGGAGTTCTATAAATATATATATTTTTTTTAAATTTTACGTATATTTGACAAGTGACGACTTCTTCCATTTGAAAATACTTAAATTAAAACAGAGCCATTTATGCCGATTTAGACCCCCTTTGGTTAGCTATGTTCATGTGTTCAGTTTTCCTTCCGGTTTCCTTGCCTTTTTTGACTATGAAATAAACAAAATCAGACCGATGTTTTTTTGCAATTGAAAATGGAAAACCGAAGATTAGATCCCACACAACCACTACTATGTGACCGGTTTGACTGTTGGTAGCAGCTCAGCAGACATATAGGCTGTCGAGTGGCTTCTCTGTCATCGAATTTTTCATTTCTTTGCTTCTTGGTTAAGGAAAATGTTAATACCATTGCGATCAGATAAATGAACATATGTTCCTCTGTATTTGACCTTTATATGCAGTTCTTTTTCATGATTGTCTAACATTTTTGCAACACGCATGCAAATGTTCTTTTAAATCCGACTTTTGATAGCAATCTCATGTCAACTTTCATATGATTTTTCCTTCGCAGTTTCGAGGTGTTAGGTGTTGCCTTGAAATGTTAAAACTATTTAAAAACGTCAAATGACGGTACAGTGCATTTGAAAAGGTTGGTTTTGTTGTTGGCTTGAAAAAATATTCTTTAAAAAATCCAAGTTTCGCTGTTGGCTTGAAAACATATTCTCTTAAAAGTCCACGATGTTGATTTGAAAAAATATACTTTAGAACATCCACTTTTGTAGTTGGCTTGAAAAAATATCCTTTAAAAAATCCACGTTTTACTGCTGGCTTGAAGAAATATTCCAGAAAAATCAAAGTTTTGTTTTTGGCTTAAAAAATATTTTTTTAAAGAATCCACGATTCGTTGTTGGCTTAAAAAATATTTTTTTAAAGAATCCACGTTTCGTTGTTGGCTTAAAAAAATATTCTTTAAGAAATCCACGTTTTGTTTTTGGTTTGAAGAAATATTCTTTAAAAAACCCACTTTTCATTGTTAGCTTGAAAAATATTCTTAAAAATCCACGTTTTGTTGTTGGCCTGAAAAAATATTCTTTAAAAAATCCATGCAAACATAGTCTTTAAAAAATCCACGCATTGTTGTTGTCTTGAAAAAAAACAGCTTTGTTCTTGGCTTGAAAAAGTTTTCCTTAAAAAATGCACGTATTGTTGTTGTTTTGAAAAAAAATCGCTCTGTTCTTGGCTTGAAAAAATATTCTTTAAAAAATCCACGTTTTGTTGTTGGCTTGAAAAAATATTCTTTAAAAAATCCACGTTTTGTTGTTGGCTTGAAAAAATATTCTTTAAAAAATCCACGTTTTGTTGTTGGCTTGAAAAAATATTCTTTAAAAAATCCACGTTTTGTTGTTGGCTTGAAAAAATATTCTTTAAAAAATCCACGTTTTGTTGTTGGCTTGAAAAAATATTCTTTAAAAAATCCACGTTTTGTTGTTGGCTTGAAAAAATATTCTTTAAAAAATCCACGTTTTGTTGTTGGCTTGAAAAAATATTCTTTAAAAAATCCACGTTTTGTTGTTGGCTTGAAAAAATATTCTTTAAAAAAATCCACGTTTTGTTGTTGGCTTGAAAAAATATTCTTTAAAAAATCCACGTTTTGTTGTTGGTTTGAAAAAATATTCTTTAAAAAATCCACGTTTTGTTATTTGCTTGAAAAAATATTCTTAAAAAAATTCACGATTTGTTGTTGGCTTGAAAAAATATTCTTTAAAAAATCCACGATTTGTTGTTGGCTTGAAAAAATATTCTTTAAAAAATCCACGTTTTGTTGTTGGCTTGAAAAAATATTCTTTAAAAAATCCACGTTTTGTTGTTGGCTTGAAAAAATATTCTTTAAAAAATCCACGTTTTGTTGTTGGCTTGAAAAAATATTCTTTAAAAAATGCACGTTTTGTTGTTGGCTTGAAAAAATATTCTTTAAAAAATGCACGTTTTGTTGTTGGCTTGAAAAAATATTCTTTAAAAAATCCACGATTTGTTGTTGGCTTGAAAAAATATTCTTCAAAAAAGCCTCGCTTCATTATTGGCTTGAAAAAATATTCTTTAAAAAATGCACGTTTTGTTGTTGGCTTGAAAAAATATTCTTTAAAAAATCCACGATTTGTTGTTGGCTTGAAAAAATATTCTTCAAAAAAGCCTCGCTTCATTATTGGCTTGAAAAATATTCGTTAAAAAAACCCCTTTCGTTTTTGGGCTTGAAAAAATATTCTTTAAAAAAATCCACGCTTCAGTGTTGGCTTGAAAAAATATTCTTTAAAAAATCCACGTTTTGTTGTTGGCTTGAAAAAATATTCTTTAAAAAATCCACGTTTTGTTGTTGGCTTGAAAAAATATTCTTTAAAAAATCCACGTTTTGTTGTTGGCTTGAAAAAATATTCTTTAAAAAATCCACGTTTTGTTGTTGGCTTGAAAAAATATTCTTTAAAAAATCCACGTTTTGTTGTTGGCTTGAAAAAATATTCTTTAAAAAATCCACGTTTTGTTGTTGGCTTGAAAAAATATTCTTTAAAAAATCCACGTTTTGTTGTTGGCTTGAAAAAATATTCTTTAAAAAATCCACGTTTTGTTGTTGGCTTGAAAAAATATTCTTTAAAAAATCCACGTTTTGTTGTTGGCTTGAAAAAATATTCTTTAAAAAATCCACGTTTTGTTGTTGGCTTGAAAAAATATTCTTTAAAAATCCATGTTTTTTTGTTGGCTTGAAAAATATTCTTAAAAATCCACGTTTTGTTGTTGGCCTGAAAAAATATTCTTTAAAAAATCCACGTTTTGTTGTTGGCTTGAAAAAATATTCTTTAAAAAATCCACGTTTTGTTGTTGGCTTCAAAAATATTCTTTAAAAAATCCACGTTTTGTTGTTGGCTTGAAAAAATATTCTTTAGAAAATCCACGTTTTGTTGTTGGCTTGAAAAAATATTCTTTAAAAAATCCACGTTTTGTTGTTGGCTTGAGAAAATAGTCTTTAAAAATCCACTTTTTGTTGTTGGCATGAAAAAATATTCTTTAATTGACTTCAAAAAATATTTTTTAAAAAATCCATGTTTTGTTGTTGTCTTGATAAAAAGTCTAAAAAGTCCTCGCTTTGTTGTTGACTTGAAATAAAAAAAATCCACGTTTTGTTGTTGGCTTGAAAAAATATTCTTTAAAAAATCCACGTTTTGTTGTTGGCTTGAAAAAATATTCTTTAAAAAATCCACGTTTTGTTGTTGGCTTGAAAAAATATTCTTTAAAAAATCCACGTTTTGTTGTTGGCTTGAAAAAATATTCTTTAAAAAATCCACGTTTTGTTGTTGGCTTGAAAAAATATTCTTTAAAAAATCCACGTTTTGTTGTTGGCTTGAAAAAATATTCTTTAAAAAATCCACGTTTTGTTGTTGGCTTGAAAAAATATTCTTTAAAAAATCCACGTTTTGTTGTTGGCTTAAAAAAATATTCTTTAAAAAATCCACGTTTTGTTGTTGGCTTGAAAAAATATTCTTTAAAAAATCCACGTTTTGTTGTTGGCTTGAAAAAATATTCTTTAAAAAATCCACGTTTTGTTGTTGGCTTGAAAAAATATTCTTTAAAAAATCCACGTTTTGTTGTTGGCTTGAAAAAATATTCTTTAAAAAATCCACGTTTTGTTGTTGGCTTGAAAAAATATTCTTTAAAAAATCCACGTTTTGTTGTTGGCTTGAAAAAATATTCTTTAAAAAATCCACGTTTTGTTGTTGGCTTGAAAAAATATTCTTTAAAAAATCCACGTTTTGTTGTTGGCTTGAAAAAATATTCTTTAAAAAATCCACGTTTTGTTGTTGGCTTGAAAAAATATTCTTTAAAAAATCCACGTTTTGTTGTTGGCTTGAAAAAATATTCTTTAAAAAATCCACGTTTTGTTGTTGGCTTGAAAAAATATTCTTTAAAAAATCCACGTTTTGTTGTTGGCTTGAAAAAATATTCTTTAAAAAATCCACGTTTTGTTGTTGGCTTGAAAAAATATTCTTTAAAAAATCCACGTTTTGTTGTTGGCTTGAAAAAATATTCTTTAAAAAATCCACGTTTTGTTGTTGGCTTGAAAAAATATTCTTTAAAAAATCCACGTTTTGTTGTTGGCTTGAAAAAATATTCTTTAAAAAATCCACGTTTTGTTGTTGGCTTGAAAAAATATTCTTTAAAAAATCCACGTTTTGTTGTTGGCTTGAAAAAATATTCTTTAAAAAATCCACGTTTTGTTGTTGGCTTGAAAAAATATTCTTTAAAAAATCCACGTTTTGTTGTTGGCTTGAAAAAATATTCTTTAAAAAATCCACGTTTTGTTGTTGGCTTGAAAAAATATTCTTTAAAAAATCCACGTTTTGTTGTTGGCTTGAAAAAATATTCTTTAAAAAATCCACGTTTTGTTGTTGGCTTGAAAAAATATTCTTTAAAAAATCCACGTTTTGTTGTTGGCTTGAAAAAATATTCTTTAAAAAATCCACGTTTTGTTGTTGGCTTGAAAAAATATTCTTTAAAAAATCCACGTTTTGTTGTTGGCTTGAAAAAATATTCTTTAAAAAATCCACGTTTTGTTGTTGGCTTGAAAAAATATTCTTTAAAAAATCCACGTTTTGTTGTTGGCTTGAAAAAATATTCTTTAAAAAATCCACGTTTTGTTGTTGGCTTGAAAAAATATTCTTTAAAAAATCCACGTTTTGTTGTTGGCTTGAAAAAATATTCTTTAAAAAATCCACGTTTTGTTGTTGGCTTGAAAAAATATTCTTTAAAAAATCCACGTTTTGTTGTTGGCTTGAAAAAATATTCTTTAAAAAATCCACGTTTTGTTGTTGGCTTGAAAAAATATTCTTTAAAAAATCCACGTTTTGTTGTTGGCTTGAAAAAATATTCTTTAAAAAATCCACGTTTTGTTGTTGGCTTGAAAAAATATTCTTTAAAAAATCCACGTTTTGTTGTTGGCTTGAAAAAATATTCTTTAAAAAATCCACGTTTTGTTGTTGGCTTGAAAAAATATTCTTTAAAAAATCCACGTTTTGTTGTTGGCTTGAAAAAATATTCTTTAAAAAATCCACGTTTTGTTGTTGGCTTGAAAAAATATTCTTTAAAAAATCCACTTTTGTTGTGGGCTTGAAAAAATATTCTTAAAAAATCCACGTTTTGTTGTTGGCTTGAAAAAATATTCTTTAAAAAATCCACGTTTTGTTGTTGGATTGAAAAAATATTCTTTAAAAAATCCACGTTTTGTTGTTGGCTTGAAAAAATATTCTTTAAAAAATCCACGTTTTGTTGTTGGCTTCAAAAAATATTCTTTAAAAAATCCACGTTTTGTTGTTGGCATGAAAAAATATTCTTTAAAAAATCCACGTTTTGTTGATGACTTGAAAAAATATTCTTTAAAAAATCCACGTTTTGTTGATGACTTGAAAAAATATTCTTTAAAAAATCCACGTTTTGTTGTTGGCATGAAAAAATATTCTTTAAAAAATCCACGTTTTGTTGTTGGCTTGAAAAAATATTCTTTAAAAAATCCACGTTTTGTTGTTGGCTTGAAAAAATATTCTTTAAAAAATCCACGTTTGGTTGTTGGTTTGAAAAAATATTCTTTAAAAAATCCACGTTCTGTTGTTGGCTTGAAAAATTATTCTTTAAAAAATCCACGTTTTGTTGTTGGCTTGAAAAAATATTCTTTAAAAAATCCACGTTTTGTTGTTGGCTTGAAAAAATATTCTTTAAACAATCCACGTTTTGTTGTTGGCTTGAAAAAATATTCTTTAAAAAATCCAAGTTTTGTTGTTGGCTTGAAAAAATATTGTTTAAAAAATCCACGTTTTGTTGTTGTCTTGATAAAAAGTCTAAAAAATCCTCGCTAGGTTGTTGACTTGAAAAAATATTCTTTAAAAAATCCACGTTTTATTATTGGCTTAAAAAAATATTCTTTAAAAATCCACGATTTTTGTTGGCTTGAAAAAATATTCTTAAAAATCCACGTTTTGTTGTTGGCCTGAAAAAATATTCTTTAAAAAATCTACGTTTTGTTGTTTGCTTGAAAAAATATTCTTAAAAATCCACGTTTTGTTGTTGGCCTGAAAAAATATTCTTTAAAAAATCTACGTTTTGTTGTTTGCTTGAAAAAATATTCTTTAAAAAATCTACGTTTTGTTGTTGGCTTGAAAAAATATTCTTTAAAAAATCCACGTTTGGTTGTTGGTTTGAAAAAATATTCTTTAAAAAATCCACGTTCTGTTGTTGGCTTGAAAAATTATTCTTTAAAAAATCCACGTTTTGTTGTTGGCTTGAAAAAATATTCTTTAAAAAGTTCACGTTTTGTTGTTTTGTTGTTATGTTCTTGGATGGCAAAATGATATTTAAAAAATACACGTTTGTACAGTCCTTGAAAATATATTCTTTAAAAAATCCACTTTTTTCATTGATTTGAATTTTTAAAATATATTTTTCAATAAATTGGATTTTTTAAAAATATTTTTTTTCATAAATCTGAACTTTTGGTTTAAAAAAATATTTTTTATTGTTGCCTTGAAAAAATATTCTTTAAGAAATCGCTTCATCCCAAAAATGTTCACTTCTCTACCAATCCATTTGGTGCTTCCCTGCGTATGATTATTTCCTTTATTGATATTACAACATTTAAACCACATACGCCTCAGTGAACAGGTAACACTACACCGATTTATCAGGAATATGAGATCGATATAGAAAAATATATGTTTTTGATTGTTTAAAATTTTACCAACCCCTCATATTATGTTTAGGTTCAATGCCACCGACTGTACTATCGACCACTTAATAAATATTCTTTTCTTCCTGGTCTTTAAGTCAGACCAGTCATGGTTTTGCGCATTTATTTTTCTTTCGAAATAAATACAGGTTATTTACTGGTTGTTGGTATGCATTTAGCTTTTGATTTATTGCCGATGTATGCATATTTAGTCGAATGGTCAACAATCGTTTTGGATAAAGACTTTATAGAAAAATACAAGTGCAGTCATACATGGATATGCGGACACAAACCTACAAACAAACACAGGTGGACAATGCACCGAACATTGAAAAGACAAATTACTATGAAAAACATCTTGTGGTTTTTTATAATGAAGTAGAGAAAAAACGTTATGTGGTATTTAACAGAGACGTACATTTTTATAAACACACTAACGGGAGGGGAGCAAAGCGCCCTTTAGAAAAGGTTAGCATTACATACACATTTGAAAGAATCTTATTATTTTTTTACTGGCAGGACGGAGCTGTCTCTGAAGGACAATTTTTAATCACCACCATAGCAGTCACTTCGTCACATTTTTTTCTACACCACTGATATACATTTTTCTACATGGATAAAGTAGCCAAAAAATATTTTTTCCATTCTCTAAAAAAACTTTAATATTAAAGTAATATTTTTGTTTTCTTTTTTACATACATATATGCCAATTTCCATTATATTCTGTTATGTACGTATTTAATGTTTGTTGTAATCGAACATCACACAATTTTCTCATAATGAGAAACGTGATTGTTTTAACATTTTGCTTACCATATCGTTGTAATTTAAAATATTTGTTTTGTTTGAAAAATAAATTTACTCTATTATAATTATTTATTATTGTGGATATTCGACAGAAATTACTGAACATAATATTTACTTTTAATTTTGGTTAAAAACAATTAAATAACGTAATGGGATGAATGGCCTTTTTGGCGAGCAGTTCATAGTAAAATAATATATTTTCTTTGATAGTTTTTTTAGAAATCTTTATAAAAATATTTTTTTATAAAATATTTTATCAAAAAAGTGAATATTTTAAACAATATTTTTTGATAAACGTGAATTTTTAAAAATATATGCTTTCATAAATGTATATTTTTTAAAACATCCCAGCAAAAAGTTTGCCTCCAAAGAGGCAGTTAAATGATATGTACAAGTGATCTGGAAGTGCATCAAATTATGCATTTTCCCTCATGATTTTTACAAGAGCGTGACTACGGAAAGAGGCACTCCATTGCACTGCATTTTAACTGACCCTTTGGCACTGCATTTTAACTGACCCTCTGGCACTGCATTTTAACTGATCCTTTGGCATTGCATTTTAACTAACCCTTTGAGGTAGAATAGGAGGCAGTCCAAAGCACGTGTTTTGATACAGGCATTCTGCGGAAATTGTGCAAGCCATTACAAAATATGCCAGAACAAATAAAATGCATTATTTGTGTAAAACAAAAATATTAAGAACTTTATTACATTAACAAAAATTATGAAAATTCTCCATTGAATTCAATCGCAAACATGCGTGATTCCTCCGCTCTCCATTTGTTCCAAGCTGTTGAGTAATAAAACTACAACCGTCTCGTTGGGTTGTAAATTCTATTCTGATTTTATTAATGTTAAAATGAACCTTAAGAACTAAGTTACAAAATAATTTTTAGCCTAGACTATCACTAATTCTTATCTCTAAACCCTTCATTGACCAAACCAAACAATCCGTTGATCAATGAAGAATTTTCCAACATCATGTGTGTCATAAAAAGAGCCATAAAACCTTAAGTGCGACCGCTCGTAATGCACACACAACACTAATGATAGCAGCTCCCGCTGCATGTGGTATCTTAAACGCTATCTTCTAAGTGCCCTGAACATAATTTACCACTTATGACTAGTGCTCATAAGAATATTTATTGATTTACTTAGGCTGCTGGAAATTCTAGTGAAAGATTTATTTTTAATTATCAAATTTTCCAGCGCCTCGAAATGAGCCGAAAGTATGTACTAAAGTTATTTGTACACAAGCTGAACAGTTTTTGTTTCATTTGCTAAATGGGTTGTCTTCCCATCACCAGTTAAGATTTCGACATGTACTCCAACAGCACTCCATTCGGAAATTTTCTTCTCTTGAGTTACCGGAAAAATGTTCACAAATGAAATATTATTCAGTTTGTATTAACAAATGTTTGAAAATATTAACACGCTTATCTCTTATTGGAAAATTTATGTTGCTGCCTGTAGAGATGTACAAACTGATTTATGTACATGTAGGGATCTCTAATAACTGCTAATAATATGTAGCGAACGGAGTGCCTTTTTTTACGACTCCGTTTGGACTGCATCCGGATGCTATTAAATTGTGAGGAATTTGAGTGCCTTTTTCACGACTCCGCTGAACTGCATCCGGATGTTGTTAAAATGTGACAAGTGGATGTGATTCTTTGGATTGCATCCAAATGCAGTTAAAATGTGAGGACTGGAGTGCCTTTTTCACGACTCCGTTTGAACTGCATCAAAACATGCCGTGACAGAACTAGTCCACATTGCACTACTTCCAATTTATTTTGCTGGGATATTTTATTTTTTTTTTTAATTTTAAAAAATATTTTTAATAAACACGAATTTAAAAAAAAATATTTTTCTCATTAACATGATTTTTTTAAATATTTTTCTCATAAAGTGGATTTCTTAAAAATATTTTTTTAATAAGCGTGGATTTTTAATTTTTTTTAAACGTGGATTTTTTAAATGTAAAAAAAATGTTTTCTAATAGTTGTGGGGTTTTAAAAAAATGTTTTTTAAACGTGGATTTTTCAAAATATTTTTTAATGTAACTTTAGTTTTAAAAAAAAAAAATGTTTTTTAATTGTTTAAATGTTTAAAAAAAATTTAACGTTGATTTTTTAAAACAAGTTTTTTAATAAACCTAGATTTAAAAAAAATGTTTTTTAATAAACGTGAATTAAAAAAAATTAATAAACGGGGATTTAAAAAAATATTTTAATAAACGTGTTTTTTATTTTTTGAATTAAAAATGTTTTTACAAATACCAGTTTCTTAAAAAAATATTTTAAAAACAAGTTTATTAAATCATATTAAAAAACACGTTTTTAATAAACATGGATTTGTTGAAATATGTTTTTTTTAATAAGCCTGGATTTTTTAGAAAATGTTTTTAATAAAGGTCTGTTTTTTTAAAAAATATTCTTTTAAACGTTCATTTTTTAAAATATGCTTTTTAATAAATCTGGATTTAAAAAAAATTAAAGTTGTTAACCAGGATTTTTTTACAAAATGTTTTTTAATAAACGTGATTTTTTAAAATATGTTTTTAATAAACCTGTATTTTTATTTTTTTAATAAATGTGAATTTTTTGAATACTTGTTTCAATAAACGTGATTTTTTTATTTTTTAATTAAAACTGTTTTGACAAACACACGTTTACTAAAGAACAAGTTTATTAAAAAATATTTAAAAACACGTTTATTAAAATATATTTAAAAAACACTTTAATTAATTTTTTCTAAATCAATCTTATTAATTTTTCTTTTAAAATAAATTATCCATTATTATTTTGAAATATTTTTTAAAAAAATATTTTTTTAAGAAATTCACGCTTATATAATTTTTTTAAATTAAATTATTTATTGTTATCATTTTTGTTAAGAAAATCCAGGTTTATTAAGAATTATTTTTAAAAATCCAAGTTTATTAATAAATTATTTTTTTAATCATTTGTTATTAACAATTTAAAAAAAACAGGTTTATTAAAAATATTTTTTTATAAAAAATCCACGCTTTTTTAATTTTTTTTTTAATTTCGCTTTTTTTTTAATCTACGGTTATTTAAAATAAATCCCCTTTTTAAGAAAATATTAAAAAATATTTTTATTAAAAAAAAATATTTTTTTATTTTATAAAACATTTTCTAAGAATCCACGTGCATTAATATATCAACTTTTAACTTGTTTCTTGTTTGCGGATATTCTCCACCGAAGTTATTTTTCAATAACTTCTTCAACAAGAAACTTTTTATACCCAAACATCAATCGTCAGCTCGAAGTATAAAGGTAAGCAAAGAAAAAAGTTCAATGAGAAGTTTTTCCTTGGCAACCTCATACAACTCCGACGAAAGTGTCTGCGAAAACAATTCAAACCTCTTCCACTTGTATGTGTCGTCGAATTTCGACAAATGCACACACCAAAATTTGGTTGGTCTGCTTTACAGCAAAAACAACACACGTCGTGCCAGTGTCTTCAATTTGAAGCATTGTGGCGTTTTTTTATTGGGATAGCGTTAGCAATTTTGTTTTTTCAAAATAGTCTGGCTTAATCCCATTGTTGTTGTTTTAATATTTAAAACAACTATTTTATTAGTGGAAAAGATTTGGCATTGTTCGCCAAGGGGTATATCCACAAACAAGAAACAAGGGAACTGATGAGATCCAGTGGCGTGGATCGAAACTATAGTATTCCCTGCCTTACCCCTTGGCGAACAATGCCAAATCTTTTCCACTAATAAAATAGTTGTTTTAAATATTAAAACAACAACAATGGGATTAAGCTAGACTATTTTGAGAAAATATTTTTTAATAAATATGGATTTTTTAATTTTTTTTTAATAAACGTGGAATTTTATAAAAATTATTTGTTAATAAATGAGGATTTTTTAAAAACCATTTTTGAAAAAATGTGTATTTGTTTAAAAATATTTTTTAATAAACGTGGATATTTTAAATAAATATTTTTTTATTAAAAGTGGATTTTTTAAAAACTATCTTGTAATAAACGTGTATTTTTTAAAAACTAGTTTTAAATAAGCTTGGATCTTTTCAAAATATTACATAATAAATGTAGTTCTTTTAAAAATATCATTTAATAAACGTGGTTTAAAAAAACTCTTTTTTTAATAAAAAACGAGGATTTTTTTTAAAAAATATTTTTTAAAATATTTTTCAATAAACGAGGTTTTTTTAATATTTTTTTTTTTTTAAATTGATATATTAATGCACGTGGATTTTTAGAAAATGTTTTATAAAATATAAAAAATATTTTTATTAATAAAAAGGGGGTTTTTTATACACGTGGATCTTTAACAAATATTTTTTAATATATTCTTAAAACGTGGATTAATAAAAGTGAATTTATTCAAATTTATTTTAAATAACCGTGGATTAAACAAAATAAAAAAACGAAATAAAAAAAATTCAAAAGGCGTGGACTTTTTTTAAAAAAATATTTTTTAACAAACGTGTTTTTTTTTTTTAATTTTTTAATAACAACGTGATTCTTAAAAAAATAATTTATTAAGATAGTTTTTAAAAAATCCACTTTTAATAAAAAATATTTTTTAAAAGATCCATGTTTATTGAAAAATATTTTTAAACAAATACACTTTTATTCAAAAATGGTTTTTAAAAAATCCTCATTTATTAACAAATACTTTTTATAAAAATCCACGTTTATTAAAAAATCGAAATTTTTTAAAAAATATTTTTCTAAAAAATAACAAATAGTTTTTATAAAAATCGACGTTTATTAAAAAATATTTTTTAAAAAATCCAAGATTTTTAATAAAAATATTTTTTAAAAAACCCACGTTTATTAAAAACTATTTTTTAAAAAATTCACATTTCACATTCTTTATTTGCCTATTCGTTTTACGAATTTATGGCAATTAATGCAATTACATAAAATATATTACTTTATATTAGGTACATATGTATATGTATTTATAAGTTGTTTATTATTTCAGCAAAAAATGGTCGATTTCTGTACTCGCTGAACATCATTTATACCGATCCCCTCCTAAATATTGTTAATCCAAGACTTCTATTTTCTTTCTAATGTTTTGGAGTAGTTTGTATTTGCTGTTTCGCATGATGGGTCCAAGATATGCTGTTTTTCGTTTCTTTATTGTACGTATAATCTATTTTTTGATGTGTTATTCGCAGCACTTAATTGTTCGTTTCAAACTTGGTCCGTGGTATTTTTAGAATTCGTCTGTAAGTCCACAGCTCGAAAGCTTCAAGCTTTTTCATGTCAGCTGCCTTCAGGGTCCACATTTCGACTTCATATAGCAAAACTGACCATACATATGTTTTCAGATATCTTAGATTTGACTTTATAGTGATATCATGACTGATAAAAATGTTCTTGTATTTTACAAAAGTTTCTCTCGCCATTTCGATTCTGCTTCTTATTTCATTTGAAATGTTCCACTTGTCATTTATTGTGGCACCGAGGTATTTAAAGCTATGTACTCTTTCCACGACCATGTCTTTTATTTTTAGTGGCGTTTGATTACCCATACTCTCTTTGGAAATAACCATGTCTTTTTAATATTTATCTTTAGACCATAGCTTTCACTGTGTGCTGTTAGTTTAGTAAGTAGGTATTGGAGCCCTGCAATGCTATGGAGCCCTGCAATATTTTTTGAAAAAAGTACCATTTACCAGGATTCCTTTTTTAAAATCATTGATAGATTCTTGTAATATTCTTTCGGAGTATACATTGAACAATAAGGGGTACAATATACATCCTTGTCTGACACCTTTAGATATTACTATGTTTTCCGTACCTTCTCCGTTTACATCAACATGTGCAGTCTGATGCCAATAAAAGCTTTTTATACGTCGAATTTCATTGTGTCCGATACCAATGGACGTAAGAATCTCTATTAACTTGTCGTGCTGTACCGTATCGAAAGCCATTTCGTTATCAATAAAACATATACATCTTTTTGAAAAGTTTTGCATTTTGGACTAGGATTTGAAGGGAAGAAAGAGCTTCACGAGTTTCCATGCCTTCCTTAAAACCAATTTGGGATTCACCCACAACTTTCTCACAATTCTCATATATTCGCCAATGAATTATTTTTACGAAAATCTTCAATGCATGGTTCATTAGGCTGATAAGTCTATAGTCCCTGCAGTGTTTCGGCTGGGTTTTCTTTGGAATAGTTAGAAACGTTGATCTCGGCCAGTCATTTGGGTATTTCCCTGTCTCATATATGTAGTTAAATAGCTTGATCTAGATATTAATGTTATCTCCGTCTATTAACTTTAATAGTTCCGATGGAATCTCATCAGGACCACATGCTTTTTTAACTTGGTTGTAGATGTTCCTCCTCGCGGTTCATTCGTCATCATAACATATGTATGTTGATCGGTTCTGTTCGGTAAAAAGGAGCTGTATGTAATCTTGCCATATTATCATCTTTTCCGATATATCAAAAATATGTTCAATTTCATTATTGTAGAATTTTAGGTATTGATTTGCGGTATACACCTGCAATATTTTTTGTGAAGATTGAAATCGTCATTTAATTGTTGCAATCTTACAATCTCCTGTCATTGCCTGTTTATGAGATTATTTTTCGCAATTTTATTTATTTATTTATTTAATTCGTAACATAATTCGTAGTTTTTATGTTTTCGACGTTCCTTCATCAGATCCAGTATCTCCTTTGTCATCCATTCATTTCTTGTGTTTTGTTGTGATTCCTAGATTATTGTCCGCTATGGATTTCAGCGTATTTTTAACAGAATTTCACATCTGTTCCCTATCTGAAGCTTCAATTCTTCTAAATTCTTGATCAATGATCTCCCTCATTCCCACGTTTAAAAAAAATATTTTTTAAAAAATCCATGTTTATTAAAAAATATTGTTTAAAAAATCAACTTTTATTACAAAATATTTTTTACAATATAAAATGAAATAGTCCACGTTTATTGAAAACTATATAAACGTGGATTTAAAAAATAAATAAATATTTTTAATCATAAACGCCGATTTTTAAAAATTATTTTTTCTCGTAAACGTGGATTTTTTTAAAATTATTTTTGTCATAGACGTGGATTTTTAATTTTTTGTTTTTGACATAAACATTGATTTTCTGAAAAATTATTTTTTGTCATAAACTTGGATTTTTTAAAAATTATTTTTTTCATAAACGTGGATTTTTTAAAATTATTTTTCTATAAACGTGGACTTATTAAAAATATTGCAAAAAAAATTTCATAAACGAGGATTTTTAAAAAATATTTTTTCATAAACAAAAATTTTTAAAAATAGTTTTCAAAGAAATTTATATTTTGTTTATGAATATTTTTAAAAAAGGCATCATTTTCAAAAAGCTGGAAAGCCAATTGATAATTCCCTTCGCCGGGATGAAATCATGATATTGGTAGCGATCAGTTAATGATGAAGTTAAAAAACGAGTCTTTTTAATATTTGCCCAAAAGAATTATAAACGTGGAGTTTCTAAACATATTTTTTCACAAAAGAAAATTAATAAACGTGCATTTTTTAAATATTTTTAAAAAATTATAAACTTGCATTTTTTTAATATTTAAAACAAAAAATCATAAACGTGATTTTTTTAAATATTAAGATATATTTTTAATTTTAATTCTGTATGTCATTCTAAACATTTTGATAACCCTATGGCCCTCTCAATTAAAATTTAGTGCCATCTGTTTTGATAACCCATATTTCCAATTTTTTGTTTGTATTCCCTTGGTCATTGTAATATTGCCAGCTACCGCACTACCATCCCCGCTGATTAGTTGCAACAAAATGTTTCCATTATTTTTTTTGAATTAATGCAGCTGTTATAAATTGCATTTATTTTGTTTGACTGCCATTGTTGCCATATTTAGTTGTTATTTTTAACCGAGTTTTTTGTTCTCCATTATTGCTGTTGTTGTTTACTGCCAATAACCATTAGACCAATATTTTAGTGTGCCATGTGTTGTGTGATGTGATATGTGAGTTGAAGAGGGTAATAGTTCATTGCAAACTAATGTGCAATACAAATGATAACCTCCCCCTCCATGTGTGAAATTGGGGAAAAAAACACGGAAGAGTGAATGGGAATCCGAAAACAATAAGCGTTAAAATGCATGCCAGTGGCAAAAATTTACTAAAATATCACATTAAAAATAGAGGGAAAAAGAACAACAAATAAATTGCAAAGCAGAAAGCAGAATTTTAAATGATGTAAACCCTACAGTGGGTAATAGTTTTGATGATTGGAAAACAATTAATATTACAATTTACGTAATATTATTTTATAATACTGAATACGAGCGGCTTAACACAAACTCCACCAGAGAGTTATTGTGCTGTAGGGGTGCGCATGAGTAATAACAACGAGTTGTGCAAAAATCATACGCCCCACAAAACGTGATCCAGCAGTTTTCTTATGCAACTTCAAACACCTGTCACCAAAAATGATATGATAATGTGTTGTCTTCCTGATCTAACCTATAATTTCTAAGCATGTACATTTGTAGTGACCTTCCTAAGTATACACTTCGACATAAGCGTGGATTTTTAAAGAATATTTTTTTCAAACCAACATCACAACAATAAGCGTGGATTTTTTAAAGAATATTTTTTTCAAACCAACATCACAACAATAAGCGTGGATTTTTTAAAGAATAGTTTTTTCAAACCAACATCACAACAATAAGCGTGGATTTTTTAAAGAATAGTTTTTTCAAACCAACATGAGACCAATAAACGTGGATTTTTTAAAGAATATTTTTTCCAACCAACATCAGACAAATGAACGTGGATTTTTTAAAGAATATTTTTTCAAACCAACATTACACCAATAAACGTGGATTTTTTAAAGAATATTTTTTCAAACCAACATCGCACAAATAAACGTGGATTTTTGAAAGAATATTTTTTCAAACCAACATCAGACCAATAAACATGGATTTTTTAAAGAATATTTTTTCAAACCAACATCAGACCAATAAACATTGATTTTTTAAAGAATATTTTTTCAAACCAACATCAGACCAATAAACGTGGATTTTTGAAAGAATATTTTTTCAAACCAACATCAGACCAATAAACATGGATTTTTTAAAGAATATTATTTCAAACCAACATCAGACCAATAAACGTGGATTTTTTAAAGAATATTTTTTCAAACCAACATCAGACCAATAAACGTGGATTTTTTAAAGAATATTTTTTCCAACCAGCATCAGACCAATAAACGTGGATTTTTTAAAGAATATTTTTTCCAACCAACATCACAACAATAAACGTGGATGTTTTAAAGAATATTTTTTCCAACAAACATCAGACCAATAAACGTGGATTTTTTAAAGAATATTTTTTCCAACCAGCATCAGACCAATAAACGTGGATTTTTTAAAGAATATTTTTTCCAACCAGCATCAGACCAATAAACGTGGATTTTTTAAAGAATATTTTTTCAAACCAACATCAGACCAATAAACGTGGATTTTTTAAAGAATATTTTTTCAAGCCAACATCAGACCAATAAACGTGGATTTTTTAAAGAATATTTTTTCCAACCAACATCAGACCAATAAAAGTGGATTTTTTAAAGAATATTTTTTCAAACCAACATCAGACCAATAAACGTGGATTTTTAAAGAATATTTTTTCAAGCCAACATCAGACCAATAAACGTGGATTTTTTAAAGAATATTTTTTCCAACCAACATCAGACCAATAAAAGTGGATTTTTTAAAGAATATTTTTTCAAACCAACATCAGACCAATAAACGTGGATTTTTTAAAGAATATTTTTTCAAACCAACACCTGACCAATAAACGTGGATTTTTTAAAGAATATTTTTTCCAACCAGCATCAGACCAATAAACGTGGATTTTTTAAAGAATATTTTTTCCAACCAGCATCAGACCAATAAACGTGGATTTTTTAAAGAATATTTTTTCAAACCAACATCAGACCAATAAACGTGGATTTTTTAAAGAATATTTTTTCAAACCAACATCAGACCAATAAACGTGGATTTTTTAAAGAATATTTTTTCAAACCAACATCAGACCAATAAGCGTGGATTTTTTAAAGAATATTTTTTTCAAACCAACATCACAACAATAAGCGTGGATTTTTTAAAGAATATTTTTTCAAACCAACATCAGACCAATAAACGTGGATTTTTTAAAGAATATTTTTTCAAACCAACATCAGACCAATAAACGTGGATTTTTTAAAGAATATTTTTTCAAACCAACATCAGACCAATAAGCGTGGATTTTTTAAAGAATATTTTTTTCAAACCAACATCAGACCAATAAGCGTGGATTTTTTAAAGAATATTTTTTTCAAACCAACATCACAACAATAAGCGTGGATTTTTTAAAGAATATTTTTTTCAAACCAACATCACAACAATAAGCGTGGATTTTTTAAAGAATATTTTTTTCAAACCAACATCACAACAATAAGCGTGGATTTTTTAAAGAATATTTTTTTCAAACCAACATCACAACAATAAGCGTGGATTTTTTAAAGAATATTTTTTTCAAACCAACATCACAACAATAAGCGTGGATTTTTTAAAGAATATTTTTTTCAAACCAACATCACAACAATAAGCGTGGATTTTTTAAAGAATATTTTTTTCAAACCAACATCACAACAATAAGCGTGGATTTTTTAAAGAATATTTTTTTCAAACCAACATCACAACAATAAGCGTGGATTTTTTAAAGAATATTTTTTTCAAACCAACATCACAACAATAAGCGTGGATTTTTTAAAGAATATTTTTTTCAAACCAACATCACAACAATAAGCGTGGATTTTTTAAAGAATATTTTTTTCAAACCAACATCACAACAATAAGCGTGGATTTTTTAAAGAATATTTTTTTCAAACCAACATCACAACAATAAGCGTGGATTTTTTAAAGAATATTTTTTTCAAACCAACATCACAACAATAAGCGTGGATTTTTTAAAGAATATTTTTTTCAAACCAACATCACAACAATAAGCGTGGATTTTTTAAAGAATATTTTTTTCAAACCAACATCACAACAATAAGCGTGGATTTTTTAAAGAATATTTTTTTCAAACCAACATCACAACAATAAGCGTGGATTTTTTAAAGAATATTTTTTTCAAACCAACATCACAACAATAAGCGTGGATTTTTTAAAGAATATTTTTTTCAAACCAACATCACAACAATAAGCGTGGATTTTTTAAAGAATATTTTTTTCAAACCAACATCACAACAATAAGCGTGGATTTTTTAAAGAATATTTTTTTCAAACCAACATCACAACAATAAGCGTGGATTTTTTAAAGAATATTTTTTTCAAACCAACATCACAACAATAAGCGTGGATTTTTTAAAGAATATTTTTTTCAAACCAACATCACAACAATAAGCGTGGATTTTTTAAAGAATATTTTTTTCAAACCAACATCACAACAATAAGCGTGGATTTTTTAAAGAATATTTTTTTCAAACCAACATCACAACAATAAGCGTGGATTTTTTAAAGAATATTTTTTTCAAACCAACATCACAACAATAAGCGTGGATTTTTTAAAGAATATTTTTTTCAAACCAACATCACAACAATAAGCGTGGATTTTTTAAAGAATATTTTTTTCAAACCAACATCACAACAATAAGCGTGGATTTTTTAAAGAATATTTTTTTCAAACCAACATCACAACAATAAGCGTGGATTTTTTAAAGAATATTTTTTTCAAACCAACATCACAACAATAAGCGTGGATTTTTTAAAGAATATTTTTTTCAAACCAACATCACAACAATAAGCGTGGATTTTTTAAAGAATATTTTTTTCAAACCAACATCACAACAATAAGCGTGGATTTTTTAAAGAATATTTTTTTCAAACCAACATCACAACAATAAGCGTGGATTTTTTAAAGAATATTTTTTTCAAACCAACATCACAACAATAAGCGTGGATTTTTTAAAGAATATTTTTTTCAAACCAACATCACAACAATAAGCGTGGATTTTTTAAAGAATATTTTTTTCAAACCAACATCACAACAATAAGCGTGGATTTTTTAAAGAATATTTTTTTCAAACCAACATCACAACAATAAGCGTGGATTTTTTAAAGAATATTTTTTTCAAACCAACATCACAACAATAAGCGTGGATTTTTTAAAGAATATTTTTTTCAAACCAACATCACAACAATAAGCGTGGATTTTTTAAAGAATATTTTTTTCAAACCAACATCACAACAATAAGCGTGGATTTTTTAAAGAATATTTTTTTCAAACCAACATCACAACAATAAGCGTGGATTTTTTAAAGAATATTTTTTTCAAACCAACATCACAACAATAAGCGTGGATTTTTTAAAGAATATTTTTTTCAAACCAACATCACAACAATAAGCGTGGATTTTTTAAAGAATATTTTTTTCAAACCAACATCACAACAATAAGCGTGGATTTTTTAAAGAATATTTTTTTCAAACCAACATCACAACAATAAGCGTGGATTTTTTAAAGAATATTTTTTTCAAACCAACATCACAACAATAAGCGTGGATTTTTTAAAGAATATTTTTTTCAAACCAACATCACAACAATAAGCGTGGATTTTTTAAAGAATATTTTTTTCAAACCAACATCACAACAATAAGCGTGGATTTTTTAAAGAATATTTTTTTCAAACCAACATCACAACAATAAGCGTGGATTTTTTAAAGAATATTTTTTTCAAACCAACATCACAACAATAAGCGTGGATTTTTTAAAGAATATTTTTTTCAAACCAACATCACAACAATAAGCGTGGATTTTTTAAAGAATATTTTTTTCAAACCAACATCACAACAATAAGCGTGGATTTTTTAAAGAATATTTTTTTCAAACCAACATCACAACAATAAGCGTGGATTTTTTAAAGAATATTTTTTTCAAACCAACATCACAACAATAAGCGTGGATTTTTTAAAGAATATTTTTTTCAAACCAACATCACAACAATAAGCGTGGATTTTTTAAAGAATATTTTTTTCAAACCAACATCACAACAATAAGCGTGGATTTTTTAAAGAATATTTTTTTCAAACCAACATCACAACAATAAGCGTGGATTTTTTAAAGAATATTTTTTTCAAACCAACATCACAACAATAAGCGTGGATTTTTTAAAGAATATTTTTTTCAAACCAACATCACAACAATAAGCGTGGATTTTTTAAAGAATATTTTTTTCAAACCAACATCACAACAATAAGCGTGGATTTTTTAAAGAATATTTTTTTCAAACCAACATCACAACAATAAGCGTGGATTTTTTAAAGAATATTTTTTTCAAACCAACATCACAACAATAAGCGTGGATTTTTTAAAGAATATTTTTTTCAAACCAACATCACAACAATAAGCGTGGATTTTTTAAAGAATATTTTTTTCAAACCAACATCACAACAATAAGCGTGGATTTTTTAAAGAATATTTTTTTCAAACCAACATCACAACAATAAGCGTGGATTTTTTAAAGAATATTTTTTTCAAACCAACATCACAACAATAAGCGTGGATTTTTTAAAGAATATTTTTTTCAAACCAACATCACAACAATAAGCGTGGATTTTTTAAAGAATATTTTTTTCAAACCAACATCACAACAATAAGCGTGGATTTTTTAAAGAATATTTTTTTCAAACCAACATCACAACAATAAGCGTGGATTTTTTAAAGAATATTTTTTTCAAACCAACATCACAACAATAAGCGTGGATTTTTTAAAGAATATTTTTTTCAAACCAACATCACAACAATAAGCGTGGATTTTTTAAAGAATATTTTTTTCAAACCAACATCACAACAATAAGCGTGGATTTTTTAAAGAATATTTTTTTCAAACCAACATCACAACAATAAGCGTGGATTTTTTAAAGAATATTTTTTTCAAACCAACATCACAACAATAAGCGTGGATTTTTTAAAGAATATTTTTTTCAAACCAACATCACAACAATAAGCGTGGATTTTTTAAAGAATATTTTTTTCAAACCAACATCACAACAATAAGCGTGGATTTTTTAAAGAATATTTTTTTCAAACCAACATCACAACAATAAGCGTGGATTTTTTAAAGAATATTTTTTTCAAACCAACATCACAACAATAAGCGTGGATTTTTTAAAGAATATTTTTTTCAAACCAACATCACAACAATAAGCGTGGATTTTTTAAAGAATATTTTTTTCAAACCAACATCACAACAATAAGCGTGGATTTTTTAAAGAATATTTTTTTCAAACCAACATCACAACAATAAGCGTGGATTTTTTAAAGAATATTTTTTTCAAACCAACATCACAACAATAAGCGTGGATTTTTTAAAGAATATTTTTTTCAAACCAACATCACAACAATAAGCGTGGATTTTTTAAAGAATATTTTTTTCAAACCAACATCACAACAATAAGCGTGGATTTTTTAAAGAATATTTTTTTCAAACCAACATCACAACAATAAGCGTGGATTTTTTAAAGAATATTTTTTTCAAACCAACATCACAACAATAAGCGTGGATTTTTTAAAGAATATTTTTTTCAAACCAACATCACAACAATAAGCGTGGATTTTTTAAAGAATATTTTTTTCAAACCAACATCACAACAATAAGCGTGGATTTTTTAAAGAATATTTTTTTCAAACCAACATCACAACAATAAGCGTGGATTTTTTAAAGAATATTTTTTTCAAACCAACATCACAACAATAAGCGTGGATTTTTTAAAGAATATTTTTTTCAAACCAACATCACAACAATAAGCGTGGATTTTTTAAAGAATATTTTTTTCAAACCAACATCACAACAATAAGCGTGGATTTTTTAAAGAATATTTTTTTCAAACCAACATCACAACAATAAGCGTGGATTTTTTAAAGAATATTTTTTTCAAACCAACATCACAACAATAAGCGTGGATTTTTTAAAGAATATTTTTTTCAAACCAACATCACAACAATAAGCGTGGATTTTTTAAAGAATATTTTTTTCAAACCAACATCACAACAATAAGCGTGGATTTTTTAAAGAATATTTTTTTCAAACCAACATCACAACAATAAGCGTGGATTTTTTAAAGAATATTTTTTTCAAACCAACATCACAACAATAAGCGTGGATTTTTTAAAGAATATTTTTTTCAAACCAACATCACAACAATAAGCGTGGATTTTTTAAAGAATATTTTTTTCAAACCAACATCACAACAATAAGCGTGGATTTTTTAAAGAATATTTTTTTCAAACCAACATCACAACAATAAGCGTGGATTTTTTAAAGAATATTTTTTTCAAACCAACATCACAACAATAAGCGTGGATTTTTTAAAGAATATTTTTTTCAAACCAACATCACAACAATAAGCGTGGATTTTTTAAAGAATATTTTTTTCAAACCAACATCACAACAATAAGCGTGGATTTTTTAAAGAATATTTTTTTCAAACCAACATCACAACAATAAGCGTGGATTTTTTAAAGAATATTTTTTTCAAACCAACATCACAACAATAAGCGTGGATTTTTTAAAGAATATTTTTTTCAAACCAACATCACAACAATAAGCGTGGATTTTTTAAAGAATATTTTTTTCAAACCAACATCACAACAATAAGCGTGGATTTTTTAAAGAATATTTTTTTCAAACCAACATCACAACAATAATCACAACCAACATCAGACCAATAAGCGTGGATTTTTTAAAGAATATTTTTTTCAAACCAACATCACAACAATAATCACAACCAACATCAGACCAATAAGCGTGGATTTTTTAAAGAATATTTTTTCAAACCTACATCAGACCAATAAACGTGGATTTTTTAAAGAATATTTTTTCAAGCCAACATCAGACCAATAAACGTGGATTTTTTAAAGAATATTTTTTCCAACCAACATCAGACCAATAAAAGTGGATTTTTTAAAGAATATTTTTTCAAACCAACATCAGACCAATAAACGTGGATTTTTTAAAGAATATTTTTTCAAACCAACACCTGACCAATAAACGTGGATTTTTTAAAGAATATTTTTTCCAACCAGCATCAGACCAATAAACGTGGATTTTTTAAAGAATATTTTTTCCAACCAGCATCAGACCAATAAACGTGGATTTTTTAAAGAATATTTTTTCAAACCAACATCAGACCAATAAACGTGGATTTTTTAAAGAATATTTTTTCAAACCAACATCAGACCAATAAACGTGGATTTTTTAAAGAATATTTTTTCAAACCAACATCAGACCAATAAGCGTGGATTTTTTAAAGAATATTTTTTTCAAACCAACATCACAACAATAAGCGTGGATTTTTTAAAGAATATTTTTTTCAAACCAACATCACAACAATAAGCGTGGATTTTTTAAAGAATATTTTTTTCAAACCAACATCACAACAATAAGCGTGGATTTTTTAAAGAATATTTTTTTCAAACCAACATCACAACAATAAGCGTGGATTTTTTAAAGAATATTTTTTTCAAACCAACATCACAACAATAAGCGTGGATTTTTTAAAGAATATTTTTTTCAAACCAACATCACAACAATAAGCGTGGATTTTTTAAAGAATATTTTTTTCAAACCAACATCACAACAATAAGCGTG
Source organism: Musca autumnalis (assembly GCF_047663935.1). Taxonomy (NCBI): domain Eukaryota; kingdom Metazoa; phylum Arthropoda; class Insecta; order Diptera; family Muscidae; genus Musca; species Musca autumnalis. The sequence continues at coordinate 23,187,252 of NW_027411755.1, read as the reverse complement.
GATTTTTTAAAGAATATTTTTTTCAAACCAACATCACAACAATAAGCGTGGATTTTTTAAAGAATATTTTTTTCAAACCAACATCACAACAATAAGCGTGGATTTTTTAAAGAATATTTTTTTCAAACCAACATCACAACAATAAGCGTGGATTTTTTAAAGAATATTTTTTTCAAACCAACATCACAACAATAAGCGTGGATTTTTTAAAGAATATTTTTTTCAAACCAACATCACAACAATAAGCGTGGATTTTTTAAAGAATATTTTTTTCAAACCAACATCACAACAATAAGCGTGGATTTTTTAAAGAATATTTTTTTCAAACCAACATCACAACAATAAGCGTGGATTTTTTAAAGAATATTTTTTTCAAACCAACATCACAACAATAAGCGTGGATTTTTTAAAGAATATTTTTTTCAAACCAACATCACAACAATAAGCGTGGATTTTTTAAAGAATATTTTTTTCAAACCAACATCACAACAATAAGCGTGGATTTTTTAAAGAATATTTTTTTCAAACCAACATCACAACAATAAGCGTGGATTTTTTAAAGAATATTTTTTTCAAACCAACATCACAACAATAAGCGTGGATTTTTTAAAGAATATTTTTTTCAAACCAACATCACAACAATAAGCGTGGATTTTTTAAAGAATATTTTTTTCAAACCAACATCACAACAATAAGCGTGGATTTTTTAAAGAATATTTTTTTCAAACCAACATCACAACAATAAGCGTGGATTTTTTAAAGAATATTTTTTTCAAACCAACATCACAACAATAAGCGTGGATTTTTTAAAGAATATTTTTTTCAAACCAACATCACAACAATAAGCGTGGATTTTTTAAAGAATATTTTTTTCAAACCAACATCACAACAATAAGCGTGGATTTTTTAAAGAATATTTTTTTCAAACCAACATCACAACAATAAGCGTGGATTTTTTAAAGAATATTTTTTTCAAACCAACATCACAACAATAAGCGTGGATTTTTTAAAGAATATTTTTTTCAAACCAACATCACAACAATAAGCGTGGATTTTTTAAAGAATATTTTTTTCAAACCAACATCACAACAATAAGCGTGGATTTTTTAAAGAATATTTTTTTCAAACCAACATCACAACAATAAGCGTGGATTTTTTAAAGAATATTTTTTTCAAACCAACATCACAACAATAAGCGTGGATTTTTTAAAGAATATTTTTTTCAAACCAACATCACAACAATAAGCGTGGATTTTTTAAAGAATATTTTTTTCAAACCAACATCACAACAATAAGCGTGGATTTTTTAAAGAATATTTTTTTCAAACCAACATCACAACAATAAGCGTGGATTTTTTAAAGAATATTTTTTTCAAACCAACATCACAACAATAAGCGTGGATTTTTTAAAGAATATTTTTTTCAAACCAACATCACAACAATAAGCGTGGATTTTTTAAAGAATATTTTTTTCAAACCAACATCACAACAATAAGCGTGGATTTTTTAAAGAATATTTTTTTCAAACCAACATCACAACAATAAGCGTGGATTTTTTAAAGAATATTTTTTTCAAACCAACATCACAACAATAAGCGTGGATTTTTTAAAGAATATTTTTTTCAAACCAACATCACAACAATAAGCGTGGATTTTTTAAAGAATATTTTTTTCAAACCAACATCACAACAATAAGCGTGGATTTTTTAAAGAATATTTTTTTCAAACCAACATCACAACAATAAGCGTGGATTTTTTAAAGAATATTTTTTTCAAACCAACATCACAACAATAAGCGTGGATTTTTTAAAGAATATTTTTTTCAAACCAACATCACAACAATAAGCGTGGATTTTTTAAAGAATATTTTTTTCAAACCAACATCACAACAATAAGCGTGGATTTTTTAAAGAATATTTTTTTCAAACCAACATCACAACAATAAGCGTGGATTTTTTAAAGAATATTTTTTTCAAACCAACATCACAACAATAAGCGTGGATTTTTTAAAGAATATTTTTTTCAAACCAACATCACAACAATAAGCGTGGATTTTTTAAAGAATATTTTTTTCAAACCAACATCACAACAATAAGCGTGGATTTTTTAAAGAATATTTTTTTCAAACCAACATCACAACAATAAGCGTGGATTTTTTAAAGAATATTTTTTTCAAACCAACATCACAACAATAAGCGTGGATTTTTTAAAGAATATTTTTTTCAAACCAACATCACAACAATAAGCGTGGATTTTTTAAAGAATATTTTTTTCAAACCAACATCACAACAATAAGCGTGGATTTTTTAAAGAATATTTTTTTCAAACCAACATCACAACAATAAGCGTGGATTTTTTAAAGAATATTTTTTTCAAACCAACATCACAACAATAAGCGTGGATTTTTTAAAGAATATTTTTTTCAAACCAACATCACAACAATAAGCGTGGATTTTTTAAAGAATATTTTTTTCAAACCAACATCACAACAATAAGCGTGGATTTTTTAAAGAATATTTTTTTCAAACCAACATCACAACAATAAGCGTGGATTTTTTAAAGAATATTTTTTTCAAACCAACATCACAACAATAAGCGTGGATTTTTTAAAGAATATTTTTTTCAAACCAACATCACAACAATAAGCGTGGATTTTTTAAAGAATATTTTTTTCAAACCAACATCACAACAATAAGCGTGGATTTTTTAAAGAATATTTTTTTCAAACCAACATCACAACAATAAGCGTGGATTTTTTAAAGAATATTTTTTTCAAACCAACATCACAACAATAAGCGTGGATTTTTTAAAGAATATTTTTTTCAAACCAACATCACAACAATAAGCGTGGATTTTTTAAAGAATATTTTTTTCAAACCAACATCACAACAATAAGCGTGGATTTTTTAAAGAATATTTTTTTCAAACCAACATCACAACAATAAGCGTGGATTTTTTAAAGAATATTTTTTTCAAACCAACATCACAACAATAAGCGTGGATTTTTTAAAGAATATTTTTTTCAAACCAACATCACAACAATAAGCGTGGATTTTTTAAAGAATATTTTTTTCAAACCAACATCACAACAATAAGCGTGGATTTTTTAAAGAATATTTTTTTCAAACCAACATCACAACAATAAGCGTGGATTTTTTAAAGAATATTTTTTTCAAACCAACATCACAACAATAAGCGTGGATTTTTTAAAGAATATTTTTTTCAAACCAACATCACAACAATAAGCGTGGATTTTTTAAAGAATATTTTTTTCAAACCAACATCACAACAATAAGCGTGGATTTTTTAAAGAATATTTTTTTCAAACCAACATCACAACAATAAGCGTGGATTTTTTAAAGAATATTTTTTTCAAACCAACATCACAACAATAAGCGTGGATTTTTTAAAGAATATTTTTTTCAAACCAACATCACAACAATAAGCCTGGATTTTTTAAAGAATATTTTTTTCAAACCAACATCACAACAATAAGCGTGGATTTTTTAAAGAATATTTTTTTCAAACCAACATCACAACAATAAGCGTGGATTTTTTAAAGAATATTTTTTTCAAACCAACATCACAACAATAAGCGTGGATTTTTTAAAGAATATTTTTTTCAAACCAACATCACAACAATAAGCCTGGATTTTTTAAAGAATATTTTTTTCAAACCAACATCACAACAATAAGCGTGGATTTTTTAAAGAATATTTTTTTCAAACCAACATCACAACAATAAGCCTGGATTTTTTAAAGAATATTTTTTTCAAACCAACATCACAACAATAAGCGTGGATTTTTTAAAGAATATTTTTTTCAAACCAACATCACAACAATAAGCGTGGATTTTTTAAAGAATATTTTTTTCAAACCAACATCACAACAATAAGCGTGGATTTTTTAAAGAATATTTTTTTCAAACCAACATCACAACAATAAGCCTGGATTTTTTAAAGAATATTTTTTTCAAACCAACATCACAACAATAAGCGTGGATTTTTTAAAGAATATTTTTTTCAAACCAACATCACAACAATAAGCGTGGATTTTTTAAAGAATATTTTTTTCAAACCAACATCACAACAATAAGCGTGGATTTTTTAAAGAATATTTTTTTCAAACCAACATCACAACAATAAGCGTGGATTTTTTAAAGAATATTTTTTTCAAACCAACATCACAACAATAAGCGTGGATTTTTTAAAGAATATTTTTTTCAAACCAACATCACAACAATAAGCGTGGATTTTTTAAAGAATATTTTTTTCAAACCAACATCACAACAATAAGCGTGGATTTTTTAAAGAATATTTTTTTTCAAACCAACATCACAACAATAAGCGTGGATTTTTTAAAGAATATTTTTTTCAAACCAACATCACAACAATAAGCGTGGATTTTTTAAAGAATATTTTTTTTCAAACCAACATCACAACAATAAGCGTGGATTTTTTAAAGAATATTTTTTTCAAACCAACATCACAACAATAAGCGTGGATTTTTTAAAGAATATTTTTTTCAAACCAACATCACAACAATAAGCGTGGATTTTTTAAAGAATATTTTTTTCAAACCAACATCACAACAATAAGCGTGGATTTTTTAAAGAATATTTTTTTCAAACCAACATCACAACAATAAGCGTGGATTTTTTAAAGAATATTTTTTTCAAACCAACATCACAACAATAAGCGTGGATTTTTTAAAGAATATTTTTTTCAAACCAACATCACAACAATAAGCGTGGATTTTTTAAAGAATATTTTTTTCAAACCAACATCAGACCAATAAGCGTGGATTTTTTAAAGAATATTTTTTCCAACCAACATCAGACCAATAAACGTGGATTTTTTAAAGAATATTTTTTCCAACCAACATCAGACCAATAAACGTGGATTTGTTAAAAAATATTTTTTCCAACCAATTTTTTAAAGAATATTTTTTCCAACCAACATCAGACCAATAAACGTGGATTTTTTAAAGAATATTTTTTCCAACCAACATCAGACCAATAAACGTGGATTTTTTAAAGAATATTTTTTCCAACCAATTTTTTAAAGAATATTTTTTCCAACCAACATCAGACCAATAAACTTGGATTTTTTAAAGAATATTTTTTCCAACCAACATCAGACCAATAAACGTGGATTTTTTAAAGAATATTTTTTCCAACCAACATCAGACCAATAAACGTGGATTTTTTAAACAATATTTTTTCCAACCAATTTTTTAAAGAATATTTTTTCCAACCAACATCAGACCAATAAACGTGGATTTTTTAAAGAATATTTTTTCCAACCAATTTTTTAAAGAATATTTTTTCCAACCAACATCAGACCAATAAACGTGGATTTTTAAAAGAATATTTTTTCCAACCAATTTTTTAAAGAATATTTTTTCCAACCAACATCAGACCAATAAACGTGGATTTTTTAAAGAATATTTTTTCCAACCAATTTTTTAAAGAATATTTTTTCCAACCAACATCAGACCAATAAACGTGGATTTTTTAAAGAATATTTTTTCCAACCAACATCAGACCAATAAACGTGGATTTTTTAAAGAATATTTTTTCCAACCAACATCAGACCAATAAACGTGGATTTTTTAAAGAATATTTTTTCCAACCAATTTTTTAAAGAATATTTTTTCCAACCAACATCAGACCAATAAACTTGGATTTTTTAAAGAATATTTTTTCCAACCAACATCAGACCAATAAACGTGGATTTTTTAAAGAATATTTTTTCCAACCAACATCAGACCAATAAACGTGGATTTTTTAAACAATATTTTTTCCAACCAATTTTTTAAAGAATATTTTTTCCAACCAACATCAGACCAATAAACGTGGATTTTTTAAACAATATTTTTTCCAACCAATTTTTTAAAGAATATTTTTTCCAACCAACATCAGACCAATAAACGTGGATTTTTTAAAGAATATTTTTTCCAACCAATTTTTTAAAGAATATTTTTTCCAACAAACATCAGACCAATAAACGTGGATTTTTTAAAGAATATTTTTTCCAACCAACATCAGACCAATAAACGTGGATTTTTTAAAGAATATTTTTTCCAACCAACATCAGACCAATAAACGTGGATTTTTTAAAGAATATTTTTTCCAACCAACATCAGACCAATAAACGTGGATTTTTTAAAGAATATTTTTTCCAGCCAACATCAGACCAATAAACGTGGATTTTTTAAAGAATATTTTTTCCAACCAATTTTTTAAAGAATATTTTTCCAACCAACATCAGACCAATAAAAGTGGATTTTTTAAAGAATATTTTTTCCAACCAACATCAGACCAATAAACGTGGATTTTTTAAAGAATATTTTTTCCAACCAATTTTTTAAAGAATATTTTTCCAACCAACATCAGACCAATAAAAGTGGATTTTTTAAAGAATATTTTTCCAACCAACATCAGACCAATAAAAGTGGATTTTTTAAAGAATATTTTTTCCAACCAACATCAGACCAATAAACGTGGATTTTTTAAATAATATTTTTTCCAACCAACATCAGACCAATAAACGTGGATTTTTTAAAGAATATTTTTTCCAACCAACATCAGACCAATAAACGTAGATTTTTTAAAGAATATTTTTTCCAACCAACATCAGACCAATAAACGTGGATTTTTTAAAGAATATTTTTTCCAACCAACATCAGACCAATAAACGTGGATTTGTTAAAGAATATTTTTTCCAACCAACATCAGACCAATAAACGTGGATTTGTTAAAGAATATTTTTTCCAACCAACATCAGACCAATAAACGTGGATTTGTTAAAGAATATTTTTTCCAACCAATTTTTTAAAGAATATTTTTCCAACCAACATCAGACCAATAAAAGTGGATTTTTTAAAGAATATTTTTTCCAACCAACATCAGACCAATAAGCGTGAATTTTTTAAAGAATATTTTTTGCCCATCATCAGACCAATAAACGTGGATTTTTTAAAGAATATTTTTTGCCCATCATCAGACTAATAAACGCGGATTGCTTAAAGAATATTTTTTTGCCCATCATCAGACCAATAAACGTGGATTTTTTAAAGAATATTTTTTTCAAACCAACATCACAACAATAAGCGTGGATTTTTTAAAGAATATTTTTTTCAAACCAACATCACAACAATAAGCGTGGATTTTTTAAAGAATATTTTTTTCAAACCAACATCACAACAATAAGCGTGGATTTTTTAAAGAATATTTTTTTCAAACCAACATCACAACAATAAGCGTGGATTTTTTAAAGAATATTTTTTTCAAACCAACATCACAACAATAAGCGTGGATTTTTTAAAGAATATTTTTTTCAAACCAACATCACAACAATAAGCGTGGATTTTTTAAAGAATATTTTTTTCAAACCAACATCACAACAATAAGCGTGGATTTTTTAAAGAATATTTTTTTCAAACCAACATCACAACAATAAGCGTGGATTTTTTAAAGAATATTTTTTTCAAACCAACATCACAACAATAAGCGTGGATTTTTTAAAGAATATTTTTTTCAAACCAACATCACAACAATAAGCGTGGATTTTTTAAAGAATATTTTTTTCAAACCAACATCACAACAATAAGCGTGGATTTTTTAAAGAATATTTTTTTCAAACCAACATCACAACAATAAGCGTGGATTTTTTAAAGAATATTTTTTTCAAACCAACATCACAACAATAAGCGTGGATTTTTTAAAGAATATTTTTTTCAAACCAACATCACAACAATAAGCGTGGATTTTTTAAAGAATATTTTTTTCAAACCAACATCACAACAATAAGCGTGGATTTTTTAAAGAATATTTTTTTCAAACCAACATCACAACAATAAGCGTGGATTTTTTAAAGAATATTTTTTTCAAACCAACATCACAACAATAAGCGTGGATTTTTTAAAGAATATTTTTTTCAAACCAACATCACAACAATAATCACAACCAACATCAGACCAATAAGCGTGGATTTTTTAAAGAATATTTTTTCCAACCAATTTTTTAAAGAATATTTTTCCAACCAACATCAGACCAATAAAAGTGGATTTTTTAAAGAATATTGTTTCCAACCAACATCAGACCAATAAACGTGGATTTTTTAAAGAATATTTCTCCAACCAACATCAGACCAATAAACGTGGATTTTTTAAAAAATATTTTTTCCAACCAATTTTTTAAAGAATATTTTTTCCAACCAACATCAGACCAATAAACGTGGATTTTTTAAAGAATATTTTTTCCAACCAACATCAGACCAATAAACGTGGATTTTTTAAAGAATATTTTTTCCAACCAATTTTTTAAAGAATATTTTTTCCAACCAACATCAGACCAATAAACTTGGATTTTTTAAAGAATATTTTTTCCAACCAACATCAGACCAATAAACGTGGATTTTTTAAACAATATTTTTTCCAACCAATTTTTTAAAGAATATTTTTTCCAACCAACATCAGACCAATAAACGTGGATTTTTTAAAGAATATTTTTTCCAACCAATTTTTTAAAGAATATTTTTTCCAACCAACATCAGACCAATAAACGTGGATTTTTTAAAGAATATTTTTTCCAACCAACATCAGACCAATAAACGTGGATTTTTTAAAGAATATTTTTTCCAACCAACATCAGACCAATAAACGTGGATTTTTTAAAGAATATTTTTTCCAACCAACATCAGACCAATAAACGTGGATTTTTTAAAGAATATTTTTTCCAACCAACATCAGACCAATAAACGTGGATTTTTTAAAGAATATTTTTTCCAACCAACATCAGACCAATAAACGTGGATTTTTTAAAGAATATTTTTTCCAACCAACATCAGACCAATAAACGTGGATTTTTTAAAGAATATTTTTTCCAACCAATTTTTTAAAGAATATTTTTTCCAACCAACATCAAACCAATAAACTTGGATTTTTTAAAGAATATTTTTTCCAACCAACATCAGACCAATAAACGTGGATTTTTTAAAGAATATTTTTTCCAACCAACATCAGACCAATAAACGTGGATTTTTTAAACAATATTTTTTCCAACCAATTTTTTAAAGAATATTTTTTCCAACCAACATCAGACCAATAAACGTGGATTTTTTAAAGAATATTTTTTCCAACCAACATCAGACCAATAAACGTGGATTTTTTAAAGAATATTTTTTCCAACCAATTTTTTAAAGAATATTTTTCCAACCAACATCAGACCAATAAAAGTGGATTTTTTAAAGAATATTTTTCCAACCAACATCAGACCAATAAACGTGGATTTTTTAAATAATATTTTTTCCAACCAACATCAGACCAATAAACGTGGATTTTTTAAATAATATTTTTTCCAACCAACATCAGACCAATAAACGTGGATTTTTTAAAGAATATTTTTTCCAACCAACATCAGACCAATAAACGTAGATTTTTTAAAGAATATTTTTTCCAACCAACATCAGACCAATAAACGTGGATTTTTTAAAGAATATTTTTTCCAACCAACATCAGACCAATAAACGTGGATTTTTTAAAGAATATTTTTTCCAACCAATTTTTTAAAGAATATTTTTTCCAACCAACATCAGACCAATAAGCGTGGATTTTTTAAAGAATATTTTTTTCAAACCAACATCAGACCAATAAACGTGGATTTTTTAAATAATATTTTTTCCAACCAACATCAGACCAATAAGCGTGGATTTTTTAAAGAATATTTTTTCCAACCAATTTTTTAAAGAATATTTTTCCAACCAACATCAGACCAATAAAAGTGGATTTTTTAAAGAATATTTTTTCCAACCAACATCAGACCAATAAACGTGAATTTTTTAAATAATATTTTTTCCAACCAACATCAGACCAATAAACGTGGATTTTTTAAAGAATATTTTTTCCAACCAACATCAGACCAATAAACGTGGATTTTTTAAAGAATATTTTTTCCAACCAACATCAGACCAATAAACGTGGATTTTTTAAAGAATATTTTTTCCAACCAACATCAGACCAATAAACGTGGATTTTTTAAAGAATATTTTTTCCAACCAACATCAGACCAATAAACGTGGATTTTTTAAAGAATATTTTTTCCAACCAACATCAGACCAATAAACGTGGATTTGTTAAAGAATATTTTTTCCAACCAATTTTTTAAAGAATATTTTTCCAACCAACATCAGACCAATAAACGTGGATTTTTTAAAGAATATTTTTCAAACCAACATCAGACCAATAAACGTGGATTTTTTAAAGAATATTTTTCAAACCAACATCAGACCAATAAACGTGGATTTTTTAAAGAATATTTTTCAAACCAACATCAGACCAATAAACGTGGATTTTTTAAAGAATATTTTTTCAAACCAACATCAGACCAATAAACGTGGATTTTTTAAAGAATATTTTTGCCCATCATCAGCCTAATTAAAGTGGATTTTTTAAAGAATATTTTTTTGCCCATCATCACAGCAATAAATGTGGATTTTTTTAAGGAATATTTTTTATCTAACATCAGAATAATAAATGTGGATTTTTTTAAGGAATATTTTTTATCTAACATCAGAATAATAAACTTGGATTTTTTAAAGAATATTTTTTTTACGTTAAGTAAATCATTATTCTTCTTTGATACAATATCTATCCCCCTTTTAAGAACAACTCCATTCCTCGTACTACCTTTGTGGTTTTATTAGTCTCCTTTGAGGTTTTCACTTATCATTCTTACGCCATTGTACTTCGTTGCAATTGTTGTAAGACTTCTTCTTCTTCGTCTTCATTTGACTACAGCTAAAAGTAAATTAGCTTAATTAATTTACATTACTCATCCTAAGCGGCTGAGGAAGCTTCAGCATTTGATATGACGATATTCGCAAAATGACATGACGTTGAATTTATATCTGATGGAACTCCCCTCAAATCTCCCCATCATTTAATTTCTATGAATTTCTAAGGATATGCAAGTAGGTGGGGGGTTATGTTAATACACCTACATAGCTACTATATCTTTGGAATGAAAATCAGTTAATCTGCTGTCCGAAATTCTTTAGCAAGAAGAATAACGGCAACAACAACAAACTACCAAAGCAATGCATTTAATGAATGCATCAACTTAAGTTAAACGCTTATTTACTGAATGGGCCGGCGAACAGAATGATATGTCAACAATGTGTTTCGGATGTGTGTTCGGAATGTAATTATGTAGTTCGATGTATAGGTATTTCCATGAATAATATGGCATGTGTAAGATTATGATGGAAGTTGATACTCAAAGTTGCAAAAATTAAATATTCAGAGGAATTTTAAAACTTAAAAATAAACTTTTAAACATTAAAAACGTTCGTCAAAAAGGAAACATCCGCAGCTTTAATGGTGTTCATGACAACGTGAAATGTTTCCTTTGATATTTGAATTTACATTCGAATCCACTAAAAATTCACAAAATCCTTTCCAATGAAAACACGAGATTGTAGTTACAACCACGCATGTGGTATGCTAATCTACCAAACTCTGCTGGACTTCCACTTATGAAAAGATTGGATTGAACAAAGCGTAATAGCATTGACAAAACTACAAAACAACCAAAACCAGTTACAGCCCTATGCTAATGTACGGCCAAGTGGCGCACACAGTTGTGAAGTATTTGTCGAATTACCAAGAAAAATGCTACAGTTGGACTAAAGTGAATCGTTTTTTTTTTTTGTTTATCGCCCAGCAGGGGTAACAGAATGTGCAACATGATTTTTGCTTTGTCCTTTGTCATATATTTCAACCCGGCCCTTTTAATCGATTTGCGTCCATCGTTAAATGACCTACTTAAATGTGACTAATTTAAGTTGATTTTCATGATTCACTCAGGGACGTGAGGAATTTTTTTCTATACGAAAAAAAACCTCAGGAACCTGAGAAAAAAATTTTTTATACGAAAAAACCACCTCAGGAACCTGAGGAAAATTTTCTATAGGAAAAAACCCATCTCAGTGACCTTAGGAAATTTTTCCTATAGAAAAAAACCCACCTCAAGGACCTGAGGAAATTTTTTTCTGTAGAAAAAACCCACCTCAGTGAACTGAGGGAATTTTTTCTATACGAAAAAAACCCACCTCAGTGAACTGAGGGAATTTTTTCTATACGAAAAAAACCCACCTCAGTGAACTGAGGGAATTTTTTCTATACGAAAAAAACCCACCTCAGTGAACTGAGGGAATTTTTTCTATACGAAAAAAACCCACCTCAGTGAACTGAGGGAATTTTTTCTATACGAAAAAAACCCACCTCAGTGAACTGAGGGAATTTTTTCTATACGAAAAAAACCCACCTCAGTGAACTGAGGGAATTTTTTCTATACGAAAAAAACCCACCTCAGTGAACTGAGGGAATTTTTTCTATACGAAAAAAACCCACCTCAGTGAACTGAGGGAATTTTTTCTATACGAAAAAAACCCACCTCAGTGAACTGAGGGAATTTTTTCTATACGAAAAAAACCCACCTCAGTGAACTGAGGGAATTTTTTCTATACGAAAAAAACCCACCTCAGTGAACTGAGGGAATTTTTTCTATACGAAAAAAACCCACCTCAATGAACTGAGGGAATTTTTTCTATACGAAAAAAACCCACCTCAGTGAACTGAGGGAATTTTTTCTATACGAAAAAAACCCACCTCAGTGAACTGAGGGAATTTTTTCTATACGAAAAAAACCCACCTCAGTGAACTGAGGGAATTTTTTCTATACGAAAAAAACCCACCTCAGTGAACTGAGGGAATTTTTTCTATACGAAAAAAACCCACCTCAGTGAACTGAGGGAATTTTTTCTATACGAAAAAAACCCACCTCAGTGAACTGAGGGAATTTTTTCTATACGAAAAAAACCCACCTCAGTGAACTGAGGGAATTTTTTCTATACGAAAAAACCCACCTCAGTGAACTGAGGGAATTTTTTCTATACGAAAAAACCCACCTCAGTGAACTGAGGGAATTTTTTCTATACGAAAAAACCCACCTCAGTGAACTGAGGGAATTTTTTCTATACGAAAAAACCCATCTATACGAAAAAACCCACCTCAGTGAACTGAGGGAATTTTTTCTATACGAAAAAACCCACCTCAGTGAACTGAGGGAATTTTTTCTATACGAAAAAACCCACCTCAGTGAACTGAGGGAATTTTTTCTATACGAAAAAACCCACCTCAGTGAACTGAGGGAATTTTTTCTATACGAAAAAACCCACCTCAGTGAACTGAGGGAATTTTTTCTATACGAAAAAACCCACCTCAGTGAACTGAGGGAATTTTTTCTATACGAAAAAACCCACCTCAGTGAACTGAGGGAATTTTTTCTATACGAAAAAACCCACCTCAGTGAACTGAGGGAATTTTTTCTATACGAAAAAACCCACCTCAGTGAACTGAGGGAATTTTTTCTATACGAAAAAAACCCACCTCAGTGAACTGAGGGAATTTTTTCTATACGAAAAAACCCACCTCAGTGAACTGAGGGAATTTTTTCTATACGAAAAAACCCACCTCAGTGAACTGAGGGAATTTTTTCTATACGAAAAAACCCACCTCAGTGAACTGAGGGAATTTTTTCTATACGAAAAAACCCACCTCAGTGAACTGAGGGAATTTTTTCTATACGAAAAAACCCATCTATACGAAAAAACCCACCTCAGTGAACTGAGGGAATTTTTTCTATACGAAAAAACCCACCTCAGTGAACTGAGGGAATTTTTTCTATACGAAAAAACCCACCTCAGTGAACTGAGGGAATTTTTTCTATACGAAAAAACCCACCTCAGTGAACTGAGGGAATTTTTTCTATACGAAAAAACCCACCTCAGTGAACTGAGGGAATTTTTTCTATACGAAAAAACCCACCTCAGTGAACTGAGGGAATTTTTTCTATACGAAAAAACCCACCTCAGTGAACTGAGGGAATTTTTTCTATACGAAAAAACCCACCTCAGTGAACTGAGGGAATTTTTTCTATACGAAAAAACCCACCTCAGTGAACTGAGGGAATTTTTTCTATACGAAAAAACCCACCTCAGTGAACTGAGGGAATTTTTTCTATACGAAAAAACCCACCTCAGTGAACTGAGGGAATTTTTTCTCTCAGTGAACTGAGGGAATTACCCAGGGACCTGAGGGAATTTTTTTCTATACGAAAACAGCGCACCTCAGAGACCTGAGGGAATTTTTTTCTATACGAAAACAGCGCACCTCAGAGACCTGAGGGAATTTTTTTCTATACGAAAAAAGCGCACATCAGGGACCTGAGGGAATTTTTTCTATACGAAAAAAGCGCACCTCAGGGAGCTGAGGGAATTTTTTCTACACGAAAAAAGCGCACCTCAGGGACCTGAGGGAATTTTTTCTATACGAAAAAAGCGCACCTCAGGGACCTGAGAGAATTTTTTCTATACGAAAAAACCCACCTCAGGGACCTGAGGGAATTTTTTCCATACGAAAAAACCCACCTCTGGGACCTGAGAGAATTTTTTCCATACGAAAAAAAACCCACCTCAGTGAACTGAGGGAATTTTTTCTATACCAAAAAAAACCACCTCAGGGACCTGAGGTGATTTTTTTCTATACCAAAAAACACAACTCAGGGACCTGAGGTGATTTTTTCTATACCAAAAAAACCCACCTCAGGGACCTGAGTTGATTTTTTTCTATACGAAAAAACGCACCTCAGGAACCTGAGGTAATTTTTTCTATACGAAAAAAACCCACCTCAGGGACCTGAGGTGATTTTTTCTATACGAAAAAAACCCACCTCAGCGACCTGAGGTGATTTTTTTTATACGAAAAAACCCACCTTAGTGAACTGAGGGAATTTTTTCTATACGAAAAAACGCTCCTCAGGGTACTGAGTGAATTTTTCGTATACGAAAAAAAGCGCACCTCAGGGACCTGAGGGAATTTTTTCTATACGAAAAAAAGCGCACCTCAGGGACCTGAGGGAATTTTTTCTATACTAAAAAAGCGCACCTCAGGGACCTGAGGGAATTTTTTCTATACGAAAAAAGCACGCCTCAGGGACCTGAGGAAATTTTTTCTATACGAAAAAGCGCACCTCAGGGACCTGAGGAATTTTTATTATACGAAAAAAAGACTGAGGATTTTTTTTTGTAAACGAAAAAAGCCACCTCAGGGTCCTGAGGGAATTTTTTCTATATAAACACCACCTAAGGGTCTGAGAAAATTTTTCTATGGAAAAAACCCCACCTCAAGGTCCTGAGGAAAATTTTTCTATAGAAAAAACCCATCTCAGAGTTGAGTGACTCCCGATTTTCGGTATTGTGAAGCTTGTGGCCAGAATATCCCACCGAAATGGCTGAAATTTTGTACATAGTCTTCGTCTTAATAAATTGCCTATTTTTTCTCTGTTCATATTTTTTCAATCTCCCTTAATAATCAGCGACACCCTCAAGGAAATAATAAAAAAATTAATTAATTTTTCTTTTAGCCAAAAACCAAATTCATATAACAGGTATATTAAAGTGTATAATTTGGTTAATTTACACAAATTTAAGGAACACTGTAATTATTGCAAAAAAAAAACAAAATAGCAGCAACAACAAAAAAACGTGCCTTTGTTCCGATTTTGTTTCCATTGAGGAATAATTAAATATTAATAATTCCAAAATTAAAAACAAAAAACATATTAACGAATTGGCCTCTTCGGTTAAAAAAATGCAACAACAACACACACCCACACTTCCACACCAACAAACAATGAAAACATTTCTCTGTGCTGCTGTTTGTTTATGGTCTGATATTAACACCCCTTAGGGATTTTTCCGGTATACATTTCAGCTCATAATGACGCACACACATACAACAGGAACATTTAATAGTCATTTAAATTGTTACACAAGTCAACTGTGCGCTGACTGACTGACATAAAAATCATAGTCATTTAATAGCCATAAAGTGTTGGGTCTGTTGAGGATAGAAGGGGATAAATCGCCATTAATAGAGGTGGGATCAGAGTGAAATTATAATTGAAATAAATTGTACGCTATAATTTGCTTAATGAGCAGTTGAAGATTTATTATTTTAATGTGAATACACACACACACACATTTGCGCGAACATTCACACCGGCATGAATGCCAACAAATCCATAATCGAAATGCTTAAGTTGTGAGTAAAGTTATTTTTAGCTGGAGCATATTTACCTCTTCTCAAATCATGACTAAAATATTTGACACTAACTTGTTCAGCTCGAGCTTTAAGAAATCTATAGAATTGGCGAAGAAGTTCTCCTTAAACCCTCCACTCCAGACCATGAAGACTACAAGCAGTAAAAATTTTCAATTAGTAGCACTTTGGTACGTGTGGTGTATGAAGGAAGGATTGGCCTTAAATATTGGAGAACCACGGGAAGTACTGTATCCCTTAGCGGGAAATGAAAATATTGTAATCAAGATCACAAAAACTAAATGCTGTAAAAATATAAACACGTTCTGAGAATTGTACTTAGATTTAAGCACAAAATTATTGTACCGCAGTTGAGAAGGCAGCTCACGAGCCGGCATAGCCCATTTTGGAAATAGTCACACCTTTCGATAGTTTTCGTACCCACAAACCATTTTAATTAGTCAACGTACGCCTCTCAAACGAGGAAGTAGAGGAAACTGCTTTAAGCGATAACCGGTTGGTATGACATTCAATCCCTACAAATGTGCAGATAGGCATAAGACAATGGTTAAGGCGTGATCGAACGATGAAAAAAAAAGATTATTTATTTGTTTCTTGAAAACTATTTAAAAAAATCCAAGTCCTTAAAAAATGTGGAAATGTGGAAATGTGGAAATAATATTTGTAAAAAAGCTGGTCCTTGAAACAATATTTAAAAACTGCAGGTCCCTGGAAACATATTTTAAAAAATCTAGGTCCTTCAAAAATATTTAAAAAATGCATGAACCCGAAAAGATATTTTTAAAAAAATCCATGTCCCATGTACTGTGGAACAAAATGGAAGTGAAAGTCTGGGGCACGGAAAATTCCTCTTGGGGCAGAAAGGCCTTGGTGAGTATATTATGAACCCCGAAGGACAGATGCGCCGTGAGTCGAACTTCCGCGTTATGGCGTGATGAAGTTTTTGCAAGAGACCCTGTAAGCCATCATGAATTAGCATTATATCTTTGTTTGTTGTTTTTGTAGAGCACTTAAGCAACAGTGAACAAAGATACAACGCTAATTCCTGATGGCCCACAGGGTCTCTAACAAAAATTTCATCACGCCAAAACGGGGAAGTTCGACTCACGGCGGAACTGTCCTTCGGGGTTCATAATATACTCACCAAGGCCTTTCTGCCCCAAGAGGAATTTTCCGTGCCCCAGACTTTCACTTCCATTTTGTTCCACAGTGTTATCTAATCTAAAAAAATGTGTTCAGCTAGGTGAAAGGTACCACCTACGGGGCTATATCAAAGAGTCAATCTATCTTTAAATTTTTTGACGGAAAAGTTTTATAGCTGCAGGGAACTTCAAGAGTCAAATTGAGGGTAGTTTCATCAAAACAATGTAGACCCTCAAAAATGGACCCATGTTGACGAATTTTAGTGAAGAAATTTCGTGACCACTGAAAATTCCCCTGAAAATTCAAAATACCGAAAATCGGGAGGTACCGTTATATGGAAGCTATACCATAACATGGACCTATTTTGTCGATGTTTGGTGGAGATGTTTCATGACCACTGAGAACCTCAAATGGCAAATTACAGCTAGTTCGGTTAAAAATTGTAGATAAAATTCTAAAAATACCAAAAATCGGGAGGTACCGATATATGGGGGCTATACCAAAACATGGACCTATGTTGACGATGTTTGGTGGAGATATTTCATGACCACTGAAAACCTCAAATGTCAAATTACAGCTAGTTCGGTTAAAAATTGTAACTAAAATGCTCAAAATACCGAAAATCGGGAGGGGGCTATACCAAAGAGTGAACCGATATAGCCCATCTTCGAACTTGACCTGCCTATGGAAAAAAGACCCTCGGGTGCAAAATTTCAGCACTCTATCTCAATTATTGCGGACGCTAGAGTGATTACAACAGACGGACAGACAGACGGACATGGCTAGATCGTCTTAGAATTTTATCCTGATCAAGAATATATATACTTTATACGGTCGCAAATGATTAGTTCGATGTGTTACAAACGGAATGACAAACTTAATATACCCTCCATACCACTGTGCAACATTTTTAAGGTGATCTTGTGCAAACAATTCGAACTGAGGATATTTTTCAAAGTACATACCCAAACGACAAGAAACCCTAGTTGAGTTTTGTTGTGTCAGATCCAGCTCGGATTTTATGGCCCCATCTAAACATGGTTAAATATTGAGTTTTTAAAGAAATTCTTGGCTATATCTCCGAAACCAATGTGAATCTTCTTCCGACTTCTGAAGCAAATATTTAGATAAGGACAGGAATAAAATATTTCGAGTAATAATGAACTCGAAAAACTACATGTATTGCCTTAAATTTCAAAATATATCCAAAAATTCCACAATTTTTATACATTTCGCACCGTATCTCCAAAACCGTTAATTTTTTCTGAATATTTTCTTTTGGAAAAATATTGCCTGGAATGTAATATACAACTCATCAGAACATGTCATTGTTGTAAAATGCCTCTATGCCGTTGTTTTCAGTACATTTTTCAACGACGATTTAATAAAAATGTCAATAATGTAGTGAAATCCGAAATGCGAGAATAAACTGTTGGTGTGAACTGTGTTTGAAATACGTGTTGTAAAAGATATGATGCAAAATACCGCTGAAACAACATGAAGTAAGCATTTTAGAGTTTCAGAATGTTCTAAAGAATTGCTGAGAACTTTATTTGGAAGATTTTTGCCAAAGGTTACTTGGTTCAACTCCCAATAGTTTAGCCGATGCTGACCAGAATTTCAGCAATTATGTAAAATTTTCTATATTTAATAGATTTTGATGCCCTAGATGGAGTTTTTCTTATGTGTTTTTCTTTTCAAAAGATAAGTTCTACTAGGTTAGGGCTACAATATTGCTAAAGACATCAAGGGCAAATTCCTATTCGTTTCTGAGATAAAGCCTGGTAAATGCAAACGAGTGTAGATTTAGCCAGGTTTAGATGAGGCCATAAAATCCGAACTGGATCTGACAGGACAAAACCCTACTAGGGTTTTTGTTGTCTTAATATGTACTTTCAAAAAATGCATACTAAAAGTTGTTTGCATTTTCAGTGTTTCATAGTGTACTATGGTGGAGGGTATAAAAATACAGGTTCTTGATAAAATATTTAAAAAACTCAGGTCCTTGAAAAATATTTTTTAAAAAACCACGTCCTTTAAAAATATCAAAAAAACACGTCCTTTAAAAAATATTTTAAGAAATTCACGTCCTTTTAAAAAATATTTTTAGAAAATTATTATTGTCCTTAAAACAATATAAAAATGCAGGTCCCTGAAAACAAATTTCTAAAAAAAGGCAGGTCCTTCAAAAAATCGCTATTCTTGAAAAATATTTGTTAAAAAAATACACGTACTTAAATAAATATGTTTAAAAAACACTTACTTACTTAGCTGGCCCATTACAGAACATTTGTTCTATAGGCCGAACTAAGAAGAGATCTCCATTCCTCTCTATTTGTTGCTTTGCACTCTGGAATACCGCGCCTTTTCATCTCATCATCCACTTGTTTGCGCCATCTATTCCTTGGCCTGCCAATTCTGCGTGCACCGCCATGTGACATGTATTCATACGCCTTTTTAGCGGGTTCATCATCGCTCATTCTTATGATATGGCTAGCCAACGCAATCGCTGCATCTCGATACGTTTAACAATATTGATGTCGTTGTATAGCAGATACAGCTCGTGGTTCATGCGACGTCGATATTCACCGTCAACGCAGATTGGTCCGTAGATCTTTCGAAGAATTTTTCTCCCAAACACAACAAGCACTGCCATATCTGCTTGCGCAAGTACCCAGGCTTAGGAGCCATACATCAGCACGGGTAGTATCAGTGTTTTGTAGAGCGTTATTTTTGTTTGACGAGATGTGGCTTTGTTTTTAAAGTGCTTACTTAAGCCATAGTAGCATCTGTTGGCCAATACAATTCTTCTTTTTATTTCACAACTGATGTCGTTTGTTGTGTTTACGGCGGTGCCGAGGTATACAAAGTCTTTTACTACCTCAAAATTATAGGAACCAACTTCAACAGTTGGTCCGATCTCAACGGACGCATTGCGCGTCGATACCATCAGCTTGGTCTTCTCGCCGTTTACCGCCAGACCCACTTTAGCAGATTCTTCTTCGACCTTCATAAAGGTATCGGTGACTTCTTTTACTGATCGTCCCATGATGTCTATATCATCAGCATAAGTAAGTAACATGTGGCTATTGGTGTAGATTGTGCCACTTCTTTTGACGTTTGCCTCTCGCATAACCTTTTCTAGCAGGATGTTGAAAAGGTCACACGAAAGGCTGTCTCCTTGCCTGAAACCTCTTTTGGTACAAAACTCCTCGGAGAGGTTCTTTCCTATTTTAACTGAAGATCTTGTGTCAGTTAGAGTCATTTTACAAAGCCGAATGAGCTTTGCGGGGATACCAAATTCAGACATTGCTTGGAATACCTTTCAACGTAGCGGGCTGTCGAAGACTGCTTTATAATCGACAAAAAGGTGGTAGGTGTCGATCTGCATCTCTTGGGTCTTCTCCAGGATTTGGCGCAGGGTAAATATCTGGTCAATGGTGGACTTGCCAGGTCTAAAGCCGCATTGGTATGGTCCAATTATTTTGTTGACCATGGGCTTTAGTCGTTCGCACAATATCCCTGACACTATCTTGTATGCGATAGGGAGAAGACTTATGCCCCTGTAGTTAGAGCATACAGTCTTATCTCCCTTCTTGTGGACGGGGCACAGGATACTCAGGTTCCAATCGTCGGGTACTCGTTCTTCCTGCCAGATGGTGCTAACTAGCTGATGAATACACCTTATCAGCGTGTCGCCTCCGGTTTTGAACAGCTCGGCTGGTAAGCCAAAAAAAAATCACGCACTTCAAATATTATTTAAAAAAATTTCCAAGTCTACGAACAAAAAAATATTTGTGAAAAATGCAATCCCTTGAAAAAAATGGTTGATAAAAAATTATTAAAAACATTAACGTCCTTTAAAGAATATTTGTTAAAAATTCATTCCATTCAAAAATTATTTAAACAAAATCACAGTACTTAAGAAAAAAAGTTTAAAAATATGGACGTCCTTTAAAAAACGTACAATGTTAGAAACAATAGTTTTTAAAAAAAATATATAAAAGTAGCAAATATAAAAATATCCTTAAAGATCCACGCCTTTTAAAAATATTACAAAAATCTTTAAAAATCCACTTCCTTTAAAAATATTAAAAAAATCCACGCCCCTTAAAAATATTAAAAAATCCACGTACATCAAAAATACCAAAAAATATCTTTAAACCATCCACGCCCTTAAAAAATATTAAAAAATATCTTTACAGAATCCACGCCCTTTAAACAATATCTTTAAAAAATCCACATTCGTTAAAAATATCTTTAAAAAATCCACTCCTCTTAAAAAATACCTTTTTTTTAATCTACGTCCTTTAAAAAATATCTTTGAAAAGATCTATGTCCTTTAAAAAATATATATTAATTATTCCACAAACATTCCAGACGGGACATGGGCTATTTTTTTAAAAAATATCTTTAAAAAATACGCATCCTATAAAAAATCCATGTCCTTTAAAGATTATCTTTAAAAAATCCACGTCCTTTAAAAAAATATCCGTAAAAACTCCAAGTCCTTGAAAAAATTTGAGTAAAAAAATCAGGTCCTTGGAACAATATTCTTATTCAAATCTACGTCCTTCAATCAATACTTGTAAAAAATCCAGGTCCTTAAAAATTATTGAACAAATCCAACCCTAAAAAATATTTAAAAAAATCCGCGTCCCTAAAGAATATTTTTAAAAAATCCACGTCCCCAAAAATATTTAAATAACATCGCCACAATTCACGGTCTTCGTGAAAAATACTTGTAAAATATTCATGCCTTTCAAAAAATAGTTTTTTGAAAAAATCCAGGTTCTTCCAAAATATTTTTAGAGTCTACATTCCAAAAAAGTACTTACAAACCCACCACGTGTTTGAAGACATATTTTTAGAAAATTTACGCCCTTGAAGAAACACTTTTAGAAACTCCACGTCTTTGAAGAATTATTTAAAAAAATCATTGATAAATATTAAAAAAAAAATCCACGTTCGGGCATGTGAGGAGAGATCTTTATGATCAAAGGAGAGAACGTGGTCCAAAAATATTTTTAAAAAAATCCAAGTCCTTGAAAAAATTTAAAAAAATCCACGTCCTTGAAAATTTTTTGAAACAAATTAAGGTCCTTGAAACAATATTCTTATACAAATCTACGACCATCAATTAATATTTGTAAAAAATCCAGATCCTTCAAAAATTATTAAAGAAATCCACGTCCCTAAAAAATATTTAACAAAATCCACGTCCAGGAGAAGAGATTTTTGAAAAATGCACCGCCTTAAGCAAATTCGCGGCCTCCGTGAAAAATATTTGTAAAATATACAGATCCTTCAAAAAATATTTTTGAAAAAATCCACGTTCTTCCAAAATATTTTGAAAGTCCACATCCCTAAAAAAATATTTAAAAACATCCACCTCTTTGAAAAAATATTTTTAGGAAATCCACGTCCTTGAAGAATTTTTTTTTATATCCACGTCCTTAAATAATTATTTTTAAGAAATCCACGTCCTTGAAGAATTATTTTTAGGAAATCCACGTCCTTGAAGATTTTTTTAATCTACGTCCTTGAAGAATTATTTTTAAAAAAAATTAAACTTTACCTATTAATAAAAAGAGTGAATGTTGAAAAGAAAAAATCTACTCAAAACTATTCATCATCATATTATTATTTTAAAAAAATCCACTTCCTTTAAAAAAATATTTTTGAAAAATCCATTTCTTTCAAAAAATGTCTTTAACAAATCCACATTTTTGAAAAAATATTTTTTTTTTTAAATTAAACGCCCTTGAACAAATATTTTCAAAAAATCCACGTTCTTAAAAAATATTTTTTAAAAAATCCACGTTCTTAAAAAATATTTTTTAAAAAATCCACGTTCTTAAAAAAATATTTTTAAAAAATCCACGCTCTTAAAAATATTTTTAACAGATCCACTTCTTTCAAAAAATATTTTTAAAAAATCCACGTCCTTAAAAAAATATTTTTAAAAAATCCACGTCCTTAAAAAAATATTTTTAAAAAATCCACGTCCTTAAAAAATATTTTTAAAAAATCCACGTCCTTAAAAAAATATTTTTAAAAAATCCACGTCCTTAAAAAAATATTTTTAAAAAATCCACGTCGTTAAAAAAATATTTTTAAAAAATCCACGTAAAAAAAATATTTTTAACAATTCCACGTCCTTGAAAAAATATTTTTAAAAAATCCACGTCCTTGAAAAAATATTTTTAACAATTCCACGTCCTTGAAAAAATATTTTTAACAATTCCACGTCCTTGAAAAAATATTTTTAAAAATCCACGTCCTTAAAAAAATATTTTTAAAAAATCCACGTCTTTAAAAAAATATTTTTAAAAAATCCACGTCCTTAAAAAAATATTTTTAAAAAATCCACGTAAAAAAAATATTTTTAAAAAATCCACGTCCTCTTAAAAAAATATTTTTTAAAAAAAATCCACGTCCTCTTAAAAAAAATTTTTAAAAAATCCACGACCTCTTAAAAAAATATTTTTAAAAAATCCACGTCCTCTTAAGAAAATATTTTTAAAAAATCCACGTCCTCTTAAAAAAAAAATTTTAAAAAATCCACGTTATTAAAAAAATACTTTTAACAAATCCACGTCCTTGAAAAATATTTTTAAAAAATCCACGTTATTAAAAAAATACTTTTAACAAATACACGTCCTTGAAAAATGTTATTAACAAATCCACGTCCTTGAAAAATATTATTAACAAATCCACGTCCTTGAAAAATATTTTTAACAAACCCACATTTTTGAAAAATTATTTCTAAAAAATCCACGTTCTTGAAAAAATATTTTTAACAAATCCACATCCTTGCAAGAATATTTCTAACAAGTTCACGTTATGGGCGTAGCCAGAAATAGCAAGGGAGGGGTAGCATTTTTAAAAAATCCACGTCCATGAAAATTTTTTTAAAAATCCACGTCCTTTAAAAAAATATTATTAAAAAAATCCACGTCCTCGAAAAAATATTATAAAATAATAATATTTTAAACAAATCCACACAACTAAAAAAATATTTTTAAAAAATCTACGAAATTGAAAAAATGTTATTAAAAACTCGACGTCCTTGAAAAAATATTTTTAACAAATCCACGTCCTTAAAATTTTTTTTAACAAATCCACGCCTTGAAAAAAATATTATTTCAAAATTCATGTCTTTAAAAATATTATTAAAAAATCCACGTCCTTGAAAAAATATAATTAAAAATCCACGTCTTTAAGTAAACATTTTTAACAAATCGACTTCTTTGAAAAGAATTTTTGACAAATCCACGTCCTTGAATAAATATTTTTAACCACTCCACGTCCTTGAAAAATATTTTTAGCAAATCCACGTCTTTTCAAAAATATTTTTTAACAAATCCACATACATGAACAAATATTTTTAACAAATCCACATCCTTGAAAAAATATTTTTAAGAAATCCACGTCCTTCAAAAAATATTTTTAACAAATCTTCGTCCTTAAAAAATGTTTTTAACAAAATCCACGTCCTTGAAAAAACAGTTTTAACAAATCCACGTCATTGAAAAAATACGTTCTAAAAAATCCACGTCCTTGAAAAAATATTTTTAACAAATCCACGTCCTTAAAAAAATATTTTTAAAAAATCCGCGTCCTTGAAAAAAATTATAAAATAATAATATTTTAAAAAAATCCATACAACTGAAAAAATATTTTTAAAAAAACTACTTAATTGAAAAAATTTTATTAAAAACTCGACGTCTTTGAAAAAATATTTTTAACAAATCCACGTCCTTGAAAATATTTTTTAAAAAATTCACTTCCTTGAATAAATATTTTTAACAAATCCAAGTCCTTGAAAAATTATTTTTAAAAAATCCACGCCATTGAAAAGTAATGAAAAAAATAACATCTGGGCGTGTGAGGAGAGATCTTCATGATCTAGAGAAAGTGAGCGAGAGTGGTCCAAAATACGTAAAGGTACACCTAGCTCAAAAGCGTATCGTATGAATACCGTCCTCGAAGCTCATCCATCATCTGTGGCAAGGAATGAGCAACTTCAGCCGCGACAAACGGGAGTCATTTTGACGCGATTAAGATACTGTTGGGACAGCCCTCTTTATTCTCATTGGGCCACACGTACGTATGTGTACATATCCACTGCCCCAGGAAGCTTCTGTGTTAAGCCTTTCTTTCCAAATTAGTTAATAACTTACTCATAACTATTCTGAGTTAATATTTTTCATCCATTTACAACATAAATCAAAGCACGTAATTGCCTTAAAAAACTTTACCTATTAACACAATGAATAAATGTTGAAAAGAAAAAAAAACCTACTCAAAACTATTCATCATCATATTATTCATCATTAAAACTTTTCAACACTTAATTTTTTCCAGGAATGACCCTAATTTGCAGAATATTTTCAACTCAAAAGTGAACAAAAGAACACAAACGAACGCATTATTATTTTTGGCCAAATTCTAAATGAGTTGTATCATATCATTAGGTTGGCCATGTAATAATGGCATGAGAGAGAAAATGATATTTCCTCGTAATACAAAAAGAAACAACTACAACATACACACAATTTTACGCCCATTATAAATTCAACACGTAGTAGTAGAGCAACGGTATGCTCAACACGTTTTTCAAGCTTCACCATTTTAATCGCATGTTACGCGTAATTGCACTTTTCTTATTTCAAACACAAAAACAAATGAGGATGGAGAGAGAAAAGTGGGAGAGAAAAACAGACTGAAATGAAATGCCATTGCAGGCAAAAGAGAAGGGACAAAATATCACAGCGGGAGTTGGATTGCAATGCTAGGCAAATATCATCAGCTTATGGGCCGTAATATCCTTTGCGGAATTTTATTCGGTGCTGGTGTAAGGGCTATGTAATCACCACTTGCCATTTACATCATCATCATCACTGACATCATATGCCACCAGCTGATGTTTGCCATCAAAAATTAGTGGGTATTTTGTTGGTGGGTTGGTGAGCAGACCAATACTTTGAGAGCATACCTTGTTCTTTGCAAAATTTAACAAGAAAAAATACAAGTTTTTCTCTGTTCCATAAGTCTTTTTTCCTATTCTCAAATTTACTCGCTTCTACACAGGCACTTTTTAAGGTACAATTAGTTTTATTATAGTCCTGGACAATAAGGATTTTTTGTTGTTGGTTATTCTCTGTTTTCAGTAAAGATGTTCGTCCAACAAAATGTGGCCAGTAGGAAAATTGTAAAACACAAATTTCAAAATTCATAAAATTAATAAATATTCGACACTAAAGAAAATAGAATGTTCTTAACGAATATTTAACTTTCTCCAATCCCATATCTCTTGGAGATTCAATTTTTCCAACTGGGTCTTTGATACTCAAATCATCCTTCCATCGCTTCCGTTGTAGTTGTCGATTTCATTGTAATTTTGCATAATTTATATGTAAAGTTATGTTCCGTGTTAGAAGTAAGAACATTTTAAAATATGTTCATACAACCTGAAAATCGGTAAAACTTGTTAAATATTTTTTTGTTGCTTTTCCTACCAAACCATGGCTTCAGATTTCCAGGAAGAAAAAAAACGTTGAAAAAATATTCAAAAGTTTGAAAGGGAATATTAACTTAATTAAAATGTTCCTAGTATTCGAATATAATTAATTGTTAGTTACATAATGCAGGCTTACTGGATATTAAGAATATTTTTTTAAACAACATAACGCCAATAAACCTGGTTTTTAAAGAATATTTTTTTATCCATCATCAGAATTACAAACGTGAATTTCTTTAATAAGTATTTTTATCCATCATTGGATGAACAAACGTGGATTTTTAAAGAATATTTTTTCATCCATCATCAGATCAACAAACGTGGATTTTTTTAAAGAATATTCCTACCAATAAACGTGGATTTTTTAAAGGCAAAACTTAACGCCGACTTTTAAGCTGCATATTGTCAAGAAATCTTCGGCATCGTCGATGTCATCCTTCGTCTCCTCCATTCGGGCCAGGCGGGTGTATGATCTGGACTTTGACTTCCCATATCAAATAACATTCTATGAGTTGGACAATTTTTTGTGTTACGAGGTTCTTCTGAAACTACATGGTGACATCGCATTGAAAAATAAAATAACGTGGAATCAAATTTAAATGGAAGGTGCTTACACCTGGGAAGTTTTTGCGGATTCTGAAACTACAATATTCATAGATGAGAAAAATCAATAAACAAAAAAATCGCAGGAGCGCTTTTTAAATAAATCGCGATTCAAGTTGACATTTTTAGGGGTTGTTTAGGTTTTTGCGATTTTGCTTGGAAACCAAAAGTCCTATCAATGGGAATAAACAGAATATTGTAGCTATCAAAATTATCTACAAGATTGATCCTAATGATATTTTCGTAGGTTTTACAACTTTTGAGATATAGAAGTTGAAATTGGGACAATTCAAATTCAATTCTGTATAGTCTCCTTATAAAACACTGTCATGACTGCAATTTCCCAAATTAAACTTAAATATCTAAAAAAAATGGTACAACCTAGGAAAAATTACATAATCCAGACTTGTGGAGAATTTTCACAGCTAGAAGATTTTCTCAGGTCCCATGCCGTTAAGACTTGCCGTATTCAAGCAAAATCGCGAAACCCTAACAAAAAACCTAAAAATGTAAACTGAGGTACAGCCTGAGAACAAATCATAAACGTCAATCCTGTAGAGAATTTTCACAGCTTCAACAATTTCTTTAGCTCAATTTCGATTGGACTTGCGTTTCCAAGCAAAATCGTGAAAACCTAAAAAACACCTAATAATGTGAATTTTGACCGCGATTTATTTTATTTTTTGGATTTTTCTCATCTATGAACATTGCTGTTTCAGAATTCACAAAAACTAACCCTGTGTAAGCGGTTTTCGTTAAAAGTTAGTTAAGGCGCACCCTTCATGACATTGTTTTATAAAGGGGCGATACAGTCAGTGCATTGTCCCAATTTGAACTTCAATATCTCAAAAATGGTAAAACCTACGAAGATATCGTAAAGGTCAATCTTTTCATAGCTACAATATTTTCTTCAGTCCCATTTTGATAGGACTTGCGGTTTCTAAGCAAAATCGTGAAAACCTAAACAACCCCTAAAAATGTCTACTTGAATCGCGATTTATTTAAAAAGCGCTCCGGCGATTTTTTTTTTGTTTTTTTTATTTTTCTCATCTATGAACATTGTAGTTTCAGAATCCGCAAAAACTTCCCAGGTGTAAGCACCTTCCATTTAAATTTGATTCAAGAGCACCGTGATAATAGATAAGAAAATAATAATAAAATAAATTAATATTCTGGTTTCTCATTCATAAAAAATCTGCCAACAGAATTTGCACTTGTTTATGCTTTTAATTGGTTTATTAGCATCAGACCATACGGCGTATATGTTTGGAAATCGCGTTTTTGTTACAGGACAAAGAAAATGGTAACATGTCGCGTATTCCTTTATGTTATGCCGTTGCCGGAAAATGTCGTAAGTCCACAAAATTTAGAAATTTGAGTACGAAAAGGTCGTAAGTCCACAGGAAAATGTATATATTAAAATAACGAACTGATTATGGAAGATGGACTTCTGGCCTTTTCATTGATAATAATTGGGATGATGGCGTACAGAAATAAGGCCCAATAATATAACACCCCAAACGGAAATGAAAATAGACCCCAATTTTTGAGGTGTTTTTTTTCAATTTGAAAAATGCCCCAATACAAAAAGGCCCCAAACTTGGAAATTTGGCGCCAAAAATATATTACATTTAGGCCCCAAAATTTCATTGGGGCCAAAATGTATTTTTAAAATGGGGGTGCATTGGGCAAGTGCAATATCACCCCAAACACCGAAAATACAATTAGGCCCCAAACTATCCATTTATGCCCCCAAAATATTTATTCACTTAAATTTGGGGTGTAAACGAAGCAACAAATTTGGGGTGTATTTGCAAAAAGATGTTTAAAGATGTTGATACAATAGCTTGTAATAAGTACCTAATTGATGTCTATATTTTTTATAATTTTGGGTATGTAAAGTACTGCAAGAATATACTAATTTTTACTATTTTTCGATATCATAAAGGGAAATTTGTTATCTTAGTAAAAGATAGGAATAGGCATTTTAACATATTGAAACAACTTATATGCTCCATTTTATCTAATTCTGTTTAAATTGATTTGGAGAGTAACAGAGGAAAAATATGCATTTAAACATTTTAGGAAGTACAAAGTTCTTGTACAAAAATGCAAATATTTTTAAAACCGAAAACACCCCATGCGAAAATATTTTTGAAACATTGCGCTATTTTTTATAAAAATATTTTCACAAGTTTAGAAAATACCAACTTTTCTAAAAAACTTTTTTATAAAAATATTTTCACAAGTTTAGAAAATACCAACTTTTCTAAAAAACTGCAAATATCTCTATAAAACCGAAAAGCTCCGCTTGCGAAAATATTTTTGTAAAAAATCGCGCTATAAATACAAAGTTTTTCTAAAAAATTGCAAATACTTTTATAAAACCGAAAAACGCTGCAGCCGAAAATATTTTTGACAAAATCGCTCGATTTTTTACAAAAATATTTTCACAGTTTTAGAAAATACTAAGTTTTTCTAAAAAATTGCAAGTACGTTTATAAAACCGAAAAGGGCCGCAGGCAAAAATATTTTTGAAAAAATCGCGCGATTTTTTTTTCCCCATTTAATTTTTTTGCAATTTAAAAAATTAATAAGCTCGTATATACGAAATATTTTCATTGAATACCGTAGTCTGGTAAAATTTATCTGAGCTGCTACTGACAAATTCAGATATAATTTCATTTTTAAATACTTTTATTAAATTTGGAAGATTTTTTATTGTTTGGCACTTAAGCCTTCCCAAATGTACAGTTCCGCTTCTATCACTGTGCGACACAAAAATGATTAACCAAAAATAGAAGACCAAAAATAAGAAGACACGTGTCTCGGCGTTTTCCCTATCACTTCAATTTTCGTTGTTAATGGCCCCCAAAAGACATGAGGCCTTGATGTCAAAAGGGATCACTTTGCCAGGCACATATCTTGTAAACCGCTAAGAATTTGGGTTTACTCGTAGAAGAGAAATTGAGAAGTCTCGTCTTAAAGAATAATAATTGTGAACACATAAAATCCATTCAACCTCACCTTCAAGGTCAAAATTGAAGCAAAAAACCAAGAACAAAAATGTACATTAGATGTTATGTCCGGGCACATTTTTTTGTTTGTTCTTAATAAAATTTAAGAAATTACACCCTAATTTTTGTTCGTTTTCTTCATAAAAACTTTTGAAAATTCTCCCGAATTTGTTTTTTCTTTTAAACACTGGATTGCATTTGGGACGTAAATATGTGCAAAAAGATTTTTGATTTTCAAATTTTCGACTTACTTGTTGTGAAGACGAATTGGCCCCAACAGCTGAATGCAAAAAGGTCGCAAAAAGACGAAAATAGGCCCCAAAAGTTTTTTTGTAGCTTTCCATATACCTGTTTGGGGCCTATTTTCATTTTCAGTTTGGGGTGTTATTTCCTTTCCCGTTCCATCGTATTTCCTGTATGGCAGTAATGTCGGCCTTGTACTTTTCAAGTACATCTGCCAATGCGTAAACTGCACCTTCTCTATAAAGAGTGCGAACATTCCCGGTGCAGATTTGCAGATCATGGCCCTGAAAACGCCTGCGGGGTTCGTCAACTTTAGAGGGGAATGTTTTTCTTGTCTTTTTTTGGTAAAAGGCTGCTTTTTTCTAGGGGAGGGTTACTAACCCGACGCCCAAACCCAAATTAGTTATCATTCTTACACCCATGTTAGCTCACTACCTTTAACGGGTGTTGAAGGCAGTTCCCCAGGTGACACAACGGGGAGGTCAGTGTCCACTTGAGATGAAAGAGGGACCAAGATAAATCCTGGGCTTTGCCATGTTATAGCCGGTCAGGACCGTTCCTTGGTATCTTTCATCCCCTACGTCAGATAGATGGAAGACATGCATCAAGCGTGTTGGATGTACGATCGTTCCGAGGTGCAAACATAGACTCGGACCACTACCTTGTTGCAGCAAAGGTACGTGCCAGATTAAACGTAGCAAACAAAGTGCTGACAGACACAACACGGAAGTTGGACATCGGTAAGCAGCAATCACATCAAATAACCACACCATATTCCACTCAACTGGCCCAACTGCTTAATCGAAGCACTCCTCATCCCGATAACATATCAGGACAATGGCAAAACATTGCCCACTCCAAGCAAACAGCCGCAAAATCAGTACTTGGATACCAGACACCTCCACCAAGGAATCCATCGTATGACCAGGAGTGTCGTGCTGCTAACGAAGAGAAAAATGCGGCATATAGCGCTACTTTACATTAGGTAGCAACGCGTAGCGCACGAGAGAGGTATCGGGCGAAAAGGAGAGAGGGAAACGTATTTTCCGCAGGAAAAAGAGAGAGATGGAAAAGCGGGAGTGTGAACAAATCGAGATGTACAATAGACAGAATGAAGTCCGAAAATTCTACCAAAGAGTGAAGCATCAAACAGACGGCTTTGGTACAGGCACATCCTCCTGTAGAGACCAGCAAGGTAATCTGGTAACAGATACAGATAGCGTGCTCAGGATATGGAAGGAACATTTCTCCAATCTGCTGGTATCCAATGGTAGCGAAGACGATGATACCACAGATCCAATTCCAGAAGATGGTATAGAATGTATACCGGCCGGCCAAGATGAGGTAAAAACAGCAATCAACCGGCTGAAGAATAATAACGCAGCAGGAGCCGATGGCTTACCAGCCGAGCTGTTTAAAACCGGAGGCGACGCGCTGATAAGGTGTATGCGTCAGCTAGTTAGCACCATCTGGCAGGAAGAACGCGTACCCGACGATTGGAACCTGAGTATCCTATGTCCCGTCCACAAGAAAGGAGATAAGACTGTATGCTCAAACTATAGGGGCATAAGTCTTCTCCCTATTGCCTATAAGATAGTGTCAGGGATATTGTGCGAACGACTAAAGCCAATGGTCAACGAAATAATTGGACCATACCAATGTGGCTTTAGACCTGGCAAGTCCACCATTGACCAGATATTTACCCTGCGGCAAATCCTAGAGAAGACCCAAGAGATGCAGATCGACACATTTCATCTTTTTGTCGATTATAAAGCAGCATTCGACAGTCCCATCCAATCAAAGGTATTCCACGCAATGTCTGAATTTGGTATCCCCGCAAAGCTCATCCGGCTTTGTAAGATGACATTAACTGATACTAGGTCCTCAGTTAAAATTGGAAAGAACCTCTCCGAAGAATTTTGTACCAAAAGAGGTTTCAGACAAGGAGACAGCCTTCCGTGTGATCTTTTCAACATTTTGCTGGAAAAGGTAATACGAGATGCAAATGTCAAAAGAAATGGCACAATTTACACCAATAGTCACATGTTACTTGCTTATGCTGATGACATAGACATCATGGGACGATCAGTAAAGGAAGTAACTGATACCTTTATGAAGGTCGAAGCAGAATCTGCGAAAGTGGGTCTGGCGGTAAACGGCGAAAAGACCAAATTGATGGTGTCGACGCGCAAAGCGTCCATAGAGCTCGGACCAACCGTGGAAGTTGGTACCTACAATTTTGAGGTAGTTAAAGACTTCGTCTACCTCGGCACTGCCATAAACACAACAAACACCATCAGTTGTGAAATAAGAAGAAGAATTGTGTTGGCCAACAGATGCTACTATGGTCTAAGTAAGCAATTTAAAAACAAAGCCACATCTCGTCAAACAAAAATAACACTATACAAAACGCTGATACTACCCGTGCTAATGCATGGCTCCCAAGCATGGGTACTTGCACAAGCAGATAAGGCAGTGCTTGGTGTGTTTGAGAGGAAAATTCTTCGAAAGATCTACGGGCCGATTTGCGTTGACGGTGAATATCGACGTCGTATGAACCACGAGCTATATAAGCTATACAAAGAAATGAATATAGTTAAACGTATCGAGATGCAACGATTGCGTTGGCTAGGCCATATCATGAGAATGAGTGATGATGAACCCGCTAAAAAGGCGTATGAATACATGCCACAAGGCGGTGCACGCAGAATCGGGAGGCCTAAGCTTCGATGGAGCATACAAGTGGATGAAGAAATGAAAAGGCGCGGTATTCCAAAAAGTCAAGCGAAAAACAGAGAGGAATGGAGATCTTTTCTTAGTTCGGTCTATGGAACAAATGTTCTGTAATGGGCCAACTAAGTAAAAGTAAGTAAGTATTTTTCCAACCACATTCCTACCAATAAACGTCAAACTACCAATGAAAGCCAAACTTAACTTCGGCATAGTCGATGTCATCCTCCATTCGGGCCGGGCGGGTGTATGATCTGGACTTTGATTTCGCTTATCAAATAACATTCATTTTTGTTCTGATGCCACTTGTGTCTATGGTTTGGGCATTGATGATCAATTCGATTTTTTATGTTACGAGGTTCTTTTTAAACTACATGGTGACACCGCATTGAAAAATAAAATTATAAATATTGTCAAAACTTTAGTAGACAATAATTGATGATCAAATCAAAAAAAAAATAAAATCTTCTGATATAGAAGAGCAATTACTAATGATGTAGGAATAAAACTTACCGTAGTATTTGTGAACATTGAAAAATGGGATTACCAAGCAAGACTATAGGAAAAGTTTGGAGTTTCAATTAACTGACATAATTTCGCATATACATTTATGTAATGAAGTGCGATAAATATACTAGTTTCCAAGCTTTGACTTCGTCTGCCACAACAACAACATCCTAATACACCTGAAGATCGGCTTTACCATCCGTGAAACGTAGTGTAATGGTTGGATGCGTGGGACTTCGGTAGACTCCTAATTTTTCAATGTATCTCTAAAGGCCTTACAGCTCAACTCGAAAGAGAATTAATTAAATAATAAATAAATTAATATTCTGCTTTCCCTTTTGCTTTTTATTGGGTTATTATTATCAGACCATATGGCGTATACGTTACTTCATCGATATTAATCTAATATCTCATACGCTATCACTAAGGTCAACAGTTTTTTCTATGCATTTATAAGCCAGTTTACCGAAATTTGTCCTGCATAAATTAAAATATGCACCAAATATTAAATTTGCCAATTTTCAATATCATATTATAATTTTTACCCGCCAATTACATACTATCCTATCATCATCCATAATTATTATAATCTTATAAATAAGTCCTCTTACGTGATTATGGGTACACAACAAACAATTAAAACTGTGGGACCCCGGTATATATTAGGCTGAAAATCTGTTGTCTGACCATGTTCATCAATATAATTGGCATCAATGGAAAGACAAAGAATTCTTCTTCTAAATATAACTTACGTGAGTGGAGCGTGTATACCAGGAATAAATATGTAGTCATCATATTAAATATAATTACTAATTTTCACACAAAAGTTTTGGTCCATTAAATCCGCTAATTATTATCTGATCACCATGCTAAATTGCAAGCTCCGTCTTTGACTTAAACTCAAATGATTCTTAAAATTTCGCGCCGATCAGAATATTATTGCGATCTACTGGACAGCTACAACATCGGGTAAATGTTGAGGGAGGGGGTCTACGACGAATACTTCGCAATGTTACACGAATATTGGACAAAAATAAATTTAAAATGCCCCTTCGACGTTGATGTGTAAAGTATTAATATTTTATAACTTGTAGGAAAAAGTCGTAAGTCCCTGCAAAAATACGAAAATGTACAAAGAAAAGGTCGTAAGTCCAAAGACATCCAATTATCTCCCAAAAGCGACGGAATTTGATCAAACAAAATACATGTATGAAAGCGGAATATATAAGCGAAGAATACAGCCTTTACCACCATAATAAAATCTTTAATACAGAAGGCGCTGGTGTTATTTCTCTCTCCTGAAAAATGTATGAAAAGGGACTTAGGACCTTTTACGACGAGGCAGACGATATACTGATTAATTTTTAAGTGATGTACTAAAAATCCATCTGCGGTATTCTTAATTATATTCATATTTTATATATTATGTACAAATTACCGCTGAAAATATTTTTTGCAAAATCCACGTGAAATTCTAATAATTTTAAAATTATGAATATTTTTGTAAGCCTATGAAGTAATTTTTACAAGATTTTATGTATGAATCTTTTTTCCAATTAATACCTCAATTTTATTAAAATTTAAATTTTAATAAATAATAAATATGAATTTGTTTAAATCCAAAATCGATTTCAAATCCTAACAAATCGAATTTCCATATTACCATTCAACACCATACTTACCATTCACATCCATTCAGACACACCCACTCACATAACCAATTCACCAATTGTAATAGTCTACGTGACAATAATGTTTAGCCGATAAGCTATTGTTCCAATGACAAAAGTCACAAGCAAGATTAAATCGTTGGTAGCATTAGGTTCATATGATTGGGGTATGTGTGTTAATGTGTGAGTATTTGTCGTGTAAAAATATCATAAGAATCAAATCTATAAATATTTACCATGAAATAACAGAGGAATGTCAAGAATATCAAATATGAATTCAACATGGCAAGTAATACACTTATAAATATATTCATATGTATGTGTGAGCACAAACACACACATATATTTTTATACAAAGATATTTGAATAATGACAAACAACAAGGGCAACAATTCGTTCTGCGATAATGTGGATTGGTATGTTGAGCACGAGGTGGGTTAGAATGGGAATTTTCGAGAAATATTTGTTGAAGCCACAAACTTGGATTTTAGCGAATATTTTTTCACATAACATCAGAACAATAAACGCGGCAATAAACCTGGATTTTTTAAAAATAAATTTTCACCACCATCACAGCAATAAACGTGAATTTTTTAAAGAATATTTTTTACCCACCATTACAGCAATACACCTGGATTTTTTAAAGAACGTGGATTTTTTAAAGAATATTTTTTCATCCATCATCAGACCAATAAACGTGGATTTTTTAAAGAATATTTTTTCATCCATCATCAGACCAATAAACGTGGATTTTTTAAAGAATATTTTTTCATCCATCATCAGACCAATAAACGTGGATTTTTTAAAGAATATTTTTTCATCCATCATCAAACCAATAAACGTGGATTTTTTAAAGAATATTTTTTCATCCATCATCAGACCAATAAACGTGGATTTTTTAAAGAATATTTTTTCATCCATCATCAGACCAATACACGTGGATTTTTTAAAGAATATTTTTTCATCCATCATCAAACCAATAAACGTGGATTTTTTAAAGAATATTTTTTCATCCATCATCAGACCAATAAACGTGGATTTTTTAAAGAATATTTTTTCATCCATCATCAGACCAATAAACGTGGATTTTTTAAAGAATATTTTTTCATCCATCATCAGACCAATAAACGTGGATTTTTTAAAGAATATTTTTTCATCCATCATCAGACCAATAAACGTGGATTTTTTATAGAATATTTTTTCATCCATCATCAGACCAATAAACGTGGATTTTTTAAAGAATATTTTTTCATCCATCATCAGACCAATAAACGTGGATTTTTTAAAGAATATTTTTTCATCCATCATCAGACCAATAAACGTGGATTTTTTAAAGAATATTTTTTCATCCATCATCAGACCAATAAACGTGGATTTTTTAAAGAATATTTTTTCATCCATCATCAGACCAATAAACGTGGATTTTTTAAAGAATATTTTTTCATCCATCATCAGACCAATAAACGTGGATTTTTTAAAGAATATTTTTTCATCCATCATCAGACCAATAAACGTGGATTTTTTAAAGAATATTTTTTCATCCATCATCAGACCAATAAACGTGGATTTTTTAAAGAATATTTTTTCATCCATCATCAGACCAATAAACGTGGATTTTTTAAAGAATATTTTTTCATCCATCATCAGACCAATAAACGTGGATTTTTTAAAGAATATTTTTTCATCCATCATCAGACCAATAAACGTGGATTTTTTAAAGAATATTTTTTCATCCATCATCAGACCAATAAACGTGGATTTTTTAAAGAATATTTTTTCATCCATCATCAGACCAATAAACGTGGATTTTTAAAGAATATTTTTTCATCCATCATCAGACCAATAAACGTGGATTTTTTAAAGAATATTTTTTCATCCATCATCAGACCAATAAACGTGGATTTTTTAAAGAATATTTTTTCATCCATCATCAGACCAATAAACGTGGATTTTTTAAAGAATATTTTTTCATCCATCATCAGACCAATAAACGTGGATTTTTTAAAGAATATTTTTTCATCCATCATCAGACCAATAAACGTGGATTTTTTAAAGAATATTTTTTCATCCATCATCAGACCAATAAACGTGGATTTTTTAAAGAATATTTTTTCATCCATCATCAGACCAATAAACGTGGATTTTTTAAAGAATATTTTTTCATCCATCATCAGACCAATAAACGTGGATTTTTTAAAGAATATTTTTTCATCCATCATCAGACCAATAAACGTGGATTTTTTAAAGAATATTTTTTCATCCATCATCAGACCAATAAACGTGGATTTTTTAAAGAATATTTTTTCATCCATCATCAGACCAATAAACGTGGATTTTTAAAGAATATTTTTTCATCCATCATCAGACCAATAAACGTGGATTTTTTAAAGAATATTTTTTCATCCATCATCAGACCAATAAACGTGGATTTTTTAAAGAATATTTTTTCATCCATCATCAGACCAATAAACGTGGATTTTTTAAAGAATATTTTTTCATCCATCATCAGACCAATAAACGTGGATTTTTTAAAGAATATTTTTTCATCCATCATCAGACCAATAAACGTGGATTTTTTAAAGAATATTTTTTCATCCATCATCAGACCAATAAACGTGGATTTTTTAAAGAATATTTTTTCATCCATCATCAGACCAATAAACGTGGATTTTTTAAAGAATATTTTTTCATCCATCATCAGACCAATAAACGTGGATTTTTTAAAGAATATTTTTTCATCCATCATCAGACCAATAAACGTGGATTTTTTAAAGAATATTTTTTCATCCATCATCAGACCAATAAACGTGGATTTTTTAAAGAATATTTTTTCATCCATCATCAGACCAATAAACGTGGATTTTTTAAAGAATATTTTTTCATCCATCATCAGACCAATAAACGTGGATTTTTTAAAGAATATTTTTTCATCCATCATCAGACCAATAAACGTGGATTTTTTAAAGAATATTTTTTCATCCATCATCAGACCAATAAACGTGGATTTTTTAAAGAATATTTTTTCATCCATCATCAGACCAATAAACGTGGATTTTTTAAAGAATATTTTTTCATCCATCATCAGACCAATAAACGTGGATTTTTTAAAGAATATTTTTTTCATCCATCATCAGACCAATAAACGTGGATTTTTTAAAGAATATTTTTTCATCCATCATCAGACCAATAAACGTGGATTTTTTAAAGAATATTTTTTCATCCATCATCAGACCAATAAACGTGGATTTTTTAAAGAATATTTTTTCATCCATCATCAGACCAATAAACGTGGATTTTTTAAAGAATATTTTTTCATCCATCATCAGACCAATAAACGTGGATTTTTTAAAGAATATTTTTTCATCCATCATCAGACCAATAAACGTGGATTTTTTAAAGAATATTTTTTCATCCATCATCAGACCAATAAACGTGGATTTTTTAAAGAATATTTTTTCATCCATCATCAGACCAATAAACGTGGATTTTTTAAAGAATATTTTTTCATCCATCATCAGACCAATAAACGTGGATTTTTTAAAGAATATTTTTTCATCCATCATCCACGGAATATTTTCAGTTATCATCAGACCAATAAACTGGATTTTTAAAGAATATTTTTCATCATCATCACCAATAAACGTGGATTTTTAAAGATATTTTTTCATCCATCATCAACCAATAAACGTGGATTTTTTAAAGAATATTTTTTCATCCATCATCAGACCAATAAACGTGGATTTTTTAAAGAATATTTTTCATCATCATCAGACCAATAAACGTGGATTTTTTAAAGAATATTTTTCATCCATCATCAGACCAATAAACGTGGATTTTTTAAAGAATTATTTTTTCATCCATCATCAGACCAATAAACGTGGATTTTTTAAAGAATATTTTTTCATCCATCATCAGACCAATAAACGTGATTTTTTAAAGAATATTTTTTCATCCATCATCAGACCAATAAACGTGGATTTTTTAAAGAATATTTTTTCATCCATCATCAGACCAATAAACGTGGATTTTTTAAAGAATTTTTTCATCCATCATCAGACCAATAAACGTGGATTTTTAAAGAATATTTTTTCATCCATCATCAGCCAATACACGTGGATTTTTTAAAGAATATTTTTTCATCCATCATCAGACAATAAACGTGGATTTTTTAAAGAATATTTTTTCATCCATCATCAGACCAATAAACGTGGA
Organism: Musca autumnalis; assembly: GCF_047663935.1. Lineage (NCBI taxonomy): Eukaryota > Metazoa > Arthropoda > Insecta > Diptera > Muscidae > Musca > Musca autumnalis. The sequence continues at coordinate 23,147,416 of NW_027411755.1, read as the reverse complement.
TTTTTTAAAGAATATTTTTTCATCCATCATCAGACAATAAACGTGGATTTTTTAAAGAATATTTTTTTCATCCATCATCAGACCATAAACGTGGATTTTTAAAGAATATTTTTTCATCCATCATCAGACCAATAAACGTGGATTTTTTAAAGAATATTTTTTCATCCATCATCAGACCAATAAACGTGGATTTTTTAAAGAATATTTTTCATCCATCATCAGACCAATAAACGTGGATTTTTTAAAGAATATTTTTTCATCCATCATCAGACCAATAAACGTGGATTTTTTAAAGAATATTTTTTCATCCATCATCAGACCAATAAACGTGGATTTTTTAAAGAATATTTTTTCATCCATCATCAGACCAATAAACGTGGATTTTTTAAAGAATATTTTTTCATCCATCATCAGACCAATAAACGTGGATTTTTAAAGAATATTTTTCATCCATCATCAGACCAATAAACGTGGATTTTTTAAAGAATATTTTTTCATCATCATCAGACCAATAAACGTGTATTTTTTAAAGAATATTTTTCATCCATCATCAGACCAATAAACGTGGATTTTTAAAGGAATATTTTTTCATCCATCATCAGACCAATAAAAGTGGATTTTTTATTGAATATTTTTTCATCCATCATCAGACCAATAAACGTGGAATTTTTAAAGAATATTTTTTCATCCATCATCAGACCAATAAACGTGGATTTTTTAAAGAATATTTTTTCATCCATCATCAGACCAATAAACGTGGATTTTTTAAAGAATATTTTTTCATCCATCATCAGACCAATAAACGTGGATTTTTTAAAGAATATTTTTTCATCCATCATCAGACAATAAACGTGGATTTTTTAAAGAATATTTTTTCATCCATCATCAGACCAATAAACGTGGATTTTTTAAGAATATTTTTTCATCCATCATCAGACCAATAACGTGGATTTTTAAAGAATATTTTTTCATCCATCATTCAGACCAATAAACGTGGATTTTTTAAAGAATATTTTTTCATCCATCATCAGACCAATAAACGTGGATTTTTTAAAGAATATTTTTTCATCCATCATCAGACCAATAAACGTGGATTTTTAAAGAATATTTTTTCATCCATCATCAGACCAATAAACGTGGATTTTTTAAAGAATATTTTTTCATCCATCATCAGACCAATAAACGTGGATTTTTTAAAGAATATTTTTTCATCCATCATCAGACCAATAAACGTGGATTTTTTAAAGAATATTTTTTCATCCATCATCAGACCAATAAAACGTGGATTTTTTAAAGAATATTTTTTCATCCATCATCAGACCAATAAACGTGGATTTTTTAAAGATATTTTTTCATCCATCATCAGACCAATAAACGTGGATTTTTTAAAGAATATTTTTTCATCCATCATCAGACCAATAAACGTGGATTTTTTAAAGAATATTTTTTCATCCATCATCAGACCAATAAACGTGGATTTTTTAAAGAATATTTTTTCATCCATCATCAGACCAATAAACGTGGATTTTTTAAAGAATATTTTTTCATCCATCATCAGACCAATAAACGTGGATTTTTTAAAGAATATTTTTTCATCCATCATCAGACCAATAAACGTGGATTTTTTAAAGAATATTTTTTCATCCATCATCAGACCAATAAACGTGGATTTTTTAAAGAATATTTTTTCATCCATCATCAGACCAATAAACGTGGATTTTTTAAAGAATATTTTTTCATCCATCATCAGACCAATAAACGTGGATTTTTTATAGAATATTTTTTCATCCATCATCAGACCAATAAACGTGGATTTTTTAAAGAATATTTTTTCATCCATCATCAGACCAATAAACGTGGATTTTTTAAAGAATATTTTTTCATCCATCATCAGACCAATAAACGTGGATTTTTTAAAGAATATTTTTTCATCCATCATCAGACCAATAAACGTGGATTTTTTAAAGAATATTTTTTCATCCATCATCAGACCAATAAACGTGGATTTTTTAAAGAATATTTTTTCATCCATCATCAGACCAATAAACGTGGATTTTTTAAAGAATATTTTTTCATCCATCATCAGACCAATAAACGTGGATTTTTTAAAGAATATTTTTTCATCCATCATCAGACCAATAAACGTGGATTTTTTAAAGAATATTTTTTCATCCATCATCAGACCAATAAACGTGGATTTTTTAAAGAATATTTTTTCATCCATCATCAGACCAATAAACGTGGATTTTTTAAAGAATATTTTTTCATCCATCATCAGACCAATAAACGTGGATTTTTAAAGAATATTTTTTCATCCATCATCAGACCAATAAACGTGGATTTTTTAAAGAATATTTTTTCATCCATCATCAGACCAATAAACGTGGAAAGAATATTTTTCATCCATCTTATTTTTTCATCCATCATCAGACCAATAAACGTGGATTTTTTAAAGAATATTTTTTCATCAAAGAATATTTTTTCATCCATCATCAGACCAATAAACGTGGATTTTTTAAAGAATATTTTTTCATGAACATCGAATATTTTTTCATCCATCATCAGACCAATAAACGTGGATTTTTTAAAGAATATTTTTTCATCCATCATCAGACCAATAAACGTGGATTTTTAAAGAATATTTTTTCATCCATCATCACAATAAACGTGGATTTTTAAAGAATATTTTTTCATCCATCATCAGACCAATAAACGTGGATTTTTTAAAGAATATTTTTTCATCCATCATCAGACCAATAAACGTGGATTTTTTAAAGAATATTTTTTCATCCATCATCAGACCAATAAACGTGGATTTTTTAAAGATATTTTTCATCCATCATCAGACCAATAAACGTGGATTTTTAAAGAATATGATTTTTTATTTTTAAAGAATATTTTTTCATCCATCATCAGACCAATAAACGTGGATTTTTTAAAGAATATTTTTTCATCCATCATCAGACCAATAAATTTTTTAAAGAATATTTTTTCATCCATCATCAGACCAATAAACGTGGATTTTTTAAAGAATATTTTTTCATCCATCATCAGACCAATAAACGTGGATTTTTTAAAGAATATTTTTTCATCCATCATCAGACCAATAAACTGGATTTTTTAAAGAATATTTTTTCATCCATCATCAGACCAATAAACGTGATTTTTAAAGAATATTTTTTCATCCATCATCAGACCAATAAACGTGGATTTTTTAAAGAATATTTTTTCATCCATCATCAGACCAATAAACGTGGATTTTTTAAAGAATATTTTTTCATCCATCATCAGACCAATAAACGTGGATTTTTTAAAGAATATTTTTCATCCATCATCAGACCAATAAACGTGGATTTTTAAAGAATATTTTTTCATCCATCATCAGACCAATAAACGTGGATTTTTAAAAGAATATTTTTTCATCCATCATCAGACCAATAAACGTGGATTTTTTAAAGAATATTTTTCATCCATCATCAGACCATTAACGTGGATTTTTTTAAAGAATATTTTTTCATCCATCATCAGACCAATAAACGTGGATTTTTTAAAGATATATTTTCATCCATCATCAGACCAATAAACGTGGATTTTTTAAAGAATATTTTTTCATCCATCTCAGACCAATAAACGTGGATTTTTTAAAGAATATTTTTTCATCCATCATCAGACCAATAAACGTGGATATTTTAAAGAATATTTTTTTCATCCATCATCAGACCAATAAACGTGGATTTTTTAAAGAATATTTTTTCATCCATCATCAGACCAATAAACGTGGATTTTTTAAAGAATATTTTTTCATCCATCATCAGACCAATAAACGTGGATTTTTTAAAGAATATTTTTTCATCCATCATCAGACCAATAAACGTGGATTTTTTAAAGAATATTTTTTCATCCATCATCAGACCAATAAACGTGGATTTTTTAAAGAATATTTTTCATCCATCATCAGACCAATAAACGTGGATTTTTTAAAGAATATTTTTTCATCCATCATCAGACCAATAAACGTGGATTTTTTAAAGAATATTTTTTCATCCATCATCAGACCAATAAACGTGGATTTTTTAAAGAATATTTTTTCATCCATCATCAGACCAATAAACGTGGATTTTTTAAAGAATATTTTTTCATCCATCATCAGACCAATAAACGTGGATTTTTTAAAGAATATTTTTTCATCCATCATCAGACCAATAAACGTGGATTTTTTAAAGAATATTTTTTCATCCATCATCAGACCAATAAACGTGGATTTTTTAAAGAATATTTTTTCATCCATCATCAGACCAATAAACGTGGATTTTTTAAAGAATATTTTTTCATCCATCATCAGACCAATAAACGTGGATTTTTTAAAGAATATTTTTTCATCCATCATCAGACCAATAAACGTGGATTTTTTAAAGAATATTTTTTCATCCATCATCAGACCAATAAACGTGGATTTTTTAAAGAATATTTTTTCATCCATCATCAGACCAATAAACGTGGATTTTTTAAAGAATATTTTTTCATCCATCATCAGACCAATAAACGTGGATTTTTTAAAGAATATTTTTTCATCCATCATCAGACCAATAAACGTGGATTTTTTAAAGAATATTTTTTCATCCATCATCAGACCAATAAACGTGGATTTTTTAAAGAATATTTTTTCATCCATCATCAGACCAATAAACGTGGATTTTTTAAAGAATATTTTTTCATCCATCATCAGACCAATAAACGTGGATTTTTTAAAGAATATTTTTTCATCCATCATCAGACCAATAAACGTGGATTTTTTAAAGAATATTTTTTCATCCATCATCAGACCAATAAACGTGGATTTTTTAAAGAATATTTTTTCATCCATCATCAGACCAATAAACGTGGATTTTTTAAAGAATATTTTTTCATCCATCATCAGACCAATAAACGTGGATTTTTTAAAGAATATTTTTTCATCCATCATCAGACCAATAAACGTGGATTTTTTAAAGAATATTTTTTCATCCATCATCAGACCAATAAACGTGGATTTTTTAAAGAATATTTTTTCATCCATCATCAGACCAATAAACGTGGATTTTTTAAAGAATATTTTTTCATCCATCATCAGACCAATAAACGTGGATTTTTTAAAGAATATTTTTTCATCCATCATCAGACCAATAAACGTGGATTTTTTAAAGAATATTTTTTCATCCATCATCAGACCAATAAACGTGGATTTTTTAAAGAATATTTTTTCATCCATCATCAGACCAATAAACGTGGATTTTTTAAAGAATATTTTTTCATCCATCATCAGACCAATAAACGTGGATTTTTTAAAGAATATTTTTTCATCCATCATCAGACCAATAAACGTGGATTTTTTAAAGAATATTTTTTCATCCATCATCAGACCAATAAACGTGGATTTTTTAAAGAATATTTTTTCATCCATCATCAGACCAATAAACGTGGATTTTTTAAAGAATATTTTTTCATCCATCATCAGACCAATAAACGTGGATTTTTTAAAGAATATTTTTTCATCCATCATCAGACCAATAAACGTGGATTTTTTAAAGAATATTTTTTCATCCATCATCAGACCAATAAACGTGGATTTTTTAAAGAATATTTTTTCATCCATCATCAGACCAATAAACGTGGATTTTTTAAAGAATATTTTTTCATCCATCATCAGACCAATAAACGTGGATTTTTTAAAGAATATTTTTTCATCCATCATCAGACCAATAAACGTGGATTTTTTAAAGAATATTTTTTCATCCATCATCAGACCAATAAACGTGGATTTTTTAAAGAATATTTTTTCATCCATCATCAGACCAATAAACGTGGATTTTTTAAAGAATATTTTTTCATCCATCATCAGACCAATAAACGTGGATTTTTTAAAGAATATTTTTTCATCCATCATCAGACCAATAAACGTGGATTTTTTAAAGAATATTTTTTCATCCATCATCAGACCAATAAACGTGGATTTTTTAAAGAATATTTTTTCATCCATCATCAGACCAATAAACGTGGATTTTTTAAAGAATATTTTTTCATCCATCATCAGACCAATAAACGTGGATTTTTTAAAGAATATTTTTTCATCCATCATCAGACCAATAAACGTGGATTTTTTAAAGAATATTTTTTCATCCATCATCAGACCAATAAACGTGGATTTTTTAAAGAATATTTTTTCATCCATCATCAGACCAATAAACGTGGATTTTTTAAAGAATATTTTTTCATCCATCATCAGACCAATAAACGTGGATTTTTTAAAGAATATTTTTTCATCCATCATCAGACCAATAAACGTGGATTTTTTAAAGAATATTTTTTCATCCATCATCAGACCAATAAACGTGGATTTTTTAAAGAATATTTTTTCATCCATCATCAGACCAATAAACGTGGATTTTTTAAAGAATATTTTTTCATCCATCATCAGACCAATAAACGTGGATTTTTTAAAGAATATTTTTTCATCCATCATCAGACCAATAAACGTGGATTTTTTAAAGAATATTTTTTCATCCATCATCAGACCAATAAACGTGGATTTTTTAAAGAATATTTTTTCATCCATCATCAGACCAATAAACGTGGATTTTTTAAAGAATATTTTTTCATCCATCATCAGACCAATAAACGTGGATTTTTTAAAGAATATTTTTTCATCCATCATCAGACCAATAAACGTGGATTTTTTAAAGAATATTTTTTCATCCATCATCAGACCAATAAACGTGGATTTTTTAAAGAATATTTTTTCATCCATCATCAGACCAATAAACGTGGATTTTTTAAAGAATATTTTTTCATCCATCATCAGACCAATAAACGTGGATTTTTTAAAGAATATTTTTTCATCCATCATCAGACCAATAAACGTGGATTTTTTAAAGAATATTTTTTCATCCATCATCAGACCAATAAACGTGGATTTTTTAAAGAATATTTTTTCATCCATCATCAGACCAATAAACGTGGATTTTTTAAAGAATATTTTTTCATCCATCATCAGACCAATAAACGTGGATTTTTTAAAGAATATTTTTTCATCCATCATCAGACCAATAAACGTGGATTTTTTAAAGAATATTTTTTCATCCATCATCAGACCAATAAACGTGGATTTTTTAAAGAATATTTTTTCATCCATCATCAGACCAATAAACGTGGATTTTTTAAAGAATATTTTTTCATCCATCATCAGACCAATAAACGTGGATTTTTTAAAGAATATTTTTTCATCCATCATCAGACCAATAAACGTGGATTTTTTAAAGAATATTTTTTCATCCATCATCAGACCAATAAACGTGGATTTTTTAAAGAATATTTTTTCATCCATCATCAGACCAATAAACGTGGATTTTTTAAAGAATATTTTTTCATCCATCATCAGACCAATAAACGTGGATTTTTTAAAGAATATTTTTTCATCCATCATCAGACCAATAAACGTGGATTTTTTAAAGAATATTTTTTCATCCATCATCAGACCAATAAACGTGGATTTTTTAAAGAATATTTTTTCATCCATCATCAGACCAATAAACGTGGATTTTTTAAAGAATATTTTTTCATCCATCATCAGACCAATAAACGTGGATTTTTTAAAGAATATTTTTTCATCCATCATCAGACCAATAAACGTGGATTTTTTAAAGAATATTTTTTCATCCATCATCAGACCAATAAACGTGGATTTTTTAAAGAATATTTTTTCATCCATCATCAGACCAATAAACGTGGATTTTTTAAAGAATATTTTTTCATCCATCATCAGACCAATAAACGTGGATTTTTTAAAGAATATTTTTTCATCCATCATCAGACCAATAAACGTGGATTTTTTAAAGAATATTTTTTCATCCATCATCAGACCAATAAACGTGGATTTTTTAAAGAATATTTTTTCATCCATCATCAGACCAATAAACGTGGATTTTTTAAAGAATATTTTTTCATCCATCATCAGACCAATAAACGTGGATTTTTTAAAGAATATTTTTTCATCCATCATCAGACCAATAAACGTGGATTTTTTAAAGAATATTTTTTCATCCATCATCAGACCAATAAACGTGGATTTTTTAAAGAATATTTTTTCATCCATCATCAGACCAATAAACGTGGATTTTTTAAAGAATATTTTTTCATCCATCATCAGACCAATAAACGTGGATTTTTTAAAGAATATTTTTTCATCCATCATCAGACCAATAAACGTGGATTTTTTAAAGAATATTTTTTCATCCATCATCAGACCAATAAACGTGGATTTTTTAAAGAATATTTTTTCATCCATCATCAGACCAATAAACGTGGATTTTTTAAAGAATATTTTTTCATCCATCATCAGACCAATAAACGTGGATTTTTTAAAGAATATTTTTTCATCCATCATCAGACCAATAAACGTGGATTTTTTAAAGAATATTTTCTCAACCACCATCATCAGACCAATAAACGTGGATTTTTTAAAGAATATTTTTTCATCCATCATCAGACCAATAAACGTGGATTTTTTAAAGAATATTTTCTCAACCACCATCATCAGACCAATAAACGTGGATTTTTTAAAGAATATTTTTTCATCCATCATCAGACCAATAAACGTGGATTTTTTAAAGAATATTTTTTCATCCATCATCAGACCAATAAACGTGGATTTTTTAAAGAATATTTTCTCAACCACCATCACAGCAATAAACGTGGATTTTTTAAAGAATATTTTTTCATCCATCATCAGACCAATAAACGTGGATTTTTTAAAGAATATTTTCTCAACAACCATCACAGCAATAAACGTGGATTTTTTAAAGAATATTTTTTCATCCATCATCAGACCAATAAACGTGGATTTTTTTGCTGTGACGTGGATTGCTGTGATGGTGGGTAAAAAAATATTCTTTAAAAAATCCACGTTTATTGCTGTGATGGTGGGTAAAAAAATATTCTTTAAAAAATCCACGTTTATTGCTGTGATGGTGGGTAAAAAAATATTCCTTAAAAAATCCACGTTTATTGCTGTGATGGTGGGTAAAAAAATATTCTTTAAAAAATCCACGTTTATTGCTGTGATGGTGGGTAAAAAAATATTCCTTAAAAAATCCACGTTTATTGCTGTGATGGTGGGTAAAAAAATATTCTTTAAAAAATCCACGTTTATTGCTGTGATGGTGGGTAAAAAAATATTCTTTAAAAAATCGACGTTTATTGCTGTGATGGTGGGTGAAAAAATATTCTTTAAAAAATCCACGTTTATTGCTGTGATGGTGGGTGAAAAATATTCTTTAAAAAATCCACGTTTATTGCTCTGATGATGAGTGAAAAAATATTCTTTAAAAAATCCACGTTTATTGTTGTGATGATGGGTGAAAAAATATTCTTTAAAAAATCCACGTTTATTGCTGTGATGGTGGGTGAAAAAATATTCTTTAAAAAATCCACGTTTATTGCTGTGATGGTGGGTGAAAAAATATTCTTTAAAAAATCCACGTTTATTGCTGTGATGGTGGGTGAAAAAATATTCTTTAAAAAACCCACGTTTATTGCTGTGATGATGGGTGAAAAAATATTCTTTAAAAAATCCACGTTTATTGCTGTGATGGTGGGTGAAAAATTGTTCCTTAAAAAATCCACGTTTATTGCTGTGATGGTGGGTGAAAAAATATTCTTTAAAAAATCCACGTTTATTGCTGTGATGGTGGGAGAAAAAATATTCTTTAAAAAATCCACGTTTATTGCTGTGATGGTGGGTGAAAAATTATTCTTTAAAAAATCCACGTTTATTGCTGTGATGGTGGGTAAAAAATATTCTTTAAAAAATCCAAGTTTTCTGCTGTGATGGTGGGTAAAAAAAATATTCTTAAAAAATTCACGTTTATTGCTGTGATGTTGCTGGAAAAAATATACTTTTAAAAATCCACGTTTATTGCTGTGATGGTGAGTGAAAAAATATTCTTTAAAAAATCCACGTTTACTGCTGTAATGGTGGGTAAAAAAAATATTCTTTAAAAAATCCACGTTTATTGCTGTGATGGTGGGTGAAAAAATATTCTTTAAAAAATCCACGTTTTCTGCTGTGATGTTGGGTGAAAAAATATTCTTTAAAAAATCCACGTTTATTGCTGTGATGGTGGGTGAAAAAATATTCTTTAAAAAATCCACTTTTACTGCTGTGATGTTGGGTGAAAAAATATTCTTTAAAAAATCCACGTTTTCTGCTGTGATGTTGGGTGAAAAAATATTCTTTAAAAAATCCACGTTTATTGCTGTGATGGTGGGTGAAAAAATATTCTTTAAAAAATCCACTTTTACTGCTGTGATGTTGGGTGAAAAAATATTCTTTAAAAAATCCAAGTTTATTGCTGCGATGGTGGGTGAAAAAATATTCTTTAAAAAATCCACGTTTATTGCTGTGATGGTGGGTGAAAAATTATTCTTTAAAAAATCCACGTTTATTGCTGTGATAGTGGGTGAAAAAATATTGTTTAAAAAATCCACGTTTATTGCTGTGATGGTGGGTGAAAAAATATTCATTAAAAAATCCACGTTTATTGCTGTGATGGTGGGTGAAAAAATATTTCTTAAAAAATCCACTTTTACTGCTGTGATGTTGGGTGAAAAAATATTCTTTAAAAAATCCACGTTTTTTTGCTGTGATGTTGCTGGAAAAAATATTCTTTAAAAAATCTACGTTTATTGCTGTGATGTTGCTGGAAAAAATATTCCTTCGAAAATCCACGTTTATTGCTGTGATGGTGGGTGAAAAAATATTCTTTAAAAATCCACGTTTATTGCTGTGATGGTGGGTGAAAAATTTTTTTAAAAAAATATTCTTAAAAATCCACTGTGTTATCAAAGTACATTATTTCCTTCAACTGCACTACCTACCCTCGGTTTTAATCTTAACAGACAATATATTATTAGACTTAAATAAACACTTATTATTAATAATTTACATGTATATTGAAATATCAGAACAATTCACAAATTATAAAGAATACCAAAACAATCTCAGATACACACGTACGTTCACACATACTCATTCAGTCAAAACCAATTGACATTCCAATGAAGAACAACAATATTTGTTGTTAAATATTACACGTCTTTGGGTAAAATGTTAATAAGTAAAACACATTTGTATGATAATTTTTATTATTTCATTTTTGTATGGCAGAGAGACAGACATGCACACATGTGAACAAACACATATGTATGTATGGGAGATGATTTTCAAGCACACATGTAGTCCTCTCTAGGACTTGGAATCCATTTCACGCACTTTCAAAGATTCATATCGAATGATTCATAAATATCAACATTTACCATTGTTTTTGTTGTTGGGGCTCACGATAAAAATAATGATTTGATGATGCCAATGTTTGTTACTGGTGTTGGTGATGTTGTTATTTGTTGTTGTTGATGTTAATAGTATTCTACTTGTTGTTGTTGCCATTGTTTTTATTGATGATACTGTAGCACCAGTCGAATGCTGTGATTCAGTCTGCTGTTGATGAAATCGAATTGTGTGATTTTTTATGTTGGAATATTTAATGAAATTCATAAGTAGGAGTAATGAGGCGTAAAATTAAGGTTAACATCCAGTCCTCCTGCCCGCTTCTCTGTCATCGCCTTAACATTGATTTAATTTGTTTTTATTTTTTATGAATTTAATATGATGAGGGGATTATATGCATAAATGTGTGTACGTGAAGGATTTCTTTAAATTTGTACTGTAATAAATATTTAAGAATATTGAAATATTATTTTATACCTTGTTTGTTGCTTGTTTATAGATGGATCCCTGGGTAACTTTTGGAAGAGATTTTCAAAAAAAAGCAAATGTACAGGTGGGACACGGGAAGTCTTCTCTCTTTTTCTTGGAGATACCGAATATCGTGTGATAGGTAAAACAACACTTAAGTATGACAGCACATTGACAGCACAAAATACCCTGAGGAGGTAAACAACCTAATGTTCACTAATTTTTGCCATTTAGGTGCGAAATGCTGGTCACAACCTTCGAAATACCGAAAATCAGGAGGTACCGTTCCATGGGGGCTATATGAAGAGGTGGACCTATACCTACCAATTCCAGGTGGAAAGACTAAATACCAAATTTCACCCATTTCGGCGGTATATTGAGGCTAAAAACTTGAAAATACTAAAATTCGGGAGGTAGCGTTCTGTGGGCCAATATAAAGACGTTGACTTGTACCGCAAAACCTCAGTTGAAAATTTGAATACCCCCAACGCTAGAGCTATGTAATTTGGTATAAAAGTTTATATTAGTCCTAGGATGTTTGGTATTGCAAATGAACTATATCAATCCACGTTTTGATATAGCTCCCATAGAACGATTTTCGGTATTTTGAAGGTCTTAGCTTCATCATCACAACGAAATGGCTGAAAATTGGTATTTAGTCTTTGTTGAGAGTATAAGACTTTCCCACAAAATTTTGTTGTAATAGGTCCACGCCTTTAAATAGCCCCCATAGAACGGTACCTTCCGATTTTCGCTATTTTACAGGTTATGGCCACAATAAACCATCGAAATGGCTGAAATTTGGTATTTAATATTCGTTGTAGGTATAAAACTTTCCCCCAGAAAATTTTCGGTACAGGTCCACGCCTTAATATTGCCCGCATAGAACGGTGCCTCCCGTCACAATAACCCATCGAAATGGCTGAAATCCGCGCCTTCTTGTAGCCCCCATTGAACGCATTTCACGATTTTCGGTATTTTGAAGTTTATGGCCTCAATATTCCACAGAAATGGCTAAAATTTGGTATTTAGTCTACGTTGGAGATAAAAACCTTTCCGATTGAAATTCGTCGATATGGGTACACGTTTCGATTTTCGTTATTCTGAAGGTTATGACGTCAATATCCCACCGAAATGACTGAAAATTTTTTTACTTAGCCTTCCATGGGGTTGTAAAACATTCCAGAAGAGAATTACTAGTGTAGGTCAACGTCTTCGGTATTTTCAAGGTCAACAACATTGTTTTACCGAAATTGCTGAAATTTGGTATTTAGTCTACTTCATAAACGGAAGGAAACTAATTGTTCCATTTTTCTTAAATACAACTCGTGGTTGAGGGTAAAAAAAGTTCGACCCGGCCGAACATAACGCCGTTCTTACTTGTTTTTTAAATATTCTTCAATAATCGTGGATTTAAAAAAAAAATATTTTTCAATAATCGAGGATTTTTTAATAATCTTAGATTTAAAAACAAAAAATTTCAATAGCTTTGTTCCTTTACTTTTTTAATGGTAAAAGTGGTAAATGAGAAAACTGTCAAAATTGCTCTCTCATGAACAGTTTTACCAGAAAAGTAAAGGAACGAAAAAATGGTAGATCTGGTAGCAACGTCAAAAAGAAACATACAAATTCACGTTTCTTCTTTTATTTCACAGTTTTCATGTTTTTGTCAGCAATCGCTTTTTTCTTCTGTTTTTGTTCATTTTATTTTCTTCATTGTCAAATAATCGACAAAGAAATGTCGAAAAATCAGTTCTGCCATTCTTTACCTGAAGAAATTTGTCTGGTAGCCTGTGGTAGAAGAGAAAGCCATTCTTGCCCTCTCTCCTCTCTCACTCTCTTAAAAATTGCTGCCAGTTTTACCACTTTTTGGGGTTAAGGAACGCTTTGCAGGTTATAAATGGTAACAAATGGTGAAAATGGTAACCTCAGGTAACTAATGGAACACAGCTAATATTCGTTGATTTAAAAACAAACAGATTTCAATAATCTTGGATTTAAAAAAATATTTTTCAATAATGGTGGATTTAAACAAAAAATTTTCAATAATCTTGGATTTAAAAAATATTTGCCAATAATGTTGGATTAAAATATTTTGTCGATTAAAAAAAATATTTTTCAATAACTGTGGATAAAAACACAAATTTTCAATAATCTTGCATTTAAAATATATTTTTCAATAATCGTGGATTTAAAAAAAATATTTTTCAATAATCGTGGATTTGAAATAAAAATTTTTTTTTATAATCGTGGATTTAAAAAAAAAATATTTTTCAATAAACGTGGATCTAAAACAAATATATTTTTCAACAATCGTGGATTTAAAAAAATATTTTTCAATAATCGTGGATTTAAAACAAATATTTTTCAATAATCGTTGATCTAAAAAAATATTTTTCTTTAATCTTGAATTTTTCATAATAGTCGATTTTTTAAGAAAATATATTTTAATAATCCTTGATTTAAAAACAAACAATTTTCAATAATCGTGGACTTAAAAACAGAAAATTTGCAATAATCTTGGATTGAAAAAAAAAATATTTTTCAATAATCTTGAATTTAAAAAATAATTTTGAATACTCGAGGATTTAAAAAATATTTTTTTTTAATAATCTTGGAATTTGAAAAAACTCTTCAACAAATTTTGAATAATCTTGCATTTAAAATATCTTTTTCAATAATCGTGGATTAAAATAATATATATTTTTCAATAATCGTGGATCTAAAAAAATATTTTTCAATAATCGTGGATCTAAAAATATTTTTAATTAATTTTGATTTTTTTTTAAATATATATAATAAACGTGGATTAAAAAAACATATTTTTCAAAGATCGTAGATTTAAAAAAATTTCAACAATCTTGGATTTAAAATAGATTTGTTAATAATCGTGGATTTAAAAAAATATTTATATAATCGTAGAATTAAAAAAGATTATTTTTTCAATAACCTTGGTTTAAAAAAATATTTTTCAATAATCGTGGATCTAAAAAAGTATTTTTCAATAATCGTGGATAAAAAAAAATATTTCAATTATCGTGGATTAAAAAAAATATTTTTCAATAATCGTGGATATAAAAAAAATATTTTTCAAAAATCGTGGGTTTTTTTAAAAAATATTTTTCAATAATCATGGAATTTTTTATACCCTCAGCATTTATGCTAACGAGGGTATATACACTTTCATACGGGCAAAATGTGCCTCATCGAAATAATGGTTTTAGACCCCAAGTATGTTTGGGCGAAATGTGTTTTTGACAATTTGGAGTCGATTTAGCAATGTCCGTCCGTCTGTCGGTCTGGCTGGTGCGCACGATAACTAACGAACGGATAAACCGATTTTGTCCAACTTAGTTTAAGTTCGAAGATGGGCGAAGATGGGCGATATCGGCCCACTCCTTCCGGTACCTCCCCCACAAAAGTTTGAACATGTTCGGAAAATGTGTGCGCACGATAACTCATGAAGGAATTAACAACTTTAGTTTATACTTTGCACATCGTAAAATTTCTACAAGACTTAGATGAGGTTCCAATATGGACTCAATCGGTCCACTCCTTCGGGTATCTCCCACACAAAATTTCGGAAAAGTTCAGTTTAGAACCTGTTCTCGAATCACTTTGATTTTTGTTTGCAAATTTTGTGCAAACTTAGCTTACGTTCCAAGATAAGCCATATCTGTCCACTCCTTCAGGTACCTCCCCCACAAAAGTTCGAAAATATTCGCTAAAATGGTACGCACGATGTCTCATAGACTTTGCAACCGATTTGGTCCAAACTTTAAATCTCTAAATATGGTCAATTTTGTGTGGTTAAGGGTCTGTTCGAGGATCCTTTGGACATTTTTACCAAAGGTTATCCTAGGGGCATCGTCATAAAAAGCCATATCTATCGCTATCCTCGCAAATGAGCTTTAATCCTATTATACTTTTGTCGGTTCATACGCCGAAACATTTTGGGAAAAAAGTACTTCAATCCACACATGCTGAGGGTATATCTCTGTCGGCAAAGTCGACTGATACTTTTTAACTTGTTAAAAGAACATTTTTTCCTTCATTTCATTTGTTGAAAAATAGTTTCCACTCATCTAATTTGTTAAAAAAAATATTTTTCAATATGTTTGGCTTTTTTAAAAAATATAACAGTTTTTCTTATCGATTTATGTGTTCGCGGCTTTTACCGTGTGATAGGGACAGCTTTTTAGGTCACATCCCAAGGATATACACATATGTATCCACAGACTTGAGAGAAAGGCAGGACCAATCGATATTGGATGTCTTAAGCCACCTCACATGGTGCCAACTTACTGCATTCAGAAATTCTTACATGTCCTGATGGAATTTGACCCACAGCAGAATTTTGGCTTAATGAAGCCGTGCCAGGTATTCAACAATAATCCGTATTAATACTACAGCGCCCCTTGGTTGACACTGAACTCTCAAAACAAAACTTAGATAATTGTTCCGCCACCAAGGTACTTTAATATTTATCATCAACACATTTCTGTGTTTACAGTTGTATTCGTTTATTAGTGTTTGTGGTGTCGTGTATCACCTTACATCCGCTTTGTTTTAAGCCACAACCAAACACGCACTACGGCGACTCACTCACACACAATATACCCAATTGAGGGTATCTGTATCTCATCAAGTAGTGTCCTCAGCATAATCGCAGGGTATTATTTGGTTTTGGTATTTTGTAAAATTGTGTTGAAAATTAAACCACAACATTTAATGACAACCTAATTATGCGTACAAACGATTTATAAATATTTTATATGTGTAAGTCAATGCGTTTGTGTTGCTGTTGTTGTTGCTGCTGTTGTTGTTTGTCGTCATGTCATGCGATGGCGTGATAGTTGGCGGTCGCTGATGCCCAACAATTGTCAAAGCAACATTTCAACGATATCCGCTGCATGGTATTGGGTATTGGTTTCGGTGTCGGTGGGAAGGTGAGGTGAAATTTGCGTGAAACGTTGTATGAAGTGTGAAATTGCGTGGTTGTGGTGTGGTATTGTCATTGCTGCTGGCTGGATGGTCCATCGGTTGGTTGGTTGCTTGGTTCCGTGGTCGGTTGATGCGGTCTTCTTACCATAAAGGTTTTGATTTTTGGCTATAAATGACTGATTAAAATTATGTGGTTAAATTTATAGACATGTTGACCGCCATCCTCTATTTGGACACACAAACACAGGCAAACATTTACACACACAGACACTAATTTATCTGCCTGTATTTACATGGTTGGAGGAGTGTGTGTGTGTGCTTTGGTGTGTGTTGTACATGACCGTGTGCAGATAAATATTTCCATGCGGTTCATTTGGTTTTAATATGAATATAATGGAATTTATTGTGTGCATGTGTTAGTGGTTCCCTATTATCAATCGCGACCCTCACTTGCATATATATTTGTATGTGTGTATGTTTGCTTATTTGAGTGTCAGAGTTTGAGATGGACTTTTGCAATGGCGTAAAACAGATTGCTGGTGTTTGTCTTAATATCTTGTGTTTGTAATTAAATTTATATTATCGCACCGATACATTCAATAATGCGTTTAAATATCACCTGTAATGATGATGTCGGATCATGGGTATTACCGAGGTAACAATATAATACCAATTTAAATGGTTATTATGGGAAGTTTCTGTTACAAATTCGAAAAGGTGGCTTAAAAAGAAATAAAGGCAAAACTGTGCCTAAAATAGTTTAAAGGGATATACTTAAAGGTAGTTTACACTATCTATCAATGTCATATGTGCTGAAATTTTCCATCATTATACATTCGTTAATATTTGCGATATTGGGGATTTTCCGTACGCCATTTACTATTTGCGTCCACATCAGCAAAAATGCAGTGAAATTACGTATCCACAATGCATGCGTGGATATGGAATGTTTTTATTTCGGGTCATATGGCATTGATAGTTAATATAAACTACCTCTTAGTGTTTAAATTAGTTAAGGAGTTTTGTTTGGCTCACTGCAGTACATATTGTTGTATTTATTTCGTAAATGTAATATCTTTTACCAAAATAAACACACGGTAACTGCAAAAACTATTGTGACGTAAGGGATCTATGATACCGAGCAATAACCGTCTTTAACCTCTCCCTCTTTCTCTCTTTCATCTCATGTGCTCACTGACGCAACCACCCTTGGTGTTGATGGGGAACAGCATTTAATAACAACTAAAGGTTGTGAGCTAACATGTGTCACTCTTTCATCCATGGGAACGATACAAATTTGGATTAAGCTCCAGATTAGAAACTCATCCCTATAAATATATACTAGCATGAACAAGTGAAAAAACGGTCATTAAGTTAGATCGTACCAAACTCGTTATACTCTCCACCATAAATTATATTGAAACCAAATTTCCGCCATATCGGTTAAATAAAAATGCCGAAAATCGGGCGAAATCGCTCGACAAGGCTGAGCATTTTTGGATCGACTCCAGACCAATTTTTCACACGACTCCGAGTGTAAATTCATGCACTGCCAAAAACTAATAAAATGTGCAAAAATTTTAACAGTTTCGTATATTTGGGCCCATATAGGCTAATCTATTGGTTTTTCCTAACATATTCTTTAGAAAGGACATCCGTTTGAATATAATACTTAACTTCAGAAGATAAATATGAAGTAAAATCCATATCTGTATTGTTTCTACTGATTCTTACATTGGAAAACAGCAACAAAATACAAGCACGAGAATATTCTGGGAGGAACTTTTCTTCGTGATAAAATATCTCATGTGCCAGACATTGAAAATATAACATTAAAATTTTTTAACTTTTTGGAGAGAGGGGAGGTGAAGGAGATCCCTTTCTCCCTTCTTACCCATAAGCTCAAAATATTCTCATGAAAATGAAGGGACAATACAAATCAAAAGGACTACCTGCAGTAACAATTATAAGCAATGACCAGGTTTTAAAACGGATATAAGCCAACAATTTAGAATTCTTCGAGAGCCTAAAGGTAAAAAATAATAACAAATAAAAACCCTTTTTATACCCTCAGCATTTATGCTAACGAGAGTATACACACTTTCATACGGGCAAAATGTACCTCATCGAAATAATGATTTTAGACCCCAAGTATGTTTGGACGAAATACGTTTCAGACAATTTGGAGTCGATTTAGCGATGTCCGTCAGTCAGTCTGTCTTTCTGTCTGGCTGGCTGGTGCGCACGATTACTCTCGAACGGATCAACCGATTCGGTCCAAAATTTGGCCTTCGTAATATTTTGTCCAAACTTAGTTTAAGTTCGAAGATAAGCTGTATCGGTCCACTCCTTCAGATACCTCCCCCACAAAAGTTCAAAAATGTTCGAAAAAATTGTTCGCACGATAACTCTTGATGGGGGTGACCGATTTGGTCCATACTTTACACATCCAAAAATATCTACCAGATATAGATCAGGTTCGAATATGGATTATATTTGTCCACTCCTTCGGGTACCTCCCACACAAAATTTCACTTTCAGACCTACTCCCGAATCACTTTGATGTCTGTTAAAGCAACTTGCATTCGCTGCCTGCTTTATGTCGACAAGAGTTTTTTTTTAGAGGCAAGTCAATACTTTTTGAGAAAATAGCCTAAAAGGTGCAAAAAAAAACCCTATGACACCGTGAGTAGTGGTTGGAGCGCAAGATAACCTTCGAACGGATCAACCGATTTGGTCCAAAATTTGGCCTTCGTCATATTTTGTCCAAACTTAGTTTCAGTTCGAAGATGGGCAATATCGATATATCGATATATCTTGAACGGGGCAACCAATTTGGTCCAAACTTTTGATCTCCTAACACTTTGTCCACATTTAGTTTAACTTCTAAAATGGTCCATGTTGCTCCTCTCCTTAGGGTACCTCCCCCACAAAAGTTCAACATTTATGTCTAAGTGCAGTTTAGGGTCTGTTAGAAGATCCTTGGGAAATGTATAACGATGCTGTTCGTTGTGGTCCCGTTTCCAGCGAAATTATGTTTTCCTTGGACAAGTCCATGCTTCTTGCCATACTGATCCAAAAGTTATACTATGACCCACTAAAGTGACTAGTGGGCGCTATATGAATCGAAAAGATTTGAGCCCCAAAATAAGATCAACTTTCATAATGGACTATGTCGGTCCATTCCTTCAAGTACCTCCTCCGCAACATTTTTAACATTAATCCTAATCCAATTTTTTGTCGGCAGGTTCAAATGTCCAATTAGAGCCACAAAATTCTGTACGTAGATGAAAATTTTGATTCTTATAGACTGAGGGGAAAGCCGATTGATACTTTTTTACTTGTTCATGTTTTTTCCCTTCATCTGAAAGAGCAAAACTTAATCTGCTTTCTGAAATTTTTGTTGAAACACCTATTTTTATACCCTCAGCCTTTAGGCTAAAGAGGGTATTTAAACTTTGATACGACCAAAAATGTGCTTCATCGAAATAATGGTTTTAGACCCCAAGTATGTTTATACGATATCCGTTTCAGACAATTTTGAGTATATCTAGCAATGTCCGTCCGTCTGTATGTCTGTCTGACAAGCTGGTGCGCACGATAACTCTCGAACGGATCAATCGATTCGGTTCAAATTTTGGGTATCGAAATATTTTGTCCAGATTTGATTTAAGTTCGAAGATGGGTTATATCGGTCCACTCCTACAGGTACCTCCCCCACAAATGTTCAAAAATTGTCGCAAAACTTGTGCGCACGATAACTCTTGTAGGGAATAACCGATTTGGTCCATACTTTGCACATCGTGTAATTTCTACGAAGCTTAGATGAGGTTCCAATATGGACCCAATCGGTCCACTCCTTCGGGTACCTCCCACACAAAATCTCGGAAAAGTTCAGTTTAGGACCTGGTCTCGAATCGCTTTGATTTTTGTTTACGCAAGTTGCATTCGCTGTCCTCTATACGACGCTGTAAGTTTCATTAGGGGCAAGTCCATACTTCCTGAGAAAATAGCCTGTAAGTTACAAAAAACCCTATGACACCGTGTGTAGTGGTTGGAGCGCAAAAGTTCGAAAATGTTCGGAAATTTTGTGCGTACGATAACTCTTGAAGGAAGTAACCGATTTGGTCCATACTTTGCACGTTATGAAATTTCTCCCTGACATAGATGAGGTTCCAATATGGACTCAATCGGTAAACTCCTTCGAGTACTTCCCACACAAAATTTAGGAAGAGTTCAGTTTAGGACCTGCTCTTGAATCGCTTTGGTTGTTGTTGTAACATCTTGTATTCACTGTCCCCTATACGAAGGTACAAGTTTCTTCAGGGGCAAGTCCATACTTCCTGAGAAAATAGCCTGAAAGTTGAAAAACAAACCCTATGACACCATGTTTATGGCGGGAAGCGCAAGATAATTCTCGAACGGATATGCCGATTCCGGCCAAAATTTGGCCTTCGTAATATTGTTTCCAAACTTAGTTTAAGTCCGTAGATAAGCCATATCGGTCCACTACTTCAGGTACCTACCCCACAAATGTTCGGAAAAATTGTGCGCACGATTACTCTTGATGGGAGTGGCCGATTTGGTCTATACTTTACACATTCTCATAATATCTACCAGATACAGATCAGGTTCGAATATGGACTGTATTTGTCCACTCCATCCGGTACCTCCCACACAAAATTTTGGATAAGTTCACTTTAAGACCTGATATTGAATCACTTTGATTTTTTGTTGAAGCAACTTATATTCGCTGCCTCAATTACAATGGTAAAAGTTGTTTCAGGGCAAGTCCATACCTCTTGAGAAAACAGCCCGAAGGGTGTAAAAACCCCCTATGGCACCCCCATGGTCTATGTCGGTCCATTCCTTTAAGTACCTTTTCCGCAAAATTTTTGAACTTTAATCCTAATCAACATTTTTGTCGGTTCATACGACCAAAATTTTGAAACCCCCTAAATACATACGTTTTTTGTGAAAAAAGTGTTTCAATTTGCACAGGCTGAGGGTATATCTCAGTCGGCAAAGCCGACTGATACTTTTTTACTTGTTTTCACTGCAATTACTACGGTACAAGTTTTTTCAGGGGCAAGTCCATACTTCCTGAGAGAATAGCCTGAAATCTGTAAAAACTCTCGATATTATGTTTTTCGTAATATTTTATTAATATTTTTACACACAGAAAAAGTTCAATAATGACCTATCTTTTGGCGAAATATTTAACAAAATTTACAAAAACCGAACATGTTTATCGCATAGGAAACAGGGTTAACACCGTTTTCTTTTTTATTCTCGCTAATAGGGTTGCCATGGATCCATGTTATATACATTTTTTAATTGCCACAGGACCAAAATATTTTATGTATTTGGTTTTTTGATTATTGGGTATGGGCTTCTAAAATACTGAGGTGTTATTATTGGTAAATTTGAAAACCGAATATTTTTGACACAGTGAGTGTTTAAGCAATCTAATATATAAAAGGCAATGTGTGTATGTTAGTATGTTTGTTT
This sequence comes from Musca autumnalis, assembly GCF_047663935.1. NCBI lineage: Eukaryota > Metazoa > Arthropoda > Insecta > Diptera > Muscidae > Musca > Musca autumnalis. The sequence goes on along the minus strand of NW_027411755.1, from coordinate 23,125,173 downwards.
GTTTGTATGTTTGTATGTTTGTATATTCCGAATAGACTCAAAAACGGCTGAATAGATTTTCGTGAAAATTTCAGATAATGTACTGGGAACACCTGTGGTGAAAATAGGCTATATATTTTCTTGAATGGTCGTCGCGGAAGTGAAATATTGCGGTCATCCCAAATTATTTAAAAACAAAAAGACTCAAAAACGGCTAAATAGATTTTCTGGAAAATTTCCGATAATGTACTGGGAACACCGGTGGTGAAAATAGGCTATATATTTTCTTGAATGGTCGTCGCGGAAGTGAAATATCGCGGTCATCGTAAATTATTTCATTACTATTTCAGATAGTATACCAAATTTTAGTAAGCGTGACTATAAAACCGCTATAACACTGGCTTCTATATGTGGGATAACGCGGTCAACGCCATATTTTGGAATACAGTAAAATCCCGATAACTTGAGATGTCACGATATAGCAATTCCGACAAATCGATTGGGAAATCTTATAAAATGTTGTATGTGGAGTTTTTAGGTCTGAGAATAGGTCGTAATCTATTTATTTAACCCGCTAAGTGTAGTGACCGGTGGTCCTCCCCACAATTTTTTACGAAAACCGCGAAATTCAAGGTACCTTTTAATATATTGTTTACAAATTGTTTGCAATGCTACGGTAATTACTGTCTTGACCCTGAATGGTCGTCGCGGAAGTGAAATATCGCGGTCATCCCAAAATTTTCAAAAATGTATTAAGCTGTTTTTATACGACTAAGAGTAGTGACCGGTGGTCCTCCCTTACAATGTTTTTAATAAAATCTGAAATCGCGGTCATCACAAAGTTTTCAAAAATGTATTATTTCAATTAATATACATAATTTTAGTAAGCGTGACACAAAAATGATATAAACACTAGCTTGAACAAGTGGGAGCTATTTTAATACGGCTAAGTGTTGTGACCGGAGGTTCTCCTTCAAAATTTTTTTTTAAAAAATCTGAAGTCCATGATATTTTACAGATTGTTTGCAATACTATTGTAATTACTGTCTTGACCCTGAATGGTCTTCGCGGAAGTGAAATATCATGGTCATCACAAAATGTTCAAACATTTATTATTTCAGATAATATACATAATTTTGTAAGTGTGCCTAAAGAACGCTACAAACGCTGAATAAGTGGGATAGCGCGATCAATTCCACATTTTGGAATACAGTGAAATCCCGATAACTTGAGATGTCACTAGATCGAAATTCCAGAAAAATGATTGGACATCAGACAAAGTTATTGATATACAATACAATATCATCATGAGAATCAGAATACAGCGATAGTGTCCGATTTTTGAAAATATTACAATTACGGATAAAATCTCAAAATGTGGGAAGTGAAACTTCATGAGCATTGATTTCAATCCTTGGAATAGCTAGATATAGATACATTTTTTTAAATACAGCAAAATCTCGATAATAACTACAACAGTTTATAGAAGTAATTTTTTATGAATTATATAAATGGTGCCATACATATACCGAAGGAACATACATTTCGCTGAGGGTTATTTTACCACTATTGCATATAGAGCGCGAAGAAAAAAGGCGTTACGTTCGATCGGGCTGAATGAGATTAAATCCACCAAAAATAGCGAAAATCAGGCGCCACTGTTCTATGGGACCTATATCTAAACGGGAACATATACTGAGAATTCTCTGCAAGACTGTTTACGACCCCCATCAGTGGCAATATCTCCGAACTATCGAAAACCGGGAGGTTCTGTTTTATGGGAGATATATCAAAACGTGAACCTATAACTGTTGCATACCAAGCGCAAATAAAAAGGCGTGTCTTTCGGTCGATCTGAATATTTATGCTCTCCTCTTTAAATTATATTAAAACCAGATTACAACCATTTCGGTGTGATAATGATGTTAAATCCTAAAAAAATAGTGAAAATCAGCCAGTACCGTTCTATGGGAGCTATATCAAAACGTGGACCTATACTGACAATTCTCTGCAGTAATATTTACGACCCCAACCGAGACCAACAGTCCAATATATAGCAATGATAATTGACGTGCACCGACCATTACATGTGGGTCACAAAGCGCTTTAAACTGTCCATTTATGGTGAAGGGTATAAAAGAGATTTTATATCTTAATTCCATTCATGGAATTTATGTCAAAACGTTGATTTATATTATGGAGTTTCCAGAGGGTTGCCCAATTATGGCTGTATCAATACTGGACAGATAACTAAAGTTTTCACGGAGAACCTAAACAACGGGCCAGCAACGCGGACCGGGTCAGCTAGTTTGTTATATAAAAAGCAATTACCGAGGTGTAATGGTAAAGAATAATGCATGGTTCGTTCGCCCCATCCAACTATACCCTTTCATTATTTGTTTTTCTGCACTTGTTTGTTTTTGTTCATTTAGAACAAAAAATTATTAGCATTCGAAACAGTGATGTATAAAAACACATTATAATTTATTGACACGTCAGTTCGTAGAATTTTTATATGGATCTTGATCAGAATTAAAAAAAGTATTTTGTATTAAATATTCAACAAACAACACAATAATTTACAATGAGATAATACATTTCAAAACGCTTTCGACAAGAATTCTTATAGGAAATATTAATATAATATTTATTTTATACGATGAGTATCACAGTTGATAAAAACGGAATTGAAAAGAATGCTGAAGAGGTGATACCATTCTTGTTGAACTTACTTTTTTTTATTTAAACGTGCGAGTACTCTCTGGTGTAATCGTGATGCAATGGTTAGTCGGGTATGCCTTGCATACAGAGGGTCCCTGCAACATCACACATTTAATGGGCCAGGGACATAACACATTTCAACCGTGTTTAAACTCTTATGTTTAATGTTGTTTTATATTTCCTGGACTTTACAGCCATATACATATGAAATCCCTACAAGGAGGTGTCAAATGTTTTTCGACACGTCGGACCAAATCTAACTGTTGACAATAAAATAATTTTACAAATTTTTATTGGAGTTGAGCGAAGAATTTTTTGCATATGAAAAATGGAAGGAAGAGATTCCCTAAGAACCAACAAAATATGCTACCGGCTTCGTTTTTAGTTACGCAGCTCATCATGTATTGCTGTAGGTAGTGGCTTCTCTTGACAATGCGGCAAATCTTGTACTTACATATATCTAAGTTATAGTAATGTTGTAACTGGTAATATTGTAATTAAGAAACTAAGCTTGCCATCGAACTTTGATTTTTCAAATGCAACGTGTTTTTTGCAGTGACAATTTTTAATTTCCGTTCAACCTGGATGGTTTCCACGACAAACGCTATTTAGCACAGCCTTCGGAAGTTATGAGTTTGGTTTTGAGTGCTAACACAGCGTTATAATATTTGTCATATGTTTTAAAAGGATAAGGAGAAGTATTATGTCTTTGGGCATTTGTATGTAACATTCAAAAGGAAGTGATATCGAACCATAATTCCCCATTGGCATATCCATACATAAAACAAGTAAAAAAGCATTAAGTTCGGCCGGGCCGAACTTTTCATACCCTCCACCATAAAATATTCTGAACTAAAATGGAATAATTACTTTTCATTCCTGTCCCCAACTTTAAGTGGGTAAGTTAAAATGTCAGATAATGTTTATGTACATTTATGCTTCATTCGGGAGGCCGTTTTTTATGGTGCCTATATCTAACTATGTATGTTGACAATTTTTGGTGGGCTAGAAATTGGGAGGTACTGTTATATAGGGGTTATAATAAAACATGGGCCTATGTTGACAGTTTTTGATGGGAGCCTTTAATGTCAAATAACTCCTAATTCGGTTAAAAAATTTAGCTAGAATCTTCAAAATATCGAAAATCGGTACATATCGTGGGAACTTCAAATGTCATTAACAGCTAGTACGGAGGTATCTGGGCTATACGAAAATATGAACTTAAATGAACCGTTATATGGGGGCTATACCAAAACGTGGACCTATGTCCACAAGTTTTGTCATATAAGTTTATTGACATTTAAGAACTTTAAATGTCAAATTATAGCTACATCGGTCTGAAAATGTAGCTACAAACGTCAAAACACCGCAAATCGGGGGTACCGTTATATGGGGGCTATACCAAAACGTGGACCTATGTCCACAAGTTTTGTTATATAAGTTTATTGACACTTAAGAACCCTAAGTGTCAAAATATAGCTAAATCGGTCTGAAAATGTAGCTAAAACTTTCAAAATACCGTAAATCGGGGGGTACCGTTATATGGGGGCTATACCGAAACGTGGACCTATGTCCACAACTTTTGTTATATAAGTTTATTGACATTTAAGAACCCTAAATGTCAAATTATAGCTACATCGGTCTGAAAATGTAGCTAAAAATGTCAAAATACCGCAAATCGGAGGGTACCGTTATATGGGGGCTATACCAAAACGTGGACCTATGTCCACAACTTTTGTTATATAAGTTTATTGACAGTTAAGAAACCTTAATGTCAAATTATAGCTATATCGGTCTGAAAATGTAGCTAGAAAACGTCAAAATACCGTAAATTGGTGGGGTACCGTTATATGGGGGCTATACCAAAAAGTGGACCTATGTCCACAACTTTTGTTATATAAGTTTATTGATACTTAAGAACCCTAAATGTCAAGTTATGGCTAAAGCGGTCTGAAAATGTAGCTAAAAACATCAAAATACCGCAAATCGGGGTATATATATGTTTATTGACACTTAAGAACCCTAAATGTCAAATTATAGCCAAATCGGTCTGAAAATGTAGCTGAAAGCGTCAAAATACCGTAAATCGGGGGGTACCGTTATATGGGGGCTATACCAAAACGTGGACCGATATATCCCATCTTCGAACTTGATCTTCCGACGGCTAAAAAAATGTTATTCCCCAATTTTCAGCGAAATCGGTCAACAAATGCGACCTGTATGTTGCGAACGGACGGACGGACATGCATAAATCGACTCAGAAAGTGATTCTATGTATATCCCTAGAAGGAACTATGGGTCTATCTCGCTTCCTTTTGTATGTTACATACAAATGCACTAACACATAATACCCCTTACCACATAGTGGTGTAGGGTATAATGACTTTTTGAGTCGATTTATGTATTTCCGTCTGTCTGTCAATGTATTTTTGTGATCAAAACATAGGTCGCATTTATTGTCCGATTCACCTGAAAATTGCTGATTTTCGGTTCAGATTTGGATATAGCTCCCATGTATATTTTGTTTGTACGTTTGTTTGTTTGTGTGTTTGAAGTTTATAGACTCAAAAACCGCTGAACCGATCTTCCTGAAAATAGAGTATATCAGAGTACATCACTACATGGCCTGAAAGTAACATAGGATATAAAATTTTCTGAAATTCCGCGTTGATCCGGAGCATCAGAATCAGAGGAACCTCCAAAAAAAATAAGATTATTTATATATATTATATTTAAAATGGTAACAGATAATGTCTCCAAATTTTGGATGTGTGAAGGAATTTGGTCTAGAAATAAATTTGCCAAATGATATTGAAATCGGTTCACATTTGGATATAGCTCCCATATATATTTTCGGCCGATTTTATGTATTTTATGCATTAAACACGCTATATAAACCCGATTTTAATGAAAGTTGGAATGTGTGACGAAAATTGGCCTAAAAATAAATGTATCAAAATATATTTCCGATCATCAAGCTTAACTCTAAACGAGAAAATTAATAAAAAATATATTTTACCTTATTCGGGGTAGCGAAGCGCACCGGGTTCAGCTAGTGTATATATAATACAATAATGGAAAATTTTCGCAAAATTATATTGAAATCGTGGTGGTGCAGGGTATTATATAGTCGGCTCCATACTGTTTTTTACAAAGTAGTACATAGTTCTCAGTGCAGTGTGACCCCAAGAGGAATTTTGTCTAGAAGCTTTTGGTTTATAGAAAACCTAAAGAATTCTTTTGTCTATAGAAGACCTCAGACATATTTGAAATGGTTAGTAGTATGGAGGTACATTGCAAAACTTGGACTTTTCTGAGGAATTGGTGAGGGTATTAATCCGAATCAAAATGCAGCGAATCTATTTTTTTTTTTTCTTAAAATAAATTATAAAATATACATATGTACGAACACTTAATTTAATATTTTCACATATTGCTTCATTATTATTATTTGGGAACCATTAACTGTATATACATTAGGGTTATAACTTTTTTACAACCTCATATTATATTTTGATGAGATTTTACCTAAGATTAGATAAAATCTAAATTATAAGGTGATTCGATTAAACAACATGACTTTAAATTTGTTATTTGCCAAGAAATTGGAAACATTGAAAACAATCTCGCTGTGCGCCTGGACTAACTTTAAATGAATGGTGCTTACACCTACAAAGTTTTTGCGGAGGTGTGTATACCCTCAGCATTTATGCTAAAGAGGGTATATACACTTTCATAAGGGCAAAATGTGCCTCATTGAAACATTGGTTTTAGACCCCAAGTATGTTTGGACGAAATCCGTTTCAGACAATTTTGAGTCGATTTAGCAATGTCCGTCCGTCCGACTGTCTGTCTGACTAGGTGGAGCGCACGATAACTCTCAAAAGGATTAACCGATTCCTTACATTTTTTCCAAACTTAGTTTAAGTTCGAAGATGGCCCATGTCCGCACAACTTCCTGGGGTACATCCCCCACTAAAGTTCAGGTTTTTTTTGCAAAAAGTATAGGCACGATAACTCTGAAAGCGACTAATCGATTTAGTCTACACGTTGCACATCGTAACATTTCTATCAGACACCTATAAAGATCGAATATGGACTATATGGACGGTTCACTCCTTCGGGTACCTCCCACGCAATATTTCGAAAAGGTGCACTTTAAGACCTCCTCTCGAATCCTTTTGAGTTTTTTTGTTACAACTTGTATTTGCTGTCCCCAATTACGACGGTGCAAGTTTTTTCAGGGGCCAGTCCATACTTCCTGAGGAAATGGTCTGAAAACTGTAAAAAAACCGCAGTGGCAATATGTGTTGTGGATGGAGCGCGTGGTGACTCTCGAACGGATAAACCGATTCGATCCAAAATTTGGCAATCGTAATATTTTGCCCAAAGTTAAATCAAGTTCTAAGATGGGCCACTCCTTTGGGTACCTCCCCTTAAAAAGTTCACAACTTTTCGCTAAAATAGTGCGCACGATAACTTTCGATGGCAGTAACCGATTTGGTCCATACTTTGGACATCTTAATATTTCTACTAGACATATATCAGGTTGTAATATGGACTATATATGTGAACTCATTCGGATACCTCCCACACCAAATTTCGGAAAAGTGAAAGTTAGGACCTCCTCTCGAATCGTTTTGATTATTCCTGTAACAAGTTGCGCAAAAGACCGCTATTACGATGATACAAGTTTTTTCAGTGGAAAGTCCATACTTCTTGAGAAAATTTCCCGAAAACTGTAAAAAAACATTTGTAGTGGCTGGTGAGCACGACAACTCCCGAGCCGAATCCTGGGTTGGTCCACACTGCGCATATCGTAATATTTCTTCGAATATTAGATGAAATTCGAAGAGGTTGTTTATAGGTCCACTTCTTCCGGTACCTTCCCTTCCACAACAGTTTAAATATATTCGCAGAAATGGTAAGTGCAACCGATTTGGTCCAAACTTTGGATCTCGTAAAATTTTGTCCAGACTTTGTTTATGTTCAAAAGTGGGCCCTATCGATCCATTCCTTAGGGCACCACCCACACAAGTGATCAACATTTATGTTTAAGAGCGCTTAAGGATCTGTGCGAGAATCTTTTGGACATTTTTTACCGAAGGTACTCCTAGTAGCCCTGTTTACAGCAATATGATGTTTTTCGTGTGCAAGTGTTTTTCGTGTGCAAGTCCATGTTTCCCAAAATAATGCTCCTATTAAGAAGAATGATTCCCAAAATAAGACACACTTCCAAAATGGACTATGTCGGTCCATTCCTTTAGGTACCTCCCCCGCAAAACTTTTGAGATTTTATCCTAATCCATATCCTTGTTGGCAAGTTCGTACGCCCAAAATTCTGAAGACTCCCTAAATACATACAAGGTGTTTCAATTCACACAGGCTGAGGGTATACATCTGTCGGCAAAGCCGACTGATACTTTTTTACTTGTTGCATATATTTTTTTAAATTTGAGGCAATAAATGTAGTTCTTCGACTTCATTATTTCTCCAAATATTTTATTCTTGTCCTTATCTACAAATTTGCTTCAGAGGTCAAAAGAAGATTTGCATTGGTTTCAGAGATATAGCCCCGAATTTCTTTAAAAACTCAATATTGACCCATGTTTAGATGGGGCCATAAAATCCGAGCTGGATCTGACACAACAAAAGCCTAAAAATCATCATCTCGAATTGTTTGCACAAGATCACCTTAGAATGTTGCACAGTGTAAACATTGATTTTTATACCCTCAGCATTTATGCTAACGAGGGTATATGGTAAATTTCAAATTTCCTTTACAATTCCATCGAAAAAAAATTAAAATTTTTTTTTACAAGCACATTCACGATTTTTGGTACATGGGTTAAGAAAAAAATCGTGGTTTCAAATCTGTTCGCGTTCACAAAATTGGATGCTGCGCCCAAAAGTTATGGGGTGTTTTATTCCCTTATAAAGAAAAAATATTTAAAAATTCCCTTTGTGTTGTAATACCAAAATGTATATATAAATCGGTAACAACATTTAATATCTATCCGTAGACGCCTAAATATTTGCTAAATTTATTTTCATTTTCGCGGAAAATCAAAAAATAATGAAGGAATCTTGGAGTAAATTTTATTTATTCTAACTCAGAGTCCATAAAAATCTCTAAAAAATGAATTAAAAATACGTACAGAAACTGGACAATGTCTAGAAAAATGTGAGACCAAAATTTTATAGATTAGGATTTTAAATTGCATATTGCAGCTACAACAAAAGACAAAAGTTTATAGTTGGAACATTATTTCAAGAATATATTTTTTGGTTTAATACGAAAAATTTGAGATCATTTTTTGGGAGTTAGTCTACTATTTCGCTAAATTTCCAAACAAAACCTGAATTATTTTGCTAAAACCTCTTCAAGGAAAATAGTTGATCATCGTGAAAGTATATTTGCTTAGTGTGATAAGCAATAGAATTAGGAAATAAAGAGTGATATTGATATTACAATCAAAGAAAAAACATAAAAGTTAAAAGCCGTATAACGCGCGAAATAGTTAAAATCAGTTGAGGCGCATGTGCTTTTCGCATAGAGCGAGTTCATCTCTGTCAATATGTTTGCAGTTTTCCATATTTCATTCAGCGACCAAAGTGTGCCATCAGTTGCACCTTACTACACCAAAATGCTTCATGTGGGTAAAAATAACGCGATGTTCATATGATTATAAGGCGCATCCGATTTCAGTGACCCCCTGTTAAAAATACGTCAATAAGACAAATTTTATATAGATTCATCAAGAACCGCGGATGTGCTACCTGATTCTATTTTTGGTTAAATACGGATACTACTCCAGAATCTCTGTAATTTATGACACACCTTTTTGACAAATATTATAATCACGTATAAACGATTCCATTTATGTAAAAATTTTAAGGAAAATCGCGGTTTAGTATGCGGATTAGTCAAAATAAAATTTTGCTTATATTCCTATTTTCAGGGTATCTATATCAGCGGTTTTAGCGCATGGATTCGATCGCGGTAGGGCTCATTAAATCCGGCGCGGAAAAAAACTAAAATCACGCGGGGTTCAGGGGTACCTGAGTCACAGTTATAAATTTTGAAGCCAAAAATAGGGTTTTAAAGAAAATTTACGCACCAAAAATTCGACTTTGGACTCCTATTACTAGGGAGCTGTACGGAGCACACTCATGAGATATACATCAAATGACGTGGAATCACGAGTTCTACAATCCAATAAATAGTCTAAGTCATTATCTGGTTGCGCCCTCCAATTATAAGAAAAATTCAAAAAACCCCGATTTCAAAACTTCAAAATGTCAGCATCGATTTAAGGGGGATGCACTGTATATATCGAGAAGTCATATATTATAACCATATTGCCCAAGGGGTATTCTTCGATTCTTTCTTTGAGCTCAGGTTTGAATTTTCCCTGGTTTGACCAAAAATCAAGAAAAAACACAAAAAAACTTGCTAACTTCAACACATTTTTACCCATTTTTTTATATTATCACCAACACAGCTTCCACGTAATTTATTTATTATGGTCTATATTATGAGAACCCGGCTAAAACACTTCAATTAATATAAATATATTCATATTATATAAAATATATTGACAGTTCGCGACTTATTAAATGGTGAACCTCAACTTCAACGATTGTAAAACATTTTTGAATATTACCATATACACTTTCATACGGACAAAATGTGCCTCATCGAAATAATGGTTTTAGACCCCAAGTATGTTTGGACGAAATGTGTTTCAGGCAATTTGGAGTCGATTGAGCAATGTCCGTCCGTCTGTCTGTCTGTCCGTCTGTCTGTCTGGCTGGCTGGTGCGCACGATAACTCCCGAACGGATGAACCGATTCAGTTCAAATTTTGGCTTTCGTAATATTTTGCCCAAACTTAGTTTAAGTTCGAAGATGGGCTATATCGGTCCACTCCTTCCGGTACCTCCCCCACAAAAGTTCGAAAATGTTCGGAAAATTTGTGCGCACGATAACTCTTGAAGGGAGGAACCGATTTGGTCTATACTTTGCCCATCGAAAAATGCGTACCAGACTTAGATAATGTTTCAATATAGGCTCAATCGGTTCACTCCTTACGGTACCACCCACACAAAATTTCGGAAAAGTTCAGTTTAGAGCCATCTCTCGAATCGCTCTGATTTTTGTTTTAGCAACTTGTATTGACTGCCCTCCATACGACGGTACAAGTTTCATTAGGGGCAAGTCCATACTTTCTGCGAAAATAGCCTGAAAGTTGCAAAAAAATCTATGACACCGTGTGAGGTGGTTGGAGCGCAAGATAACTCTCGATCGGATCTGCCGATTCGGTCCAAAATTTGGCCTTAGTAATATTTTGGCCAAACATAGTCAAAGTTCGAAGATAATCCATATCGGTCCACTCCTTCAGGTACCTCCCCCACAAAAGTTCAAAAATGTTCGGAAAATTTTGTTCATACGGTAACTCTTGAAGGGAGTGGCCGAATTGGTCCATACTGTACACATCCTAATATATCTGCTAGATATAGATCAGGATAAAATATGGACTATATTTGTCCACTCCATCCGGTACCTCCCACACAAAATTTTGGATAAGTTCACTTTAAGACCTGCTATCGAATCACTTTGCTGAATTTTTGCTGAAGCAACTTGCATTCGCTGCCTCAATTACGATGGTAAACGTTTTTTCAGGGGCAAGTTCATACTTCTTGAGCAAACATCCCGAAGGGTGTAAAAACCCCCTATGGCACCATATGTAGTGGCTGGAGAACCACTTACATAATGGTCAATGTAGATCCATTCATTTTAGTATCTCCTCCGCAAAACTTTTGATCTCTAATCCTAATGAACATTTTTGTCGGCTCAAATGCTCAAAATTTTTAAAAACCCCTAACATGTGTATGTTTTTTGGGAAAAAATTTTTCAATATATACCGGCTGAGGGTATATCTCTGTCGGCAAAGCCGACTGATACCATTTTACTTGTTTTAAATAATATTTTCCAAGGACCATCAGACCAATAAACGTAGATTTTTTAATAATACGTGGATTTTTTAAAAAATATTTTTTCCCCACCATCGGACCATAAAACGTGGATTTTTAAACAAATATTTTTTCATCCACTATTGGACATATCAACGTGAATTTTTAAAACATATTTTTTCACCCACTATCGGACATATAATCGTGGATTTTTTAAAAAAATATTTTTTCATCCACTATCGGACATATAAACGTGGATTTAAGAAAAAAATTCACATACCATCGTACCAAATAAACGTTAATTTCTGACCAATAAAACTAGGTTTTTTAAATAATATTTTTCAAGGACCATCCGCCCAATAAACGTGAATTTTTTTAAAAAATATTTTTTCACCCACCATCTGACCGAAAAACGTGGATTTTTTAAAAAAATATTTTTCACCGTCCATCGGACCAATAAACGTGGATTTAAAAAAAAATATTTTCTCACCCACCACCATCAGACCAATAAACGTGGATTTTTTAAAAAATATTTTTTCACCCACCATCGGACCAATGAACGTGGATTTTTTAAAAAAAATATTTTTTCTCCTACTATCGAACAAATAAACATAGATTTAAGACCAATAAACGTAGATTTTTTAAATAATATTTTTCAGGGACAATCAGACCAATAAACGTAGAATTTTTAAATAATATTTTTTAATGAGCATCGGAACAATAAACGTGGATTTTTAAAAATTATTTTGTCGCCCACCATCGGACCAATAAACGTGGATTTTTAAAAAATATTTTGTCGCCCACCATCGGTCCAATAAACGTGGATTTTTAGAAAATATTTTGTCGCCCACCATCGGACCAATAAACGTGGATTTTTAAAAAATATTTTGTCGCCCACCATCGGACCAATAAACGTGGATTTTTAAAAAATATTTTGTCGCCCACCATCGGACCAATAAACGTGGATTTTTAAAAAATATTTTGTCGCCCACCATCGGACCAATAAACGTGGATTTTTAAAAAATATTTTGTCGTCCACCATCGGACCAATAATCGTGGATTTTAAAAAAAATATTTTGTCGCCCCCCATCGGACCAATAAACGTAGATTTTTTTAAAAAATCCACTAGACAAAATATCGATGCCTTACTTCCTCAAACTCGTATCTTAAAAATGCGATTTAAACTTTTTTGTATCAACCGATAGCTATTTTTGTGTTTTATTACCGCAACCACTTATTATCTCAATATGTTGTCGTGGTTCTCTAAATATTATTAAAATATATTCTTGTATCTCATTCACTCCTATTTTCATAACTGCCTCATACACGTATCTCAATACCAGAGCAATAATTTGACTGACAATCAATACCCAGGTGAAACGGCGGAAGCTACGATCTTGAAATTTTGGGTGATGAAGTGTAGGTGTGTTCGTAAGAAAAAAGTACTGAAATGCACAAAAAATTGCATCTTTGGTATTACGCGAAATAGTAGAGCTAGAATTCTGAGCGGAAAATTGGGACAGGGACGAAGTGCAAAATAGTTTATTAAAGGGTTTTTGAAATTAAATAATACGTTTACAACAATTACTAAAATTTATTAAAAGTGTACAATTTGGTATTTTGTGAACGAATAAAGTTAAAATCTTCACGGTGCGCCTTAACTAATTTTAAATGGAAGGTGCTTACACCCGGGAAGTTTTGCAGATTCTGAAACTACAATGCTCATAGATGAGAAATATCAAGAAACACAAAAAATCGCCGGAGGGATTTTCAAATAAATCGCGATTTAAGTTCACATTTTTAGGGGTTCTTTAGGTTTTCAAGATTTTGCTTGGAAACCGCGAGTCCTATGTAAATAGGCCTAACGAAAATGTTGTAGCTGTGAAAATTCTCCACAAGATTAACCTATATGATATTTTGGTAGGTTTTACCGTTTTTGAGATATAAAAGTTCAAAATGAGACAATGCACTGACTGTATATTCCCATGTGTAAGCGGTTTTCATCAAAATTTAGTTCAGGCATTGAGCGCATAGGCGCATTGAGCATGATATTGTTTTATAAGAAGGCGATACAGTCAGTGCATTGTCCCAATTTGAACTTATATATCTGACAAACGGTAAAACCTACGAAAATATCATAATGGCCAATCTTGTGGAGCATTTTCAGAGCTACAACATTTTCTTTAGGCCCATTTACATAGGACTCGCGGTTTCGAAGCAAAATCGTGAAAACCCAAAGAAAATGTGAAGTTAAATCGCGATTTATTTGAAAATCCCTCCGGCGATTTTTTGTGTTTCTTGATATTTCTCATCTATGAGCATTGTAGTTTCAGAATCTGCAAAAACTTCCCAGGTGTAAGAACCTTCCATTTAAATTTGGTTAAGGCACACCGTGTCTTCAAAATTGTTATGCTAATATCGGTTGAGATATTTTGTTTATGTAAGGAGATGATTTGGAAACATATATGTACAAATATATACGTAAAGTACTAAATGGTACTAAATTAAGTACTATTTGGCGTTGAGTGAATGGATAAAAGTGGAATGCATACAAACATATGTTCCAAAATAACCCCGAAGGGAGAAGGGCGGGGCTTCTTTCCTATCAATAAGTGTACGCCAATTCATTTTGGCTCAATAATGTGGGATATACTTCTTATCGCCGAGCCGGAAGGGCGTGTCTTACGACACCACTTTTTAGTGAAGTTGAAATACTGAGGAAATATAAGCCGACATTACACTGAAGGGATTTGCCACCGCCGTAAATTTTGATGTTCTGGCCAGAAGCCGCAGATAATCTCAGTGCAAGGCGGACGTGTATACCCAATGCCTATGCAATAGTTACCATAAAACAGGCAATCTTTATGATGGTAAGTGGACGATAAAAGTGGAATAATGGCATTTATTATCTACGTCACAAATTGTGTGTATTTTTAAGGTGCCACGAACAAAATAACCATATTCTCAAAATGCAGCGTGATAGAAGACCAAAAAAGAGGAGATACATGTTTCGGCGTTTGTCGCTATCACATGCACCTTTGCTGTAATGGGACCATAAACATTAGATTTGATTTACTGCCTCAAACTGGTATATCAAAAAATACGTTTCATGCTTAAATTAAAAATGATAAGCATATTAATCCTACTAATAATGCATAGATGTACTTAATTCCCTAATAATTGCCTTTAAAATTTTTACCCAATCACGGATGTATCAAAAGATAAACCGTTTTTTGTCTCTCCTGAAAAGTTGTATTTTTTAAGATACGAGGTTGAGGAAGTAAGGCATCGATATGTCTTTTTGGAAGCAACATTTTCAAAAAGTGTATGAAAAATTTTCCATTTGGTATAGAAGTTTCTATTACTCGCAGAATATTTGGTTTTGAAAATGGGCTATATCGGTCCACGCTTTGATATAGCCCCCACAGAACGGTACCTCTACGCTTTTTGGTATTTTGAAGGGTCCAGCCTCATTATCCAACCGACATGGTTGACTTTTGGTATTTAGTCATCATTGGGAGTATAAAATTTTACTCCTGAAATTTGTCGATATAGATTCTTGTGTTCATATAGCACCCATATAACGGTACCTCCAGATTTTCGGTATTTGGAAGGGTTTAGCCACATTATCCTACCGAAATGTCTGAAATTTGGCATTTAGTCTTCTTTGGGGCAAAAAACATTCCCTCAGAAATTTACTAGTATAGGTCTACAATTGAATATAGCCCCCGTATAATGATACCTCCCGATTTTCGGTATTAAGGAAGTTTTAGCTACAATATCCTACCGAAATGATTGAAAATTGGAATTTAGTCATCTTTGGGGCAGAACAACTTTCCACCAGAAATTTGTAGGTAAAGATTCACGTGTCGATATAGAACGGTACCTCCCGATTTGCGATATTTTGAAGGTTTCAGCCAGAACGGCGAACTTAAAGTCGTTCTTACTTGTTCTATTTTAATTTATGTTTATATCGACGGCTCTAAACATATTCAATCATGGTACTGGCTCTGTTGGAATATCCCTAACTCTTATTTCCTCAGAGTTTCTACGGTGGCCACACAACACTTGACAAGGATCTTCCCACTATTGTGTCCTTGATTTGGCAAACTGTTGATAGTATCACTATCCTACTTATCAAGTACAATTTTGTAATATCTATATGTGAACCTACCTACATATAGATTATCCAATTACATTAAATGTGCTTTAATGGACCATTAAAAAAATAATTTACTTTTCGAAAAAGGATGTGTGGATTTGTTCTCCCCCTCTAAGTCTAAGTCTTTAGATTTCTCTCACAAATAAAATCTACAACTTCAATGTAGACAATATTGTTATTTTTACAACATGTATTTTATTTTCTATTTTTCCGGACATCTTCACTTTCTTTTATAACTTCATGTGTCAAACATGCGTTAACAATTGACTCAATTATCTTGTTGTGCTTTCCGCAAAATAACAAAAACAACATCATCAACAACAACAAAAAAGAAATAAAACAAAAAGAAAAACAATCACAATTGACACAGTCACAAAAGCAACAATGGCAATAAGGCAACTAAACACATGTACCAGCTTCAGGCCAATAATACGAGCTACCAGCAGAAAAAACTTAAAGAGGAATTCATGTGTAAAGATTCGAAATGGAATGACACACACACTCACTCATATGGCGAAAGAGCAAAGACATTCGAAACAATAAAACCATGTGTCGGTAAAGGAAGTCACGCGTGTAAGTGTTAAAATATCCTTTTTTCCTAAGAGAGTATATTAAGGATATCTGTTTTTTGTAGATCCCTCTACATACTGACACACATTCTCATGCCAGCCGACAACTTGTTATCCCTTGTTATGGCTGGATATTGCCTTAAGGGGTAACAACGAGGGAGAGTTTTGTATCGTTTTTTTGTGGTAGCACTTGACTCGCCTAGTCTCACTATCGACATCACTTCGTTAAGGAGGAGTGAAGTGTGTGCTTAAGGATATCTGCACACATACATACACATTTAACGGCGTACCAACAATAACATCAAACTTTTGTTGGGATACGTATTCGTTTACAATTGAAGGGGTTTGCGGAACTGTTGTTATTTCCTTGAGCATCTAAAAGATTTGTTAACACAGATTCCTTTTTTAACACCATTTATTTTCATTGCTGTGACGAGACGAGAAGGATGCGGATGAAGTTGGAAACAGTAACAGTTACGCCGGCCGTTGGCCCACAGAATATGGGGGAGCTGTAAGCAAACAACGAAAAAATGGGATATAAAGTCATTCAGACATTCAATGTGTGTTTAACAATCTTGTTAACAACACTTTATGAATTGTCCTAGTTGAGTTCAGATTTAGTAGACCCTTTTTTGTAAGGATGCCTAGAAAGGTTGTTTTTCGTGTTGGTAAATATTATAATTGGTTTGTTTTCTTCATATGTTTTTCGTTTGTTTTTAATATTTTTTGGTTTTATTTTGACAAAGGTTGTAGTGGTAATAGTGGAAATTTGTTTCTGTCTAGGTAATTGGCTTAATAGGTTGCTAAGAGTTTTTATTAGTACAGAGTTCAAAATTTTATTTAGAAAATCAATGGGAGTGTCAGTTTACACGTTTATTGGTCTAATGGTCCGTGGAAAAAATATTCTTTAAAAAGTCCACGTTTATTGGTTTAATGGTCCTTGGAAAAATGTTCTTTCAAAATCCACGTTCATTGGTTTAATAGTCCTTGGAAAAATATTCTTTAATAAATCCACGTTTATTGGCCTGATGATGGATGAAAAATATTCTTTAAAAAATCCACGTTTATTGGCCTGATGATGGATGAAAAATATTCTTTAAAAAATCCACGTTTATTGGCCTGATGATGGGTGAAAAATATTCTTTAATAAATCCACGTTTATTGGCCTGATGATGGATGAAAAATATTCTTTAAAAAATCCACGTTTATTGGCCTGATGATGGATGAAAAATATTCTTTAAAAAATCCACGTTTATTGGCCTGATGATGGGTGAAAAATATTCTTTAAAAAATTCACGTTTATTGGCCGGACGATGGGTGAAAAATATTCTTTAAAAAATCCACGTTTATTGGCCTGATGATGGGTGAAAAATATTCTTTAAAAAATCCACTTTTATTGGCCTGATGATGGGTGAAAAATATTCTTAAAAAAATCCACGTTTATTGGCCTGATGATGGGTGAAAAATGTTCTTTAAAAAATCCACGTTTATTGGCCTGATGATGGGTGAAAAATATTCTTTAAAAAATCCACGTTTATTGGCCTGATGATGGGTGAAAAATATTCTTTAATAAATCCACGTTTATTGGCCTGATGATGGGTGAAAAATATTCTTTAAAAAATCCACGTTTATTGGCCTGATGATGGGTGAAAAATATTCTTTAAAAAATCCACGTTTATTGGCCTGATGATGGGTGAAAAATATTCTTTAAAAAATCCACGTTTATTGGCCTGATGATGGGTGAAAAATATTCTTTAAAAAATCCACGTTTATTGGCCTGATGATGGGTGAAAAATATTCTTTAAAAAATCCACGTTTATTGGCCTGATGATGGGTGAAAAATATTCTTTAAAAAATCTACGTTTATTGGCCTGATGATGGGTGAAAAATATTCTTTAAAAAATCCACGTTTATTGGCCTGATGATGGGTGAAAAATATTCTTTAAAAAATCCACGTTTATTGGCCTGATGATGGGTGAAAAATATTCTTTAAAAAATCCACGTTTATTGGCCTGATGATGGGTGAAAAATATTCTTTAAAAAATCCACGTTTATTGGCCTGATGATGGGCGAAAAATATTCTTTAAAAAATCCACGTTTATTGGCCTGATGATGGGTGAAAAATATTCTTTAAAAAATCCACGTTTATTGGCCTGATGATGGGTGAAAAATATTCTTTAAAAAATCCACGTTTATTGGCCTGATGATGGGTGAAAAATATTCTTTAAAAAATCCACGTTTATTGGCCTGATGATGGGTGAAAAATATTCTTTAAAAAATCCACGTTTATTGGCCTGATGATGGGTGAAAAATATTCTTTAAAAAATCCACGTTTATTGGCCTGATGATGGGTGAAAAATATTCTTTAAAAAATCCACGTTTATTGGCCTGATGATGGGCGAAAAATATTCTTTAAAAAATCCACGTTTATTGGCCTGATGATGGGTGGAAAATATTCTTTAAAAAAATCCACGTTTATTGGCCTAATGATGGGTGAAAAATATTCTTTAAAAAATCCACGTTTATTGGCCTGATGATGGGTGAAAAATATTCTTTAAAAAATCCACGTTTATTGGCCTGATGATGGGTGAAAAATATTTTTAAAAAATCCACGTTTATTGGCCTGATGATGGGTGAAAAATATTCTTTAAAAAATCCACGTTTATTGGCCTGATGATGGGTGAAAAAATATTCTTTAAAAAATCCACGTCTATTGTTGTAATGTTGCTTGAAAAAATATTCTTTAAAAAATCCACGTTTATTGTTGTGATGTTGTTTGAAAAAATATTCTTTAAAAAATCCACGTCTATTGTTGTGATGTTGCTTGAAAAAATATTCTTTAAAAAATCCACGTCTATTGTTGTAATGTTGCTTGAAAAAATATTCTTTAAAAAATCCACGTCTATTGTTGTAATGTTGCTTGAAAAAATATTCTTTAAAAAATCCACGTTTATTGTTGTGATGTTGTTTGAAAAAATATTCTTTAAAAAATCCACGTTTATTGTTGTGATGTTGTTTGAAAAAATATTCTTTAAAAAAACCGCGTTTATTGTTGTGATGTTGTTTGAAAAAATATTCTTTAAAAAATCCACGTTTATTGTTGTGATGTTGTTTGAAAAATTATTCTTTAAAAAATCCACGTTTATTGTTGTGATGTTGTTTAAAAAATTATTCTTTAAAAAATCCACGTTTATTGTTGTGATGTTGTTTGAAAAAATATTCTTTAAAAAATCCACGTTTATTGTTGTGATGTTGTTTGAAAAAATATTCTTTAAAAAAACCGCGTTTATTGTTGTGATGTTGTTTGAAAAAATATTCTTTAAAAAATCGACGTTTATTGTTGTGATGTTGCTTGAAAAAATATTCTTTAAAAAATCCACGTCTATTGTTGTGATGTTGCTTGAAAAAATATTCTTTAAAAAATCCACGTCTATTGTTGTAATGTTGCTTGAAAAAATATTCTTTAAAAAATCCACGTTTATTGTTGTGATGTTGTTTGAAAAAATATTCTTTAAAAAATCCACGTTTATTGTTGTGATGTTGTTTGAAAAAATATTCTTTAAAAAATCCACGTTTATTGTTGTGATGTTGTTTGAAAAAATATTCTTTAAAAAATCCACGTTTATTGTTGTGATGTTGTTTGAAAAAATATTCTTTAAAAAATCCACGTTTATTGTTGTGATGTTGTTTGAAAAAATATTCTTTAAAAAATCCACGTTTATTGTTGTGATGTTGTTTGAAAAAATATTCTTTAAAAAATCCACGTTTATTGTTGTGATGTTGTTTGAAAAAATATTCTTTAAAAAATCCACGTTTATTGTTGTGACGTTGTTTGAAAAATTATTCTTTAAAAAATCCACGTTTATTGTTGTGATGTTGTTTGAAAAAATATTCTTTAAAAATCCACGTTTATTGTTGTGATGTTGTTTGAAAAAATATTCTTTAAAAAATCCACGTTTATTGTTGTGATGATGTTTGAAAAAATATTCTTTAAAAAATCGACGTTTATTGTTGTGATGTTGTTTGAAAAAATATTCTTTAAAAAATCCACGTTTATTGTTGTGATGTTGTTTGAAAAAATATTCTTTAAAAAAACCGCGTTTATTGTTGTGATGTTGTTTGAAAAAATATTCTTTAAAAAATCCACGTTTATTGTTGTGATGTTGTTTGAAAAAATATTCTTTAAAAAATCCACGTTTATTGTTGTGATGTTGTTTGAAAAAATATTCTTTAAAAAATCCACGTTTATTGTTGTGATGTTGTTTAAAAAAATATTGTTTAAAAAATCCACGTTTATTGTTGTGATGTTGTTTGAAAAAATATTCTTTAAAAAATCCACGTTTATTGTTGTTATGTTGTTTGAAAAATTATTTTTTAAAAAATCCACGTTTATTGTTGTGATGTTGTTTGAAAAAATATTCTTTAAAAAATCCACTTTTATTGTTGTTATGTTGTTTGAAAAATTATTTTTTAAAAAATCCACGTTTATTGTTGTGATGTTGTTTAAAAAAATATTCTTTAAAAAATCCACGTTTATTGTTGTGATGTTGTTTGAAAAAATATTCTTTAAAAAATCCACGTTTATTGTTGTGATGTTGTTTGAAAAAATATTGTTTAAAAAATCCACGTTTATTGTTGTGATGTTGTTTAAAAAAATATTGTTTAAAAAATCCACGTTTATTGTTGTGATGTTGTTTGAAAAAATATTCTTTAAAAAATCCACGTTTATTGTTGTTATGTTGTTTGAAAAATTATTTTTTAAAAAATCCACGTTTATTGTTGTGATGTTGTTTGAAAAAATATTCTTTAAAAAATCCACTTTTATTGTTGTTATGTTGTTTGAAAAATTATTTTTTAAAAAATCCACGTTTATTGTTGTGATGTTGTTTAAAAAAAATATTCTTTAAAAAATCCACGTTTATTGTTGTGATGTTGTTTGAAAAAATATTCTTTAAAAAATCCACGTTTATTGTTGTGATGTTGTTTGAAAAAATATTCTTTAAAAAATCCACGTTTATTGTTGTTATGTTGTTTGAAAAATTATTTTTTAAAAAATCCACGTTTATTGTTGTGATGTTGTTTGAAAAAATATTCTTTAAAAAATCCACGTTTATTGTTGTGATGTTGTTTGAAAAAATATTCTTTAAAAAATCCACGTTTATTGTTGTGATGTTGTTTGAAAAAATATTCTTTAAAAAATCCACGTTTATTGTTGTTATGTTGTTTGAAAAATTATTTTTTAAAAAATCCACGTTTATTGTTGTGATGTTGTTTGAAAAAATATTCTTTAAAAAATCCACGTTTATTGTTGTGATGTTGTTTGAAAAAATATTCTTTAAAAAATCCACGTTTACTGTTGTTATGTTTATTGAAAAATTATTTTTTAAAAAATCCACGTTTATTGTTGTGATGTTGTTTGAAAAAATATTCTTTAAAAAATCCACGTTTATTGTTGTGATGTTGTTTGAAAAAATATTCTTTAAAAAATCCACGTTTATTGTTGTTATGTTGTTTGAAAAATTATTTTTTAAAAAATCCACGTTTATTGTTGTGATGCTGTTTGAAAAAATATTCTTTAAAAAATCCACTTTTATTGTTGTTATGTTGTTTGAAAAATTATTTTTTAAAAAATCCACGTTTATTGTTGTGATGTTGTTTAAAAAAATATTCTTTAAAAAATCCACGTTTATTGTTGTTATGTTGTTTGAAAAATTATTTTTTAAAAAATCCACGTTTATTGTTGTGATGTTGTTTAAAAAAATATTCTTTAAAAAATCCACGTTTATTGTTGTGATGTTGTTTGAAAAAATATTCTTTAAAAAATCCACGTTTATTGTTGTTATGTTGTTTGAAAAATTATTTTTTAAAAAATCCACGTTTATTGTTGTGATGTTGTTTGAAAAAATATTCTTTAAAAAATCCACTTTTATTGTTGTTATGTTGTTTGAAAAATTATTTTTTAAAAAATCCACGTTTATTGTTGTGATGTTGTTTGAAAAAATATTCTTTAAAAAATCCACGTTTATTGTTGTTATGTTGTTTGAAAAATTATTTTTTAAAAAATCCACGTTTATTGTTGTGATGTTGTTTGAAAAAATATTCTTTAAAAAATCCACTTTTATTGTTGTTATGTTGTTTGAAAAATTATTTTTTAAAAAATCCACGTTTATTGTTGTGATGTTGTTTGAAAAAATATTCTTTAAAAAATCCACTTTTATTGTTGTTATGTTGTTTGAAAAATTATTTTTTAAAAAATCCACGTTTATTGTTGTGATGTTGTTTGAAAAAATATTCTTTAAAAAATCCACGTTTATTGTTGTTATGTTGTTTGAAAAATTATTTTTTAAAAAATCCACGTTTATTGTTGTGATGTTGTTTGAAAAAATATTCTTTAAAAAATCCACGTTTATTGTTGTTATGTTGTTTGAAAAATTATTTTTTAAAAAATCCACGTTTATTGTTGTGATGTTGTTTGAAAAAATATTCTTTAAAAAATCCACTTTTATTGTTGTTATGTTGTTTGGAAAATTATTTTTTAAAAAATCAACGTTTATTGTTGTGATGTTGTTTGAAAAAATATTCTTTAAAAAATCCACGTTTACTGTTGTTATGTTTATTGAAAAATTATTTTTTAAAAAATCCACGTTTATTGTTGTGATGTTGTTTGAAAAAATATTCTTTAAAAAATCCACGTTTATTGTTGTGATGTTGTTTGAAAAAATATTCTTTAAAAAATCCACGTTTATTGGCCTGATGATGGGTGAAAAAATATTCTTTAAAAAATCCACGTTTATTGTTGTGATGTTGTTTGAAAAAATATTCTTTAAAAAATCCACGTCTATTGTTGTGATGTTGCTTGAAAAAATATTCTTTAAAAAATCCACGTCTATTGTTGTAATGTTGCTTGAAAAAATATTCTTTAAAAAATCCACGTCTATTGTTGTAATGTTGCTTGAAAAAATATTCTTTAAAAAATCCACGTTTATTGTTGTGATGTTGTTTGAAAAAATATTCTTTAAAAAATCCACGTTTATTGTTGTGATGTTGTTTGAAAAAATATTCTTTAAAAAATCCACGTTTATTGTTGTGATGTTGTTTGAAAAAATATTCTTTAAAAAAACCGCGTTTATTGTTGTGATGTTGTTTGAAAAAATATTCTTTAAAAAATCCACGTTTATTGTTGTGATGTTGTTTGAAAAATTATTCTTAAAAAATCCACGTTTATTGTTGTGATGTTGTTTAAAAAATTATTCTTTAAAAAATCCACGTTTATTGTTGTGATGTTGTTTGAAAAAATATTCTTTAAAAAATCCACGTTTATTGTTGTGATGTTGTTTGAAAAAATATTCTTTAAAAAAACCGCGTTTATTGTTGTGATGTTGTTTGAAAAAATATTCTTTAAAAAATCGACGTTTATTGTTGAGATGTTGCTTGAAAAAATATTCTTTAAAAAATCCACGTCTATTGTTGTGATGTTGCTTGAAAAAATATTCTTTAAAAAATCCACGTCTATTGTTGTAATGTTGCTTGAAAAAATATTCTTTAAAAAATCCACGTTTATTGTTGTGATGTTGTTTGAAAAAATATTCTTTAAAAAATCCACGTTTATTGTTGTGATGTTGTTTGAAAAAATATTCTTTAAAAAATCCACGTTTATTGTTGTGATGTTGTTTGAAAAAATATTCTTTAAAAAATCCACGTTTATTGTTGTGATGTTGTTTGAAAAAATATTCTTTAAAAAATCCACGTTTATTGTTGTGATGTTGTTTGAAAAAATATTCTTTAAAAAATCCACGTTTATTGTTGTGATGTTGTTTGAAAAAATATTCTTTAAAAAATCCACGTTTATTGTTGTGATGTTGTTTGAAAAAATATTCTTTAAAAAATCCACGTTTATTGTTGTGACGTTGTTTGAAAAATTATTCTTTAAAAAATCCACGTTTATTGTTGTGATGTTGTTTGAAAAAATATTCTTTAAAAATCCACGTTTATTGTTGTGATGTTGTTTGAAAAAATATTCTTTAAAAAATCCACGTTTATTGTTGTGATGATGTTTGAAAAAATATTCTTTAAAAAATCGACGTTTATTGTTGTGATGTTGTTTGAAAAAATATTCTTTAAAAAATCCACGTTTATTGTTGTGATGTTGTTTGAAAAAATATTCTTTAAAAAAACCGCGTTTATTGTTGTGATGTTGTTTGAAAAAATATTCTTTAAAAAATCCACGTTTATTGTTGTGATGTTGTTTGAAAAAATATTCTTTAAAAAATCCACGTTTATTGTTGTGATGTTGTTTAAAAAAATATTGTTTAAAAAATCCACGTTTATTGTTGTGATGTTGTTTGAAAAAATATTCTTTAAAAAATCCACGTTTATTGTTGTTATGTTGTTTGAAAAATTATTTTTTAAAAAATCCACGTTTATTGTTGTGATGTTGTTTGAAAAAATATTCTTTAAAAAATCCACTTTTATTGTTGTTATGTTGTTTGAAAAATTATTTTTTAAAAAATCCACGTTTATTGTTGTGATGTTGTTTAAAAAAATATTCTTTAAAAAATCCACGTTTATTGTTGTGATGTTGTTTGAAAAAATATTCTTTAAAAAATCCACGTTTATTGTTGTGATGTTGTTTGAAAAAATATTGTTTAAAAAATCCACGTTTATTGTTGTGATGTTGTTTAAAAAAATATTGTTTAAAAAATCCACGTTTATTGTTGTGATGTTGTTTGAAAAAATATTCTTTAAAAAATCCACGTTTATTGTTGTTATGTTGTTTGAAAAATTATTTTTTAAAAAATCCACGTTTATTGTTGTGATGTTGTTTGAAAAAATATTCTTTAAAAAATCCACTTTTATTGTTGTTATGTTGTTTGAAAAATTATTTTTTAAAAAATCCACGTTTATTGTTGTGATGTTGTTTAAAAAAAATATTCTTTAAAAAATCCACGTTTATTGTTGTGATGTTGTTTGAAAAAATATTCTTTAAAAAATCCACGTTTATTGTTGTGATGTTGTTTGAAAAAATATTCTTTAAAAAATCCACGTTTATTGTTGTTATGTTGTTTGAAAAATTATTTTTTAAAAAATCCACGTTTATTGTTGTGATGTTGTTTGAAAAAATATTCTTTAAAAAATCCACGTTTATTGTTGTGATGTTGTTTGAAAAAATATTCTTTAAAAAATCCACGTTTATTGTTGTGATGTTGTTTGAAAAAATATTCTTTAAAAAATCCACGTTTATTGTTGTTATGTTGTTTGAAAAATTATTTTTTAAAAAATCCACGTTTATTGTTGTGATGTTGTTTGAAAAAATATTCTTTAAAAAATCCACGTTTATTGTTGTGATGTTGTTTGAAAAAATATTCTTTAAAAAATCCACGTTTACTGTTGTTATGTTTATTGAAAAATTATTTTTTAAAAAATCCACGTTTATTGTTGTGATGTTGTTTGAAAAAATATTCTTTAAAAAATCCACGTTTATTGTTGTGATGTTGTTTGAAAAAATATTCTTTAAAAAATCCACGTTTATTGTTGTTATGTTGTTTGAAAAATTATTTTTTAAAAAATCCACGTTTATTGTTGTGATGTTGTTTGAAAAAATATTCTTTAAAAAATCCACTTTTATTGTTGTTATGTTGTTTGAAAAATTATTTTTTAAAAAATCCACGTTTATTGTTGTGATGTTGTTTAAAAAAATATTCTTTAAAAAATCCACGTTTATTGTTGTTATGTTGTTTGAAAAATTATTTTTTAAAAAATCCACGTTTATTGTTGTGATGTTGTTTAAAAAAATATTCTTTAAAAAATCCACGTTTATTGTTGTGATGTTGTTTGAAAAAATATTCTTTAAAAAATCCACGTTTATTGTTGTTATGTTGTTTGAAAAATTATTTTTTAAAAAATCCACGTTTATTGTTGTGATGTTGTTTGAAAAAATATTCTTTAAAAAATCCACTTTTATTGTTGTTATGTTGTTTGAAAAATTATTTTTTAAAAAATCCACGTTTA
The DNA here is from genome assembly GCF_047663935.1 of Musca autumnalis. Lineage (NCBI taxonomy): Eukaryota > Metazoa > Arthropoda > Insecta > Diptera > Muscidae > Musca > Musca autumnalis. The sequence goes on along the minus strand of NW_027411755.1, from coordinate 23,098,759 downwards.
TTGTTGTGATGTTGTTTGAAAAAATATTCTTTAAAAAATCCACGTTTATTGTTGTTATGTTGTTTGAAAAATTATTTTTTAAAAAATCCACGTTTATTGTTGTGATGTTGTTTGAAAAAATATTCTTTAAAAAATCCACTTTTATTGTTGTTATGTTGTTTGAAAAATTATTTTTTAAAAAATCCACGTTTATTGTTGTGATGTTGTTTGAAAAAATATTCTTTAAAAAATCCACTTTTATTGTTGTTATGTTGTTTGAAAAATTATTTTTTAAAAAATCCACGTTTATTGTTGTGATGTTGTTTGAAAAAATATTCTTTAAAAAATCCACGTTTATTGTTGTTATGTTGTTTGAAAAATTATTTTTTAAAAAATCCACGTTTATTGTTGTGATGTTGTTTGAAAAAATATTCTTTAAAAAATCCACGTTTATTGTTGTTATGTTGTTTGAAAAATTATTTTTTAAAAAATCCACGTTTATTGTTGTGATGTTGTTTGAAAAAATATTCTTTAAAAAATCCACTTTTATTGTTGTTATGTTGTTTGGAAAATTATTTTTTAAAAAATCAACGTTTATTGTTGTGATGTTGTTTGAAAAAATATTCTTTAAAAAATCCACGTTTACTGTTGTTATGTTTATTGAAAAATTATTTTTTAAAAAATCCACGTTTATTGTTGTGATGTTGTTTGAAAAAATATTCTTTAAAAAATCCACGTTTATTGTTGTGATGTTGTTTGAAAAAATATTCTTTAAAAAATCCACGTTTATTGTTGTTATGTTGTTTGAAAAATTATTTTTTAAAAAATCCACGTTTATTGTTGTGATGTTGTTTGAAAAAATATTCTTTAAAAAATCCACTTTTATTGTTGCTATGTTGTTTGAAAAATTATTTTTTAAAAAATCCACGTTTATTGTTGTGATGTTGTTTAAAAAAATATTCTTTAAAAAATCCACGTTTATTGTTGTGATGTTGTTTGAAAAAATATTCTTTAAAAAATCCACGTTTATTGTTGTGATGTTGTTTGAAAAAATATTCTTTAAAAAATCCACGTTTATTGTTGTTATGTTGTTTGAAAAATTATTTTTTAAAAAATCCACGTTTATTGTTGTGATGTTGTTTGAAAAAATATTCTTTAAAAAATCCACGTTTATTGTTGTGATGTTGTTTGAAAAAATATTCTTTAAAAAATCCACGTTTATTGTTGTGATGTTGTTTGAAAAAATATTCTTTAAAAAATCCACGTTTATTGTTGTGATGTTGTTTGAAAAAATATTCTTTAAAAAATCCACGTTTATTGTTGTTATGTTGTTTGAAAAATTATTTTTTAATAAATCCACGTTTATCGCTGTGATGGTGGTTGAAAAAATACTCTTTAAAAAATCCACGTTTATCGCTGTGATGGTGGTTGAAAAAATACTCTTTAAAAAATCCACGTTTATTGTTTTGATGTTGTTTGAAAAAATATTTTTTAAAAATCCACGTTTATTGTTGTGATGTTGTTTGAAAAAATATTCTCTAAAAAATCCACGTTTATTGTTGTGATGTTGTTTAAAAAAATATTGTTTAAAAAATCCACGTTTATTGTTGTTATGTTGTTTGAAAAATTATTTTTTAAAAAATCCACGTTTATTGTTGTGATGTTGTTTAAAAAAATATTCTTTAAAAAATCCACGTTTATTGTTGTTATGTTGTTTAAAAAAATATTCTTTAAAAAATCCACGTTTATTGTTGTGATGTTGTTTGAAAAAATATTCTTTAAAAAATGCACGTTTATTGTTGTGATGTTGTTTGAAAAAATATTCTTTAAAAAATCCACGTTTACTGTTGTTATGTTTATTGAAAAATTATTTTTTAAAAAATCCACGTTTATTGTTGTGATGTTGTTTGAAAAAATATTCTTTAAAAAATCAACGTTTATTGTTGTGATGTTGTTTGAAAAAATATTCTTTAAAAAATCCACGTTTATCGCAGTGATGGTGGTTGAAAAAATATTTTTTAAAAAATCCACGTTTATTGTTGTGATGTTGTTTGAAAAAATATTTTTTAAAAAATCCACGTTTATTGTTGTGATGTTGTTTGAAAAAATATTTTTTAAAAATCCACGTTTATTGTTGTGATGTTCTTTGAAAAAATATTCTTTAAAAAATCCACGTTTATTGTTGTGATGTTGTTTGAAAAAATATTCTTTAAAAAATCCACGTTTATTGTTGTTATGTTGTTTGGAAAATTATTTTTTAAAAAATCAACGTTTATTGTTGTGATGTTGTTTGAAAAAATATTCTTTAAAAAATCCACGTTTATCGCAGTGATGGTGGTTGAAAAAATACTCTTTAAAAAATCCACGTTTATTGATGTGATGTTGTTTGAAAAAATACTCTTTAAAAAATCCACGTTTATTGTTGTGATGTTGTTTGAAAAAATATTCTTTAAAAAATCCACGTTTATTGTTGTGATGTTGTTTAAAAAAATATTCTTTAAAAAATGCACGTCTATTGTTGTGATGTTGTTTGAAAAAATATTCTTTAAAAAATCCACGTTCATTGTTGTGATGTTGTTTGAAAAACTATTCTTTAAAAAATCCACGTTTATTGTTGTGATGTTGTTTGAAAAATTATGCTTTAAAAAAATCCACGTTTATTGTGGTGATGTTGTTTGAAAAATTAATCTCTAAACAGTGCATGGTTATTGTTGTGATGTCGCTTGAAAAAATATTCTTTAGAATTGTTGTGATGTTGTTTGAAAAATTATTCTTTAGTATATACTTTGACCTTTACGGTCTACACAGGCAAATTTAATCCAACTCCATAAACAAATTTAATTAGACTCACTCACTTTTGACACACATGGAATGCTAATGGAATAATTGTCAAAAAGGAATTAATTTTAGTTTTCATTTAACTACCAGTCAGGCTAGATTTTTTATGCAACATCCTTTCGAATAATCAATCAGCATCAATATTTACTCAGCCTTAGAAAATCCTTTTTGGAAATGCCTTATATAAACAGAAAAATATTCTAAAACAGACGGCAGATAATATCTATTTAACGAAATTCGTTTTTACATAAACCTTTAGAGTAGAGTCTTTGTGATCTATATTTGTTCACTTTGTTCAATCTCATAACACATTTACATAAACGTAGATTTCCATATATTGAAGGTGGCCGGCTGCATGGTCCGCCAAAATGGTCTATTTTGGATTCTAATTTAATAAAGTGCACTGCATAACCATATAATTTCATGTAATTTGCTATGTGCATCAGGGGCGTAGATTGTTAACCTCCTTGAGGAGGGGAACATGCAAAATCTTTTACAGCAATGGCAACATATAAAATAATCAAAACAAAATTCAAACTTTTAGTTATTTTTTGAAGATCCTCACTATTATTTGGGGCTCGGTGTCCATAAAAAGCAACCGAATGAAAAAAACTGAGTAGAAAAAATAAATGTTATACTCTCTAATGGTTAATTTAACTCACCCTTGGTAAAGCTGTAGTTTACCCAAGGAAGCCACATTGAAATGTATTCCCCTGTAGTTGCAGCATAAAGTCTGGGCATAAAAAATCTCGCCGAATAAATACCCGTACCTAGAAAAAAATTTCCCATGTAACTTCATTGAGAGTTTTGATATCATTACCTTGATTAGCTAGTCTGCTGTGTAGATTTTGTGTAGCAGTTTGGCGGTGTGCATTTGTGTGGCTAATAGCTGAGCGATGTTTACCACACTGATTTACAGACAGTTGGAAAGTTTTTAATTTTGTTGGTGGCTTTTTCGTTGTTTTTTTTTTTTCTTTCCGAAGTTGTACAAACTGTTTAGTTGTTTTGATGGCAATGGTCGAGTTTTTGATGTTGTTAAAAAGACTTTTTGAGGGTCAATGTAAATATTTAATATGATAAAATTAGAGAAAAAGTTTTTGGATAAATTCTTCAGTTGACATTTTAAAGAAATGATGGAATAAATGCAACACGATCATTTAACCCAGACTTTAAAATGTTTTTTTCCTAACTCTTCTTTTTTTCTCCCGAAACAACACTAGGTGTTAAGTCTAAATTATTTGGCAAAATTTTTTTGCCAATTTTACGATTTCATTTTATACATTTTTGGTTCTCGCAATTTTATTACAAACATTCAATCTGTTTCCCAGGGAATGTTTTGAAAAATAAAAAAAATCTACGATGAAAAAATATTCTTTAAAAATCCACGTTGAAAAAATATTCTATAAAAATCAACGTTGAAAAAAAATTTCTAAAAAGATCCGCTTTGAAAAAATATTGTTTAAAAAATCCACGTTGAAAAAATATTCTTTAAAATTGAAATTTGAAAAAATATTTAAAAAAAAAATCTACTTTGAAAATCTATTCTATACAGTGGATATGCTTTAAAAGAATCACGTTAAATATATATTCTTTAAAAATCCACGCTTGAAACATATTTTTTAAAATAACCACTTTGAAAAAATATTCTATAAAAATCCACGTTAAAAAAATATTCTTTAAAAATCCACGATGAACAAATATTCTTTAAAATCCACTTTCAAAAATATTCTTAAAAATACTCTTTGAAAAAATATTCTTCAAAAATCCACAATGAACAAATATTCTTAAAAATCCACTTTGAAAAAATAATGTTTAAAAAATCCACGTTGAAAAAATATTCTTTAAAAATCCACGTTAAAAAAATATTGTTAAAAATCCACTTTGAAGAAATTTTCTTTAAATTATCCACACTGCCAAACCTTTAAAGGCGGCGCGTATAGAACTAAAAGCTTGGGCAAAGAATGCTCATGTATCCCTATGGAATAACCAGGAAAAGGAAAAACTACAAAAATCCTATGGGGAAACCCAGACCAGGACAAAAAAAGTGACCTCCTAGTGATGAGTAAAAAGGATATCAGTAGACTGATCGGTGTCCTCACAGGGCATCTAGGACTACAAGCGCATCTGCACAGGATAGGCTGTGCAGAGAATAGTGAATGCAGGGCATGTGGCGAGGACAACGAAACGTTGGAACACTATCTCTGCCACTGTCAGGCTTTCACAAACTTGAGAACTCAGCTAATGGGAAACGACATAATTACAGGACTCGACCATATCAAGGACATCGGGTTCAAAAACTTGAGGGACTACGTCAATGGGACGGAACTCCTAAACTAACAACTTCCAGGACACATAAAATTAGAGCGCACAACAGGCCTCTTCTGGCTTCAGTGTATGCCCTTTCTTTTTAAGGACATGTGGTGATCTTGAATCACCCCTCTTTTCAACCTAACCTAACCTAACCTAACCTAACCATTGGTCTGAAGTTGGTTGAAAAAATATTCTTTAAAAATTCACTTTGACAAAGTTATCTTATGAAAATCCACTTTGGAGAAATACTCTTTAAAATATCCACGCTTATTGGTCTGATGTTGGTTGAAAAATATTCTTAAAAAAATTCACGTTGGAAAAATATTCTATAAAAATCCACTTTGAAAAAAATTTGCAGTATCCACGCTTATTGGTCAGTTGTTGAAATAATATTTTTTAAAAAAATCACGTTAAAATGATAATCATTAAAAATCCACGTTGAAAAAATATTCTTTAAAAAAATAACGTTGAAAATTTATTCTTTAAAAATCCACGTTTAAGAAATATTTTTTAAAATAACCACGTTGCAAAAATATTCTATAAAAATCCACGTTGCAAAAATATTCTATAAAAATCCACGTAGAAAAATATTCTTAAAAATTTTTCTTTGAAAAAATATTCTAAAAAAACACGTAGAAAACATATTCTAAAAAATTCCACTTTGAAAAAATATTGTTTAAAAAATCGACGTTGAAAAAATATTCCTTAAAAATCCACGATGAACAAATATTCTTTCAAAAATCCACGTTAAAAAAAATATTCTTTCAAAAATCCACGTTAAAAAAATATTCTTTCAAAAATCCACGTTAAAAAAATATTCTTTAAAAATCCACGTTGAAAAATTTTTCTTAAAAAATTTATTTTGAAGAAATATTCTTTAAAATATCCACGCTTACTGGTCTGAAGTTGGTTGAAAAAATATTCTTTAAAAATCCACTTTGACAAAGTAATCTTAAACAAGTAAAAAGCATCAGTCGGCTTTGTCGACAGAGATATACCCTCAGCCTGTATATATTGAAATTTTTTTTTTCCCAAAAACGTATGTATTTAGGGGTTTTTAAAAATGTTGGGGATTTGAACCGAGGATGAGATACTAAAAGGAATGGTTCTTCATTGACCATTATGAAAGTGGATCTCCAGCCACTACATATGGTGCCATAGGGGGTTTTTACACCCTTCGGGATGTTTGCTCGAGAAGTATGGACTTACTCCTGAAAAAACCTTTACCATCGTAATTGAAGCAGCGAATGCAAATTGCTTAAAAAAAATCAAAGTGATTCGATATCAGGTCTTAAAGTGAACTTATCCGAAATTGTGTGTGGGAGGTACCGAATGGAGTGGACAAATATAGTCCATATTTGAACCTGATCTATATCTGGTAGATATATTAGGATGTGTAAAGTATGGACCAATTCGGCCACTCCCTTCAAGAGTTACCGAATGAACAAATTTTCCGAACATTTTTGAACTTTTGTGGGGGAGGTACCTGAAGGCTATTTTCTCAGGAAGTATGGACCTGCCCCTGAAGAAACTTGTACCGTCGTATGGGGGGCAGTGAATGTAAGTTGCTATAACAAAAAACGAAGCGATTCAAGAACAGGCCCTAAACTGAACTTTTCCAAAATTTTGTGTGGGAGGTACCCGAAGGAGTGAACCGATTAAGTCCATATTGGAACCTCATCTAAGTCTAGTAGAAATTTCACGATGTGCAAAGTATGGACCAAATCGGTAACTGTCTCCAAGAGTTATCGTGCGCACAAATTTTCCGAACTTTTGTGGGGGAGGTACCGGAAGCAGTGGACCGACATAACCCATCTTAGAACTTAAACTAAGTTTGGACGAAATATTGCGAAAGCCACATTTTTGATCGAATCAGTTGATCCGTTTGAGAGTTATCGTGCGCTCCAGGCAGCCAGAGAGACAGACCGACGGACATGGCTAAATCAACTCCAAATGGTCTGAAACACATTTCGTCCAAACATACTTGGGGTCTAAAACCATTATTTCGATGAGGCACATAAATGCTGAGGGTATAAAAATCAGAATTCCACTTCTATTCCCTAGCCTAATACTAAATTTATTTCAATTTTGTACTTTTCACACACTAATTATATAATTCCAGCTTCATTTCTACACCCACCGGTAAATTTCATACCATTTAGTACATTTCGTATTACTCAATAAATCAGCCAGCCATCAGGTTAATTTTAGAATTTTATGCATTTCAAAAAATCCTTATCTAAACACCAACACAAACCCTCATACAACAATTCGAAATTCCACACGTAGAAAAATATATGTTAGAAATATGTTAAGATCCAAACAATTATTTGTTTGGGACTGGTGGCAAACAAATATGTATATGTTTGCATCCAAACATGATTTGTTTGTATCCAAACAAATATATGTTTGCAACATTTTGTAACATATCTCAATTTAATATATTTGGGCACCAACATATTTTTTATGGGTGGAGAGGAGTTTTGTCAAAAAAAAATAAAAACAGGGCTCTCGCAGCTGCGGAATGCTGGTTTATAATGGTTTATAAGAGCTATGTGCATGGTGTAATGCGTAAAACACGTGTGTTTGATGCTTTGTTGTTGTTAACCAACGTAGCAAGCGAAGAGGAAAAGAAAAAAATTGTATAAATTATGTTGCTCTTTTTCATCAGTGTTCTAGAGAACATCGCTGAGTAAAGACGGTAAAGTAAGTGAATAAATCAGTGTTTTGTCTTTTCTTAAAGAAATTGTGATTTTTAGTAAATTAAATGTCCAATACATTTTAGAATTGAATCAAAAAGGTTAATGGAAATATTTTATTGGACAAGGAAGAAATCGCATTTAATATTGGTAATTACATCAATACATTTTTCATATACATACATACATACATACGTATGTTTGTAATATGGATGTACCTCTTTATTACATTATATAATCATTTGATTCCAGATGCCGATTTCTCGCTGATGATTTCAACTTTGGAGAAAATGTGCTTTATTTCACACCTAAGAAGAAGCGTTCAACGATGTTTCTATATAATTTTTTTCTTTTTAAAAGTGCGACTTTTTATAATTTATTTCATTCAGTTTTTCTTTTATTAAAGTGTGTTACGTATTTCCTTGGAATTTTGTATGTACCTGTGTGACTTTCTTGCTTTGCTTTTTTTATGCCCCCATTTATAAATATATATATATATATATATATATTAGGAATAGCCAGTGAGCGCTTGCTGAGAGCAAGTGAGGATACATTTCAATGTGTTTCATATTGACATTTACACTCCCTTGCTCTCAGAAAGCGCCCACTGGTGCATGTGTATGTTTTTTTGTGGCTTTTGTGTTTTTTGTGGCTTTTTGTTTGCACCCAAACATATATTTGTTTGCAGGACCCAAACATATGTTATGTTTGTTACTGCTTGCAAACAAATATATGTTTGCTGCAAAATGTGTTTGGGACATATGTTAGAGAGACCATTTTTGTGTGTGCACCTATATCCCTTCATGCAACAACAAACTGGTACCAAATTTAGTACTTATAATATGTATAAGTTTCAAACATTACTTCCTTATATTCAAAACTATACCCAACCGCGATTTAATATTTATACCCTATACCACCGCGAAATATTCGTCGGAGACCCCCAATGTGGTATACCAATCTTCATATCTCGACGAGATAAAGCGATTTTGAGATGTGTGTCTGTCCGTCCGTCCGTCTGTCCATTATAAATTGTAAACACGCTCCAGGCCGCAATTATGGACCGATCGTCACGAAATTTTGTATGGAGGTCGGGTTCAGATCAGAATAGATCCCTTATTGGTGATGATCGTGAAATATTTAGCGGGTGAAATGGATCAAAACATAATATTTATCCAATTTTCTAGCGGCTCTGTAGGTCTCAATAATAGTCTAATCCACGCGTAATTTTAAATAAGGTAAAAGTATATCACAAAGGAGAAGCTTGCAATTTGAGATGGCGATCGGATAATGGACCAAAACTTTTGTGTGAAAATTGTGAACATTTTTAATATACAGCTTATATCTTAATTCCTGGAAGTGACATTCCGGACAAGTGAGATATACTTGAAAGTGGAACGCTTGACGTTTCAATTATGTTGGTGTGCATGATCAGATAACAGAGTTACAGTCTAATACATTCCGTTATTTGTTTGTAGTGTAATAATAAACTCGCTAGAAGTCGCAATTATACATCAATAGTCACGAAATTTTGCACCGGGTAAGAGTATAGGTCGAAAAAGATGCCTACAATTTTGAATGATGATCTGATATGGACCATTACTTTTGTATGAAACATATAAACATTTTATTTTTGGTCGATATTGTAATTCCTTGAGGACATATATATTTCCCAAAGTAGCCTACATATGGAAAAAATACTGACCTTTCCTCTGATGTAAATTACAATAAAGTGTTTGCTAGATAACGGCCCTACTGCCTAATATATAATGGGTTCTGTGTAAAGAATCACATTTTTATCCCATGCTACATATTGTCTCTCCAAAAGTTCGTTCTAGACCCCTTATTTGGTATGCCAAAATTCATATCTCGACGAGATTAAGCGATTTAGCGATGTGTGTCCGTCCATTAAAAATTGTAAACAAGCTTAAGGCCGCAATTATGGACCGATTGTAACCAATTTTTTAAGGAGTTTGGGTTCGGGCAAGAATAGAAATGATTAGTTTTTGGTGATGATCGTGAAATGTTCAGGGGATGAATTGGACCAAAAACAAAATTTTAACCAATTTTGTAGCGGCTCTGTAAGTCAAAATAATAACCCGCAAAATTTTAAACAAAGTTTGAGTTTATGATGAAGAAGAAGCGTACAAACCAACGTGAAGATCAGATAATACTTATCGGGTTAAATGGACTGAAACTTTTGTGTGAAATTGGTAAAAATTTCAATAACGTAGCGGTTAAACAACGGAAGTAGTAGTACTACATAAGTGGGTTTCATTACATTTTAGTTTGTGTGAACTAAATTTTCCTTTCCTGCTACAAAAATGTCTTTCTTGTGCTAGATAACTTTTTATACCCTCAGCCTTTAGGCTAAAGAGGGTATTTACACTTTGATACGACCAAAAATGTGCCTCATCGAAATAATGGTTTTAGACCCCAAGTATGTTTGTACGATATCCGTTTCAGACAATTTTGAGTAGATCTAGCAATGTCCGTCCGTCTGTCTGTCTGTCCGTCTGTCTGTCTGTCTGGCTGGCTGGTGCGCACGATAACTCTCGAACGGATCAATCGATTCGGTTCAAATTTTGGGTGTCGAAATATTTTGTCAAGATTCGATTTAAGTTCGAAGATGGGCCATATAGGTCCACTCCTTCAGGTACCTCCCCACAAATGTTCAAAAATTGTCGCAAAACTTGTGCGCACGATAACTCTTGTACGGAATAACCGATTTGGTCCACACTTTGCACATCGTGTAATTTATACCAAACTTAGATGAGGTTCCAATATGGACTCAATCGGTCCACTCCTTCGGGTACCTCCCACACAAATTTTCGGAAAAGTTCAGTTTAGGACCTGGTCTCGAATTGCTTTGATTTTTGTTTACGCAAGTTGTATTCGCTGTCCTCTATACGACGCTGTAAGTTTCATTAGGGGCAAGTCCATACTTCCTGAGAAAATAGCCTGAAAGTTACAAAAAACCCTATGACACCGTAGTGGTTGGAGCGCAAGATAACTCTCGAACGGATCTGCCGATTCGGTCCAAAATTTGGCTTTTGTAATATTTTGTCCAAACTTAGTTCAAGTTCAAAGATGGATTATATCGGTTCACTCCTTCCGGTACCTCCCCACAAAAGTTCAAAAATGTTCGGAAAATTTGTGCGTACAATAACTCTTGAATCAATTAACCGATTTGGTCCATACTTTGCACATTATGAAATTTCTACCAGACTTAGATGAGGTTCCAATATGGATTCAATCGGTAAACTCCTTCGAGTACCTCCCACACAAAATTTCGGAAGAGTTCAGTTTAGGACCTGCTCTCGAATCGCCTTGGTTTTTGTTGTAACATCTTTTATTCACTGTCCCCTATACGAAGGTACAAGTTTCCTCAGGGGCAAGTCCATACTTCCTGAAAAAATAGCCTGAAAATTGAAAAACAAACCCTATGACACCATGTTTATGGGTGGAAGCGCAAGATAATTCTCGAACAGAAATGCCGATTCCGGCCAAAATTTGGCCTTCGTAATATTGTTTCCAAACTTAGTTTAAGTTCGTAGATAAGCCATATCGGTCCACTCCTTCAGGTACCTACCCCAAAAATAAAGACCGATTTGGACCATAATTTACACAAACCCCCTATGGCACCCCCATGGTCTATGTTGGTCCATTCCTTTAAGTACCATTTCCGCAAAATTTTTGAACTTTAATCCTAATCAACATTTTTGTCGGTTCATACGACCAAAATTTTGAAACCCCCTAAATACATAAGTTTTTTGTGAAAAAAGTGTTTCAATTTGCACAGGCTGAGGGTATATCTCTGTCGGCAAAGCCGACTGATACTTTTTAACTTGTTGGTTTTGGTAATAAGTATTATACATTACATCTCTGATATTTGATAATTACATTTTCACAATCATTGAAAAGAAGTTCCGTGGAGAGCGATCGACCAGGGATTAAATATTCTTTAAAAATCTACGTTGAAAATATTCCTTAAAAAGTTCACGTTGAAAAATATTCCTTAAAAATTTCACGTTGAAAAAATCCACGCTAAAAAATATTCAAAAAAACGTTTTGAAAAAATATTTTTTAAAAAATCCATTTTGAAAAATATCCTTTAAAAACCCACGTTGAAAAAATGTTCTTAAAAAATCCACGTTGAAAAAATAATTTACAAAAAATCACTTTGAAGAAATATTCTTTACAATATCCACGATAGTTGGTTGAAAAATGTTTTTTAAAAAAATCCACTTTGAAATAATATTCTTTAAAAATCCACATTAAAAAAATATTCTTAAAAAATCCATGTTGAAAAAATTTTCTAAAAAATCCAATTTGAAAAAATATTGTTTAAAAATCCACGTTGAAAAAATATTCCTTAAAAATCCACTTTGAAGAAATATTCATTACAATATCCACGATAATCGGTATGATGTTGGTTGAAAAATATTCTTTAAAAATTCACGTTGAAAAAATATTCCTTAAAAACTTCACGTTGAAAAGATTTGGTTTTGTTTACATTTGAAGTTGCTCGAGTTTAGGTAGTGCCAAAGAAATTCTCGATCAGAGTGTTTCTTTGGGCACGTACATATCTATTTGAGCGAGCAATTGGGTATAAAAAGTTTCTTGTTGAAAAAAAAGAAACAAGGGAACTGATGAAGATCTGTGGCGAGATCTGAAACTATAGTCTTCCCTGCCTTACCCCTTGGTAAACATCGCCAATTTTTCCCACTAATAAACTAAAGTTGTTTTAATATTAAAACAACGACTATGGGATTAAGCCTGACTATATTGAAAAACAAAATAGACGTCGCCATCCCACATAAAAAACGTCAACCCTCCTAATTGAAAAAATATTCTTTAAAAATCTACGTTCAAAAATATTCTTCAAAAAATCAAGTTGAAAATATTACGTGCACCGCCACGGGGCATGGGGTTCATCATCGTTCATTCTTCTGATATGGCCTAGCCAACGCAATCGTCGCATCTCGATACGTTTATATATTCTGATGTCGTTGTATAGCAGATACAGATCGTGGTTCATACGACGTCGATATTCACCGTCGACGCAGATTGGTCCATAGATCTTTCGAAGAATTTTTCTCTCAAACACACCAAGCACTGCCTTGTCTGCTTGCGCAAGTACCCAGGCTTCGGAACCATACATCAGAACGGGTAGTATCTGTGTTTTGCAAAGAGTTGTTTTTGTTTGACGAAATGTGGCTTTATTCCTAAACTGCTTACTCAGATCGAAGTAGCATCTGTTGGTCAATAGTATTGTATTTCACAACTGATGTCGCTTGTTGTGTTTACGGAGGTGCCGAGGTAGGCGAAGTCCTTTACTACCTCAAAATTATAGGAACCAACGTCAACAGTTGACCCGATCTCTATGGACGCATTGCACGTCGACACCATCAACTTAGTCTTCTCGCCGTTTACCGCCAGACCCACTTTAGCAGATTCCCTTTCGACTTTTGCAAAGGTGTCAGTTACTTCCTCTACCGATCGACCCATGGTGTCAATGTCGTCGGCATAAGCAAGTAACATATGACTGTTCGTGTATATTGTTCCACTTCTTTTGACCTTCGCGTCTCGTATGACCTTCTCCAGCAGGATGTTGAAAAGATCACAATTCAGTCTCTTTGTCTGAAACCTCTTTTAGTAATAAACTCTTCGGAGAGGTTCTTTCCTATTTTAACCGAGGACCGAGTATCAGTTAATGCCATTCTACCAAGCCGAATGAGCTTTGCAGGAAAACCAAAATCAGACATAACGTGTCGCCTCCGGTTTTGAACAGCTCGGTGGGTAAGCCATCGGCTCCTACTGCCTTATTATTCTTCAGCCGACTTATTGCTGTCTTTACCTCATCTTGGCAGGGCGGTATACATTCAATACCATCTTCTGGGATTAAATCTGTGGTATCTTCGCCGTCTTCGCTACTATCGGATACCAAAAGTTTGGAGAAATGTTTTTTTTGTTTTTCTTTTCTTTCGTTTTTTCATAGTAGGCTGCTTTTTTTTCTAGGGGGAGGGTTACCTTCATACAGGCCACAAGCTCTTCTAGCATCTCTAAGTTAACATTATTTCTCATAATTGAAAATTGTTTTTTTTTTTTGTATGCTGCCCAACTTTACGACTTGATTTTCTAAGTTTTAGTTTCTTGCAATTTTATATAACAAGCCTCCCTTCTGTTTTTCCTGGGCCTATTTTCCTCATCAAAAAATTCCATTTTCTTGATTGTTTCATTATTGTTTTGTGAAATTCAATAAAGGATGTAAGGACATCAATATAACATCAACATGTCGTTCAAGGAGCAAACAATAAACAAAACTATTCCTTACATGGATGTACATAACCTTAAAGTTGTAAAAATGTTGATTGAAAATGTTTGTCTTATCAATACAAAAGCAAACAATAACAACAACAACTACTATTACTATTGTTGTTACCGATTTGACAAAGCTACTAAAGAATATTGATATTGTCGTAGTCCTCCTCTATGCCAACAATGATGACGATGATAATGATTATTGCCATGAATATTGGGATACACTCTATGGGTATCTGTATTTATTTACAGGCCTATCTATGTATGTTACGTGCCTTGTATGAACCCCAATATCTTTGCCAAAAATTACACACATCACAAGATGTCAACAAACAAAAATGAAATCTACGCCTTGACCTTACTTTGACATACTTGCTAACATCGAAGCAAAATAACTATTCTCTTTATCACGTAAGGGAAAAGTCAAACCAACATCATGATTTTTGGGAGGCTGGACCATAAAATTTCTAACAATGTTGTAGATGATGATGATGATGATGACGTATGTATTTGCTCATCAGTATCAATGGCTGCTTACCCAATGTGTAATATCTCCCCCTAAGCCCAAGAGTTTTGCCTTTGTTGTAAAGGAAAAAGCCACAATTCCAACATCATCGTCATGAGTCAGATAATGATGAGGTTTTTCTATGTAAAAGCCATTTCACAAAATGAAGTTACTTTAATAAGCTCTATAAGGGTTAACAACTTGGTCAAAACATTAGTTATTGTATCGCATTACATGTAAGGATATCAGAGACCACACATGTCAAACAAACTTACATACATATATGAAGTCTTCCTTTAGCAAAACCGAGTTATTTGTGTTTACATTTGTGCGAGGTTCTAGAGAAAAGGGGTCAGCGGACACATTTCAGTTTAGAGGAATACATTAGATATGGAAGAATACTGTTTCATTACAAAACAATGATTGACAGGATATAGATTTCAAAAAATGGACGCTGAAAATTTTAGGTGCACCCCTCGCACACGCTAGCTTAGACTTCGAAAAACAAAGAAGCCTGATAGATCACCCTTTGTTTCTAAGAATGATAAAATATATAAAATATTAAATAAAAAAATATAAAATATAGAATAACAAATATCAAATATCTTCTATCTATATATCGTCTGCTCCGTCGGAAAAGGTCGTAAGTCCCTTTCAATAAATTTTTCAGGAGGAAGAAAAAACATTCTAGCGCTTTCTGTATTAAAGATTTTATTATGGTGGTAAACGCAGTATTTTTCGGTTATTTATTCCGCTTCAATACCTGTACTTTGTTTGATAAAATTCCGTTGCGTTTGAGAGATAATTGGATGTCTTTGGACTTACGACCTTTTCCTTGTACAGTTTTGTATTTTTGTAGGGACTTACGACCTTTTCCTACAATTTACGGACGTTTTTAAAACAAAATATTTATACTTTACAAAACAATGTGGAAAGGGTATTATAAGTTTGTTTTGTCCAATATTCGTGTAACATCGCGAAGTATTCGTCGTAGATTCCCTCCCCTTGCCATTTTTTCATATCTTGACGAGATAAAGCGATCTAGCTATGTGTGTCCGTCCATCCATTAACAATTGTAATAAAACTACAAGCCTAAATTTTGGACCGATCGCCACGAAATTTTGTGGAGAGATCGGGTTCCGACCTGAAGTGACACCATTAGATGTTGGTTATGATCGAAAGGTGTGAAATGGACCAAACCCACAATTTTTACCCGACTTTGTAGCTGTCCTGTAGATCGCAGTAATATTCCGATCGGAGCGAAATTTTAAGAATGATTTGAGTTTAAGATAAATTATAAGCGGGTTTAATGGACCAAAACTTTTGTGTGAAATCTTATATATAAAAGACAATGTGTGTATGTTCCGCATCAACTCAAAAACGGCTGAACCAATTTTTTTTAAAATTTCAGAGAATATACAAGGAACAACCGAGGTGAAAATAGGTTTTATATTTTTTGAATTTCGGAGGGGCGGGGGCAGGCCCTATTTTTCAAAAAACGCTTTTTTGTAAAAGTTATGAAAGTATCGGTCAGAAAATTAATTTGCGAGGCAACGGTTGTTGAATCTCCAACCCTAAGTACTTATTCCATGTAATTTTCAGATTATACACAGGGATGTCCCTTGGTTTAAGTAGGCTATATATGTATTTTGTTGAATTTCGGAGGAGCGGGTTATTTTTTAAATGCGCTATATATAAAACTTACGAACGATTCCGTTTCCCCAATCCTGGGTACATATTTTAGCAATACGACCCGACCAGAGTAAAATTCTAAGTCGGTATAACCATGACCGTCTGTCCGTCTTTTGAAATTAAGATACAGCTAGCAATTTTTAAGATAGATCTTCCTGATTTGGTATAGAAGTTTCTATTATTTCTAGGATGTTTCGTATTGACGTCATCAGAGCTTTCAGAATCACCCTTAAAACCATAGGGAAGTAGACCCATGACACCATCGTCTAATTCCATTCCAAATTCATACTGCTCTTTGTTAGCAAAAATCATGATGCCTGCTTAGTTTAATATAATTTCAATCAATTATTATTTTAGAATCATTTAATAATATAAACATTGCACTTACCCGTCCGTTAGAATGTATTACTTGATTGAATTCAGAATACAAACTAATCTCGTTATGTGAATAAATGTCCCTAGAGAAACCACAAATTACCATTGGATAAAGTTAAGTAAGATATACGACAGTAAAAACCGTAAGAATATCGATTTTTTTTTAAATTTTTCAATATATGAGGTATTTGAACACATACAACATCCCAATTTGTATCAATGAAAAGGCCAAAAGTCCATCTTTCATAATCAGTTCGCTTATAGGGGAAAATAGATTTCAAATGTAAATTTTCGTTGCAATATAAAAATTATCACATTTTTGTTCAAAAGTTTTGTCTACAGGCTCCGCCAAATATCATCCGATTATCATCCAAAGGTGTAGGCTAGTTCTTTACATTGTACCCCAACCATGGATGACGTTAAACATTACATCTGAACTACATTAGCTGTAGTATTCTTTTAAAGTATACATTTCCCAGTGGACTTACGACCTTTTCGTACTCAAATTTGTACGTTTTGTGGACTTACGACCTTTTCCGACGAGGGCAAAACATATAGTAAAACGCCACATACTACCATTTTCTTTGTATCATACGACGTGTTTTGACTTGTACTATCATCCTGTAACAAAAACGCGATTTCCAAAAAAAGTGGACTTACGACCTTTTCCGACGGAGCAGACGATATATAAAATTGAAATTTGTTTGTACGTTTGTTTGTGCCTTATAGACTCGAAAACCGCTGAACAGATCTTACTGAAATGTTTAGGGTACATTGCTACATGGCCTGGAATGAAAATAGGCTATATCATTTTTTGAAATTTCGCGTTGATCTGGAGATATAGCATCAAAACCGGAGGTACAAATATCTTTAGAACTATTACAGATACAATCTCCAAATTTTGTATGAGTGACGGAATTTGATGTAGAAATAAATATACCAAATTATATTCAAATCGGTTCAGATTTGGATATAGCTCCCACATACATATATTTTCGGCCGATTTCCTTATTTAATGTACCAAACATGCTATTTATGTCCAATTTCGATGAAATTTGGAATGTATGACGGAACTTGGTCTGGAAATAAACGTGCCAAATTATAGCAAAATCGGTTCAGATTTGGATATAGCTCCCATACGCATATATTTTCGGCCGACTTCCTTATTTTATGCACCAAACACGCTATATATGTCCAATTTCGCTGAAATTTTGAATTTTTCACGGAATTTGTTCTAGAAATAAATGTGCCAGATTACATTTAGATTGGTTCAGATTTGGATATAGTTCCCATACACATATATTTTCGGCCGATTTCCTTATTTTATGCACCAAACACGCTATATATGTCCAATTTCGCTGAAATTTGGAGGGTCTGACGGAATTTGTTCTAGAAATAAACGTGCTAAATTATATAGAGATCGGTTCAGATTTGAATATAGCTCCCATATATATTTTCGCCGATTTCCTGTATTTTATGCACCAAGCACGCTATATATGTCCAATTTCGCTGAAATTTGGAATGTGTAACGGAATTTGGTCTAGGCATAAATGTGCCGAATTATATCGAAAACGGTTCAGATTTGGATATAGCTCCAATATATATTTTCGGCCGATTTTCCACATTTTATGCACCAAACACGCTGTATATGTTCAATTTCGCTGAAATTTGGAGGGTCTGACGGAATTTGTTCCAGAAATAGATGTGCTAACTTATATAGAGATCGGTTCAGATTTGAATATAGCTCCCATATATATTTTCGTCCGATTTCCTGTATTTTATGCACCAAGCACGCTGTATATGTCCAACTTCGCTGAAATTTGGAATGTGTTACAGAACTTGGTCTTAAAATAAATGTGCCAAATTATATCGAAATCGGTTCAAATTTGGATATAGCTCCTGTATATATTTTCGGCCGATTTCCTGTATTTTATGAACCAAACTCGCTATTTATGTCCAATTTCGGTGAAATTTGGAATGCGTAACGGGATTTGGTCTAGACATAAATGTGCCAAATCATATCGAAATCGGTTCAGGTTTGAATATAGCTCCCATATATATTTTCAGCTGATTTTCTTATTTTATGCACAAAACACGCTATGTATGTTCAATTTCAATGAAATTTGGAATGTGAGACGGGATTTGGTCAAAAATAATTTTGACGAATTATATCGAGATCGGTTCATATAGGAATATAGCTCCCATATATATTTCGGTCGATTTAATGTTTTTGTTACGTATGTTAAATTTCAATGAAATTCTGAAGACTTAGCAATCAGTAGAAGTCATCATTATTTACACAAGTACTTATAGTTGGGAAGGAATTGACCAAGGCTACAGCCTATAAGTATCATATCTTTGAGAGAATTCTTAAGATTTATGTTTTATTATGATATATATTAGGAATACTTATAGGCGGAAAGGCTTTCAGAGGAGTGTTACCTCCTGAAACATACAAAAATACCATAGTAGCTCCATAACAACCCTGAAGAGGTATATAACGCCTTCATATCTCCTATATTTATTCAGTAAAATGTTAAAAACGTTAATATAATTATGCATTCCATTATACTTTATCGTATTCGGGACAGCAAAGCGCACCGGGTTCAGCTAGTTTCATATATATGGTAAATTTCAAATTTCCTTTTCAATACCATTGAAAAAAAATTCAATTTTTTTCGAGTACATCCGCGATTTTTGGTACTTACGTTAAGAAAAAAAAATGTGGTTTCAAATATGTTCGCGTTCACAAAATTGGATGCTGCACCCAAAAGTTATAGGAGGTTTTGTTTCCTTATAAAGAAAAAATATTTAAAAATTCCCTTTGGGTTGTAATAAAAAAATGTATACATAAATCGTTAACAGAATTTGATATCTATACGTAGATGCTAAAATATTTGCAAAATTTATTTTTATTTTCGCGGAAAATAAAAAAAATAATGAAGAAATCTTGGGGTAAATTTTATTTATTCTAATTCAGAGTCAATAAAAATCTCTAAAAAAATAAATTAAAAATACGTACAGAATCTAGACAACGCATAGACAAATGTGAGACCAAAATTATAAAGATTGGGTTCGTTACATGCATATTACAGCAACAACAAAAGACGAAAACTTATTGTTGAAATGTATTTAAAAATATTTATTTTGGTTTAATGCGAAAAATTGGAGAAATATTTTTGGGAGTTATTCTACTATTTCGCTAATTTTCCATAAAAAACCTGAAGTATTTTGCTAAAACTATTACAAGGAAAATAATTTGTCATCGTGAAAGTATATTTGCTTTTTGCGATAAGCAATAGAAATAAGTAGTAGAGCGTAATAATGAAATTACAAAAAAAGAAAAAACACAAAAATTAAAATGCGTGTAATTCGAGAATCCGTTTAAATCAGTTGAGGTGCATGTGCTTTTCGGATAGAGGGAGTCCATGTCTATCAATATGCATGGATTTTCCCATGTTTGCATCAGTTGCATCTTACTATTCAAAAAACCTTCAAGTGGGCAAAAATTACGCGATGTGCTTATGATTATAAGGTGCATCCGATTTCAATGGCCGCCTATTAAAAATACGTCAATATAAATTATTTTAGACAGTGATATTACTCCCGAATCTTAGTAATTTGTGACACACCTTTTTGGCAAATATAATAATCGCGTATAAAGGATTACATTTATGTACAAATAATCAAAGAAAATCGCGGTTCAATTCGCGAAATTGTCAAAATATATTTTTTCAGATTTTCCTACTTTCAAGGTATCTATATCCGGCGTTTTAGTCGATGGATTCGAACGCGGAAGGGCTTATTAGATCCGGCACGTAAAAAAACTAAAATTATGCGGGGTTCAGGGGTACCTGTACGACAGTTGTCAATTTTAAAGCCAAAATGTTGTTTTTTTCAGAAAATTTACGCACCAAATTTTCGACTTTGGACTCCTATAAAGAATATAAAAGAGCTTAGTGAGTGAGTGACTGAGTGACTGACATATCATCGCCCAGACGAAACCGCTGAAGCTAGAAAGCGGAAATTTTGACTGTGGGTTGCAGTCGGTGTGTAGGGGTGAGATAAGGCTGGGTTTTTGGAAATTCGACCTAGAAGGGTACGAAAAGTACTAAAAGGTACTGAATATGGTATCCTTTGCATTATGCAAACGGGAAGAGCTAGAATTCTGAAATTTGGAATGAGGGTAACTGCTGGAGATTTAGAAAGATGTACCAAAGGGTTTTTGGAAATTCGACTTATAAGTGTACGAAAAGTTACTAAATTTGGTACCAATTGTATATTTTGAGCGGATATAGCTACAATGTTCATATTTGGTATGGAAATCAAGGTTGGGAAGTGGTGTTGATATAAGGTAATTATTTTTGAAGTTCGTACTTATGTGTACGAGTAGTACTAAATGGTACTAAATTTGGTACAATTTGGATTTGGGTGAACGGATAGAGCTGAAAACCTGAAATTTGGAATTTAGATTACCGTTGAAGCGTACGATTAAGATATGGGTGTACTTTTGGAAATTCATACTTATGTGTACGAAAAGTACTAAATGGTACCAAATTTGGTACAATTTGGATTTAGATAGACATGGAAACCTGAAATTTGGAATTAAGATTACTGATGGAGTGAAGGATTGAGGTAGTTTTGGAAATTCTTACTTATGGGTACGGAAAGTAGTAAACGGTACTAAATTTGGTACAAATTGGATTTGGGTGAACGGATAGAGCTGGAATCCTGAAATTTGGAATTTAATTACTTTTGAAGTGTAGGATTGAGTTAGTCTTGGAAATTTATACTTATGGGTACGGAAAGTACTAAATGGTACTAAATTTGGTGCAATTTAAATTTATTTGAACGGATAGAGTTGGAATCCTGAAATTTCGAATTAAGGTTACTGATGGAGTGTAGGATTGAGGTAGTTTTGGAAATTCATACTTATGGGAACGGAAAGTACTAAATATGGTACAATTTATATTTGGGTGAACGGATAGAGTTGGAATCCTGCAATTTGGAAATAAGATTACTTATGGAGTGTAGGATTGAGGTAGCTTTGGAAATTCATACTTATGTGTACAAAAAGTACTAAATGGTACCAAATTTGCTACAATTTGGATTTAGATAGACATGGAAACCTGAAATTTCGAATTAAGGTTACTGATGGAGTGTAGGATTGAGGTAGTTTTGGAAATTCATACTTATGGGAACGGAAAGTACTAAATGTACTAAATTTGGTACAATTTATATTTGGGTGAACGGATAGAGTTGGAATCCTGAAATTTGGAGTTATGTTTACTGTTGTAGTATAGGAATGAGGTAGTTTTGGAAATTCGTACTTATGTGTACGAAAAGTACCAAATTTGGTACAATTTGGATTTGGTTACAGATATAGTGATACAATGATAAAATTTGGAATTAAGATTTCTGTTGCAGTATAGGATTGAGGTAGTTTAGTCAATTCGTACTTATTTGTACGAAAAGTACTAAATGGTACTAAATGTGATACAATTTGGATTTGTGAGAACTGATAGAACAGGAAACCTGAAATTTGGAACAATGATTACTGTTGGAGTATAAGAATGAGGTTTAGGAAAATCGTACCTATGTGTATTAAAGCTACTAAATGGGACTAAATGTGGTACAATTTGGATTTGGGTGAACGAACAGAATTGGAGTTCTAAAATTTGGAATTAAGATCACTGTTGGAGTGTCATATTGAAATATGGAGGAAGTTTTGGAAATTCATATTGGGATGTAGGAAATCGTACTAAATTTGGTACAATTTGTATTTGGGTGAACGGATAGAGCTAGAATCCTGAAATTGGGAATTAACATTACTGTTGGAGCGAAGGATTGAGATATGAAAAAAGTTTTGGAATCGTACCTTTCTGAACTAGATGGTACATGGTACTAAATTTGGTACATTTTGGAGTTGGGTGAACGAATAGCGCTGGAATCATGAAATTAAGACCTAAAATTACACTTGAAGTGTAGGATAGAGAAATGGATGTAGTTTTGGAAACTTATCTTTTGTGTACGAAAAGTAATAAATGGTAGTAAATGTGGGTACAATTTCAATTTGGATGAAAGAATAGAGCTCGGATCCCGAAATTTGGAATTAAGATTACTTTTGCGGTGTAGGATAGAGATATGGAGGAGGTTTTGGAAATTCGTACTTATGCTTACTAAATTTGGTACATTTTGGATGTGTGTGATCACATAGAGCTGGAATCCTGAAATTTGGAATTAAGGGTGGGATTAATATATGGAGGTAGTTTCGGAAATTCGTACTTATGTGTATGAAAAGTTATAAGTGGAACTAAATTTGGAACCGTTTGGTATTTGCTAAACTAAGGAACTGAAATTTTGAATTTTAGTATTAGTGTTGGTGTGTAGAATGGAGATAAGAAAGAAATTTCGGAAATTAGTGCTTATGTAAGCATACTAAATGTTGCTAACTTTGATGTTGTGTTAAGGAATAGAATTGGGATTCGAAAATTTGGTATTAAAGTCGCTGTTGGTGCGTAGGGATGTGGTTGTGGAAATAAGTTCCATAAGTATACGAAAAGTACTAAATCGTAGTCAATTTGTTATTGGATGTAGAGGAGGGCGCGTGTCGTGCCGTGAGTAGTGCGTGTTCGTGCCTTCTCGAAAAACGTCGTGTTTGTGCGTGTCGTGCCGGAATACATTTTTGGCCGTGCGTGATCGTGTTTTTTTGTTCGACATGGTTTTGCACGACACGACAAAACACGATCTGCACTATGTGACACGATCGTGCTAAATTTGTGGTCTCCCTTTAGAAGTCGTGCAAGAGACCATACTAAATACGAAAATCGAACTAAAATATAAAACCGACCAAAATATTCCTAAAATTATTTGCTTCGTTTTTGTAGTCTGGTACTTATTGCCGTTTTGTTATGGAGAGGCCAGAGTATGAGTGAAAACAAGATGATGTTTGTTTGCCATTTGTTATGTTCATAAGAGAAGCAAATACAAAAACTACTCAGAGGGTAACGCAATATACTCTTTTTGCAAATCAGATGTTTATCTGACAGGATAATCTGTTATGGATGCTAGAGAGCATATACCAAGTCGAGAATAAGATTAAGAGTATTTTGCTAGCATTTGCTAGAATGAGTTGAATAGTAATCTGACATAAAGTTTCGTTGCTAGAACTTCTATTGGGTTTTCACAAAATATTCAAAGAGTGTTCCGAAACATTATACTCGGAAAAGTACCCTACTATGCACATTTTTTGCCCTTTGGTCTAAAAAACTTTTTCAGAGTTTTTGAATCAAAATGGCAAACCGACTCCAATTGATACAGAAATTGATACATATTATCGAGTGCCGCATCTAGCCAGACTGATGTTTTAGACTTTTGGAAACAGTCTAATCTAAAATATTTAAAACAATTATACTATGTTGACATTTACGACATCCACTCGATTTCAACTGTCAATTCCTTTGTGCATACGTCAAATGAAAACTCATCTGAAATCGATTGGATTTCATTTGACGTTTGAGCAATGGAATTGACAGTTGAAATCGAGTGGATTTCGTAAATGTAAACTTAGTGTGCCACCGTGGTGCAATGGTATGCACAACCGCCTTGCACGCTGGAGGTCGTGGGTTCGATTCCCCACCCCCCCCCCCCCCCAATCAACATCAAACAATTTTCAACGGTGGCAAAATACCCCTCAGTAATGATGGCGACATTTTCTGAGTATTTCAGTAAAACTTCTCTACAAGTGGTGTCTTAGGACTAGCCGTTCGGACTCGGCGATAAACAGTAGGTCCCATATCATTGAACTAATATGAATCGGGATGCACTCATTGATATGAGAGAAGTCTCCCTTGTCCCATCTGGGATGTTTGTGGAAAAATTATTAAACTTAGTGTTAGCCAGAAATGTTTGGCTATACCCGTCAGCTCAGCAACGAGCGAGAGATTTTTTCCACATCTGGAAATATTCTCAACGAAAGATGTACTAGACTTTGGAGTTCCAACTTGGACAAAATAATGTTTTAATAGGAATAGAAAATTAGAATATGAATATTTTTTTAAAAACAAATAAATGTACACCTACACTCGACGTCAGTAGATTAGACACCTAAACTTTGTTAATATTAGCTTATTTATCCCAAAACGAATGAATCTACGTTTTTAACCTTCCCTCAGTGTATTAAAATCGGAAAATGGATCAGAAAATCATTTCACGAAGAGCTAAAAACATAATTTTTCAGTTTTTGATACGGAACATCATAGACTTTAAATATCTACAAGATTAAAAACGTCGATTCATTCGTTTTGGCATAAAAAAAGCTAACATTAACAACATTTAGGTGTTCTATTCTACTGACGTGGAGTGTATATCGATTACTCCTTTTTTGTAATTTCGTGTGTGACTGTGCGTGTTCGTGCCTTCTCGAAAAACGCCGTGTTTGTGCGTGAATGTGCATACAAATTTTGGTCCGTGTTCGTGCATGTTCGTGCCTAATTTTTTAGGCACGCGCCCATCTCTAATTGGATGTACGGATAGAGCTGGAGTGTAGCGTTGGTATATAGAATTGGATGGGGAAATATGTATGTACCATA
The DNA here is from genome assembly GCF_047663935.1 of Musca autumnalis. Taxonomy (NCBI): domain Eukaryota; kingdom Metazoa; phylum Arthropoda; class Insecta; order Diptera; family Muscidae; genus Musca; species Musca autumnalis. Next base: position 23,073,446 of record NW_027411755.1, on the reverse strand, counting down.
AATATACGAACACTACTAAATCGTTCTAAATTTGGAATTTGGTGTACGGATAGCGCTGGAATTTTAAAAGTTGGTATTAGAGTCCCTTTTCGTATGTGGGGTTTTAATATCGAGAAGGTAGAGGTGTATGGTTGAGGTTTTGGAAATACAATAAGTACTAAAGGAGTTGAGCTGGAACTTTGGGATAGTGGAGATAAGGAGGACGTTTTGTAAATTCGTACTTATGAGTACTAAATGGTACCAAATTTGGTACAGTTTGGATTTGTGAGAAAGAGCTGGAATCCTGAAATTTTGACTTAAGGAAATTACTGAATGGTACAGAATTTGGTATAGTTTGTTTTTGTGTAACGAGGATGAGATAGAATTTTGAAATCTCAGGAGGAGATTTGGAAATTCGTACGTATGTATATGAAAATTGTATCTGGGGAAACAGATAGAGCTTGAAATGAGAATCCCGGTTGGTATATAGCGTTGATACCATTTTGGTATTGCGTGTGAGAATAAAACTGAAATTATGTAATTTGGAATTATAATATTAGTGTACTAAAAGTTCCAAAGGGTAATACAAATTAAGTGTACTAGAAGTACTAAATATTACTAAAATTTTTAGTATTAATATTGAGTGAACGGCTAAATCCAGTGCTTTGAGATTTGGGATTTCATTAAAATCGTTGTGAAAATTCGAACTTAAAACGTATGACATGTTTCTACATGTAATGCCATAGGCATTAGGTGAACAAGGAGTGCAAAAACTGTTAAATTTTAGATAGGGTCCAGGATTTGAAAATTTGTATTATATATTGTACCATTGGTTTTATGTGAACGCGAAGTAACTTACTGAAATTAAGTAATTAAATTAGAGATATGTGACAATTTTTTTACAAGAAGGTTTTTATCCCTTAATTGAAATACCTTAAATGAATTGACAGCTGTTGATGTTTTGTGGTGAGGTATACCTTTTTTTTGGCAATTCAGGCTAAAGGGGTACGAATAGTACTTAAATGAAATCAAGTATCAATTAACAACAAAAATTTCATACCTCACCATTTCCATATGAAATATTGTTTATTCCTTTCCGCATACGAAGTAGCGGGCATTTTGCTAGTATACATATAAAGGAGCTCAGTGAGTGAGTGAGTGACTAACTGACATATCATCGCCCAGACGAAACTGCTGGAGCTAGAAAGTTGACTGTTGGTCGCTGTTGGTGTGTAGGGGAGAGATAAGGCTGGTATTTTGGAAATTGGTCCTAGAAGGGTACAAAAAGTACTAGAGGTACTAAATATGGTACCTTTTGCATTAGGCAAATGGGAAGAGCTAGAATTCTGAAATTTGGAATGAGGGTCACTGATGGAGAGTTAAAAAGATGTACCAAAGGTTTTTTGGAATTTCTACCTACAAGTGTACGAAAAGTACTAAAAGTTAACAAATTTAGTACCAATTGTATATATACAGATAGAATCTTGGAATTTGGTATGGAAATCAAGATTGGGAAGTGGTGTTTATAAAAAGGAATGGGTTTAGAAATTCATACTAACGTGTACGAAAAGTACTAAATTTAGTACAAATTGGATTTGGGTGAACGGATAGAGCTGAAAACCTAAGATTTGGAATTGAGATTACCATTGGAGTGTAGGATTCAGATATGGAATACGGAAAGTACTAAATGGTACTAAATTTCGTATAATTTGGATTTGGGTGAACGGATAGAGCTGCAATTCTGACATATTGAATTAAGATTGCTATTGGTTTGTAGAATTGAGGTAGGTGTGGAAATTCGTACTTATAGGTACTAAATTTGGTACAATTTGGATATGGTGAACGGATAGAGCTCGAATCCTGAAATTTGGAATTATGATTACTGTGGGAGTGTAGGATTGAGAATGTTTTGTATTTGGGTGAACAGATAAAGCTGGAATCCTGAAATTTGGAATTAAGATTGCTGTTGGAGTTTAAAATAGAAGTTCGTACTTATGGGTACAAACAGTACTAAATGCTACTAAATTTTAGAGTAGGATTGAGATATGGATGTAGTTTTGGAAATTCATACTTATGTGTTGTGGAACCATAAGTATACGAAAAGTACTAAGTGGTAATTAATTTTTATTTAATGTAAGGGCTAGTGTCAGTTAGTGGGGTGCCACCGTGGTGCAATGGTATGCACACCCGCCTTGCACGCTGAAGGTCGTGGGTTTGATTCCCCGGCCAAGCAACATCAAACAATTTTCAACGGTGGCAAAATACCCCTCAGTAATGTTGGCGACATTTCCTGAGTATTTCACCCATGTATAACTTCTCTACAAGTGGTGTCTTAAGACACGCCGTTCGGACTCGGCGATAAACTGTAGGTCCCATATCATTGAGCTAATATGAATCGGGATGCACTCATTGATATGAGAGAAGTCTCCCTTGTCCCAGCTGGGATGTTTGTGGAACAATTATATATAAGGGTTAGTGTTGGTGTGTAGCGTTGGTATATGGAGGTTGTTTGAGACATACGTTCCATAAATATACGAAACGTACTAAATCGTTCTAATTTTGGTATTTGGTGTTGGGGCAGAGCTCTAAAATTATGGCCAGTGTTCGTCTGTGGGGTTAAGCTATGGTGGGGGAACAGATGGAGCTGGCAATGAGAATCACGGTTGTTATATAGGATTGATATAAGGAGTAATTGTGTGGTTTGGAAATACCTCCTATAAGACTACGAAAAGTACTAAATTTGGTCCTGTGTGTAAGTTGTAAAGGGTAAAATACAATAAGCGGTTTAGAATTACTAAATTGTACTACACATATAAGCAGTGATATTTAATGAATTGGTTAATCCAGCACTCTGATTGTTATGAGTGTGAATGGTTACGAAAATTCGCACATAAAATGTATGGCATGTTTCTACATTTAATACAATAGGAATTGGGGAACAAGTAGTGGTAAAACTGTAAATTTTGAGGTAAAAATTGTATTGAATATTATACCATTGGGTTTTCAACAAAACGCTTAAGAAAGTCCATCTGGAAATGTATACCTATGCGACAATTTTTTTTTTTTTAAGAACGTTTTTACACCCTGAGGACAGAATGCCTTAAATTGAAATACATCCATGTTGAGTTACAGATGTGGGATACGGAAAATCTAACTAAAGTGTTACGAATAGCACTTTAATGAAATTACATATCAATGAATAAAGGTAGTACTCGTAGTACACCATTTCTGTATTAAATATTATTTGTTGTTTTTATTTCCTTTCCGCATATGAAGTGGCGGGCACTTTGCTAGTAATATATAAAGTATAAAATTTAATATATAAAATATATAGACAGAAGGCTTAACATTAACAGACCTTTCACTCAAAACACCTATCAAACAACACCCTTTTGTTGTTTGTTTACATTGTTGTAGTTGCCTTAAACCCTTTGTTAAACAAAGACTATGAAGTAGAAGAAGTCGATTTTGTGTGTGGCTGCTGAAATGATTCCAACGCTTTACTTTCTCTTCTTCTTGGTGTTGGTTTTGTATTGATGCTAGCGCTTCTTTTGATGATGTGCTGATGATGGGAACCACAATAGAAAGGGAAGAGTGTGGCAAACTCATTTGTGGGAAAGTGAAGAAACACCGACGAAGAACAAAGAGTTAAAAATCTAGAGGTATTGAAGCATAAGCTAAAGGCTTTATTGCCTTTTGTTAAACTCTGTACGAGAATGTTTTTCCAGTTGAGGTTACTTTTGTTGTTGTTGCTGCTGCTGATGTTGCTTATGTTTGTTTGGTTGGTTAGCTGGCTAGCTGCTTGTTTGGCTAGTTGGTTATGTGGTCCAACGCTTTTCACTCTAATACACTTTCAGAAAGATATGTGTGCGTAACTGTGGTTATATTGACAAAGAGCCTCTCTAAGTAGAGTTCATGTGTGTGTATGTTGCTTTGCAAACAAAACAAAAAGCCACACACGCATATCTACACATATGCACACTGGTGTATTGCTTCTTCAAGCCACCAACAATGGCAAAAGTGTTGTTGTGTATTTTTATCTCTCTACTCATCTTTGTAACTGTGTTTATTTTTTGGGTTTATTGTTTTTTTGTTCTTTTGCTTTGGTAGTTTAATTTTCGTTTGAAATTGGTTACATGGTCGGTCGGTCGGTCGGGTCGATAGGTCGAATGGTTATATGACCACAAATCACAATAAACAAGTTGACAATTAAAATGTTAAAAATAAAAGACATTTTTAGGTTTGTTAGCTATTTCCTAAATGTTATTAACTTCCCAGCGAAAAGTTTGCCTCCAAAGAGGCAGTTAAATGATATGTACAAGTGATTTGGAAGTGCATCAAATTATGCATTTTCACTCATGATTTTTACAAGGGAGTGACCCCGGAAAGAGGCACTCCATTGCACCGCATTTTAACTGACCCTTTGGCATTGCATTTTAACTGAACCTTTGGCACTGCATTTTAACTGACCCTTTGGCATTGCATTTTAACTGACCCTTTGGAGTAGAATTGGAGGCAGTCCAGAGCACGTGTTTTGAATAACAAAATAAAATGCATTTATTATTTGTGTAAAACAAAAATATTAATACCTTTATTAAATTAACACAAATTATGAAAATTCTTTATTAAATTAATCGCAATCCTCCGCTCTTCATTTAATCCAAGCTTAAGTAATTTTGCTTCATCTGCTAAATGGGTTTGATATTGTCTTCCCATCAACAGTTAAGATTTCGACATGTACTCCAACAGCACTCCATTGGGAAATTTTCTTCTCGTGAGTTACCGGAAAAATGTTCACAAATTAAATATTATTATTTAAAATAATATTTAGTTTGTATTAACAAATGTTTGGAAATGTTAACACGATTATCTCTTTTTGGAAATGTATTCCGCTGCCTGTAGAGATGTACAAACTGATTTATGTACAGGTAGGGATCTCTAACAACTGCCAATAAAATGTAGTGAACGGAGTGCCTTTTTCACGACTCCGTTTGCACTGCATCCGGATGCTGTTAAATTGTGAGGAATTGGAGTGCCTTTTTCACGACTCCGATGAACTGCCTCCGGATGTTGTTAAAATGTGACAAATCGATGTGATTCTTTGGATTGCATCCAAATGCGGTTAAAATGTGAGGAATGGAGTGCCTTTTTCACGACTCCGTTTGAACTGCATAAAAACATGCCGTGAAAGAACTAGTCTACATTGCACTACTTCCAATTTATTTTGCTGGGTTGTTTTCAAAGTATGTTTGTTTTGGCTGGTAGGTAGGGCGTATGGGTTATGTTATGAAATTCTAAATAATGTAAAATAATAATTATACGCTCACCTAGTCAATAAAGCTATTTCAGAGGAAAGTGGGAATAAACAAAGTGGTCAATGTCGTTCAACAAGATAACAGAAGACAATGACAAGGAGTACAGATAAGGTGAAAAATTTAAGCTATTTCACAGCTATTTTTTCAAGTGTGTTCTTCCGTTTGTAACGTATTGAAATAATCATTTATGATTTTATAACGTATATGGGGATTTCCGAGTGAAATGGGACATTTTTTGCAAAATTAGTTTTTTTGATTTATTTTTTACTGTGGTGGGGCTGCTCATCTGCAAAACATTTCGAATTCTGTAAAATCGATATGCAAAGAAATACTCATAGCTTCTTTAATGTTGGTCTAATTTGAAAAATGCTTCACACTGGTATAAAGGAAATATTGTATTGACAATTTTTAAAAAATTAAGAAAAAATTTTAATCATTCGAATCCCACTATTAAATAGGATTTAAAATTGTTGTAATTGATTTTAGTTTAATACAAAATAATTTCAAGAAAATCGAAAGGGTCAATCATTGTTAAAAATTGATTTAAAATATTAAATCGCGAATATTGCATCCAAGCCCACCGAGCAATTTTTTGCTAATTTCTCTATTTTTTATTTATTAAGTAGGTGATAAAACAACAAAACACTCAAAAAGGATTTTTTTCAAATTGGACCAATATTAAAGATGGTATGAGTATTTGGAACCGTTAGTCAAAAAAATCTGAAAATATGTATACTGAAATGTTTGACACGGTGCTCTTAAAGCAAATTTAAATGGAAGGTGCTTACACCTGGAAAGTTTTTGCAGAATTTGTAACTGCAATGTTCATAGATGAGAAAAATTAAAAAAAAAAACAAAAAAATCGCCGGAGCGCTTTTTAAATAAATCGCGATTCAAGTTGACATTTTTTGGGGTTGTTTAGGTTTTTGCGATGTTTCTTGTAAACCGCAAGTCCTATAATAATGAAACTACGGAAAATGATGTAGCTATTAAAATTCTCTACAAGACTGACCTGTCAGATATTTTCGTAGGTTTTACCCTTTTTGAGATATAGAAGTTCAAATTGGGACAATGCACTGACTGTATCGCCCCCTTATAAAACAATGTCATGAAGGGTGCGGCTTAACTAACTTGTAATGAAAAACGCTTACACAGGGGACGTTTTTCTGAATTCTGAAACGGCAATGTTCATAGATGAAAAAAATCCAAAAACAAGAAAAAATCGCTGTATGGATTTTGAAATAAATCTCGGTCAAAATTCACATTTTTAGATGTTTTTTAGGTTTTCACGATTTTGCTTGGAAACCGCAAGCCCTATGGGAATGTGACTAAAGAAAATGTTTTAGCTGTGAAAATTCTCTTTAAGACTGGCCTCTAGGTTTTTGTCGTAGGTTTTACCATTTTTGGGATATAGAGGTTCAGTTCACTTTTTAGGTTTTTATCTTAAGTCTTCAAGATTTGGCTTGAAAACCGCAAGTCATATGAAAAAAAGAAAATGTTGAAGCTGTGAAAATTCTCTACAAGACTGGCTTATTTAACTTTTCCTAGGTTGTACCATTTTTTAGATATATAAGTTTAAGTTGAGAATTTGCAGTCATGGCATTTTTTTAAAAAGGGGCGATACAGAATTGAATTGAATTTGAATTGTCCCAATTTAAACTTCTATATCTTAAAAACGCTAAAACCTACGAAAATATTATAAAGGTCAATCTTATTTAGAATTTTCACAGCTACAACATTTTCTTTAGACCCATTTACATGGGACTCGAGGTTTCCAAGCAACATCGCATAAACCTAAACAACCCCTAAAAATCTCAACTTGAATCGCGATTTATTTAAAAAGCGCTACGGCGACTTTTTTTGGATTTTTCTCATTTATGGGCATTGTAGTTTCAAAATCTGCAAAAACTTCCCAGGTGTTAGCACCTTCCATTTAAATTTGCTTCAAGAGCACCGTGTTGACTGATGTGCAGCATCACCACAACAAAAAAATAAATGAATCCCCATAAATTTTTGATCAGGTTAAAATTCTGAGTTGATAGCCTATCTGTTGTAATCACTCTAGCCCATATAGGATGTTATTTGGAATTTAGAGTTTGAAATGACCAGTCAATATTTCCACTAAAAATATGTACATACATAGGCTAATATTTTGGTATAGTCCCATATAACGGTATCGCCCGTTTTCACGTATTTAGGGGTTTTTAGCTACATTTTCACCAAAAATTGTGGATATAAGTCTAAGTTGGGGAATAGTCCCATATAACCGTACAGCCTGATTTAAGATATTTTGTAGTGTTTTTTCGGCTCAATGCAGTTTGTCACTTAGTGTTGAGCGTAATCAGAGGAGTTCTCCACCAAAAATTGTGGATACCTTTGGAAACAGAACCTACCGATTTGAGGGGTTCTGATGTCAATACCTAAATTTTTGGCATTGGTCAAAAAAGATATCCAACAATAATAAGAAACACGTTTTGGAATAAGGGGGTATTCCAAACCGTGGGCCTTATTAATTAGCTAAATATTAAACTTAATTTCTCAATATTTCATGGTGGAGGGTATAACGAATTCGGCCAGGCCCAACTTAACATGCTTTAACTTGTGTATTTTTCCAAAGGCGGCCGTAAGATAATATTTCTTTATCCTCTCGTATGACCTTTTCCTGCAAGATGTTAAATAGGTAATACGATAAATTATTAAAAGGTATTAAAAGGACAGGGTAGGTTAATTTATATTTTAATTGCTGATCTTGTGGCATTTAATGTTATCCTTTATAGTCGCACTAGCAAAGTGTCCGCTACTTCGTATTCGTAAAGTATATACAAAAAAAAACACAAATAAATAAATAAACTAACAGTATTTAATGTGGAAATGGTGACCACTGAACATTTTGTTGCACTAATAACAATTTTAATTTATTTTCAAAAATTAGCAGTGTCTCACCCCTACACATCAACAACCGGCAACATTTTTGAGGTATGTATTTTAATTAACGGATTTCTCTCCTCAGAAGGTAAAACATTCTTCTAAAAAATACCCCCCAGACCCATTTTAGTACTTTTTCATAGCTTTATAGTAGGTATTTTTAATACGATGTCATCCCTCAGTGATTTCATACCAAAATTTCAAAATTTGTACTCATTTCTAAAAAAAAAAAGACTTCTTATATTACACTGTGCAACATTTTTAAGGTGATCTTGTGCAAACAATTCGAACTGAGGATTTTTTGAAAGAACAGACCCAAACGACAAGAACCTCTAGTTGGGTTTTGTTGTGTCAGATCCATCTCGGATTTTATGGCCCCATCTAAATATGGTTAAATATTCAGTTTTTACAGAAATTCGGGGCTATATCTCTGAAACCAATGCGAATCTTCTTCTGACCTCTGAAGCAAATTTGTAGATAAGGAGAAGAATTAAATATTTGGAGAAATAATGAACACGAAAAACTACATTTATTGCCTCAAATTTCAAAATATATGCCAAAATTAAACAATTTTTATATATTTCGCACCGTATCTCCTAAACCGTTAATTTCTTCTGAATAGTTTCTTTTGGAAAAATATTCCCTGGAATGTAATACGCAACTCTTTAGAACATGTCATTGTTGTAAAATACCTCTTCCCCGTTGTTTTCAGTACATTTTTCAACGACGATTTAATAAAACTGTCAATAATGTGGTGAAATCCGAAATACGAGAACAAACTGTTGGTGTGAACTGTGTTTGAAATACGTGTTGTAAGAGATATGATGCAAAATAACGCTGAAACAACATGAGGAAAGCATATAAGAATTTCAGAATGTTCTAAAGAATTGTTGAGAACTTTATTTGGAAGATTTTTGCAAAGGTTACTTGGTTCAACTCCCAATAGTTTAGCCGATACTGACCAGAATTTCAGCAATTATATAACATTTGCTATATTTATATATAATTGTTCCACAAACATCCCAGATGGGACAAGGGAGACTTCTCTCATATCAATGAGTGCACGCCGATTCATATTAGCTCACGAATATGGGACCTACTTTTTATTGCCGAGTCCGAACGGCGTGTCTTACGACACCACTTGTAGAGAAGTTTTTCATGGCTTAAATACTCAGGAAATGTCGCAAGCATTACTGAGGGGGAATTTTGCCACCGTTGAAAATTTGATGTTGCTTGGCCTGGGATTCGAACCGCAGACCTTCTGAGTGCAAGGCGGACGTGCTAACCATTGGCCCTCAATTTTCTATATTTTATAGATTTTGATGCCCTAGATGGAGTTTTTATACCCTACACCACTATGTGGGGAGGGTATTATAAGTTGGTTTTGGCCAAAATTTTGTAACTCATCGAAATAATGGTCGTAGACCCATACTTATATATACCAAAATGAATGTCTCGACGAGCTGAGTCGATCTGGCTATGTGTGTCCGTCCGTCAGTCCGTCCATCCGTCCGTCTGTCCATCTAAACCTTGTAATCACGCTACAGGTCGCAATTTTGATCGGATCGTCACGAAATTTTGGATGTTGATGGGGGTCCCGGAGGGGACCAAAAAACTTATTTGGAGAAAAAGACAACGTTTTTTTCCTAAGCGAATATCTCAGCTTTAATATGGGGTATACCAAAAGCAGAACCTGGCCATGAAAGTAGAAAATATCGCCTTTCTAATGATGTAAAGTAGGTTCTCGTAGGTGATCAAACAATGAATATATCGCAATAGCCGCTACTAGAACCCAACTTTTTATTTTTGCGATTTTAATAATAATGACGAATATCACAGCTTCGGTTGGGGATCTTCCAAAAACAAAGTCTGACTATGAAAGTAGAAAATCCCATCTTTACAGTGATGCAAAGTAGGTTGGCGTAGGTGGCCACATAACGGAGATATCACAATAGTCGGCAATATATCCCATTTTTTCATTTTTTTTTTTTTGTAATCACGCTACAGGTCGCAATTTTGATCGGATCGTCAGAAAATTTTGGGGGTTAGTGGGGATCCTACAGAGAAAAAAGCCTATTGATTTTGGTGCTGGTCGGATAATATTCAGGGGTCGGAATGGGAAAAAACTTATTTGGAGAAAAAGTCAACGTTTTATTTCAAAGCGAATATCTCCACTTCTAAAAGGGGTATATCAAAAGCAAAACCTGCTAATGAAAGTAGAAAATATCACCTTTGCAACGTAGGTTGTCGTAGGTGGTCAAACAACGAAGATATCGCAATAGCCGCTAATAGAACACAACTTTTCATTTTTGCGATTTTAATAATAATGACGAATATCACAGCTTTGGTTCTGGACCTTCCAAAAGCAAAGTCTGACAATGAAAGTAAAAAATTCCATCATTACAATGATGTAAAACAGGTTGGCGTAGGTATCCAAATAACGGAGATATCGCAATAATCGGTAATACATCCATTTTTTTCACTTTTTTGGAAATCACGCTACAGGTCGCAATTTTATTTGGATCGTCACGCAATTTTGGGTGTTATTGGGGGTCCCACAGAGGAAAAAACCCTTTGATTTTTGATAATGGGCGGATATTATTCAGGGGTCGGAATGTGAAAAAATATTTGGAAAAAAGACCAACGTTTTATTTCAAAGTTAATATCTCCTTTCTGTAGGAGGTATATCGAAAGCAAAACCTGGCAAGGAAAGTAGAAAATATCACCTTTACAACGATGTGAAGTAGGTTGTCATAGGTGGTCAAACAACAGAGATATCGCAATAGTCGGTAATGCATCCCTTTTTCCATTTTTGTGCAATCACACAACGAAATTTTGATCGGATCCTCACGAAATTTTGTGGGTTGATGGGGGTCTAACAGAGAAAGAAGCCTATTGATGGTTGGCATACATCCCATTTTTTCCATTTTTTATTTGGGTTGTACTGTCGATGCACTTAAATGCGTTTAAAAAAAATTGATCTGTGTTAATGAAGACATTCAGAGCAAAGCCGCTAAACTATCCCAATTTTAATATTTTGAATTTTATTAGTCAAAAGCTTATGAACGGGGGTAGTGGTGTAGGGTATTACATAGTCGGCCCCGACCCGACTATAGCCTTGGCTAACTTGTTCTTATGTGGTTTTTTTCAAAAGATAAGTTCTACTAGTTTAGTGCTACAATATTGCTAAAGACAGCATGGCCAAATTCCTATTCGTTTTTGAGATAAAGGCCTGATAAATGCAAAAACGTGTAGATTTAGCCCGGTTTAGATGAGGCCACAAAATCCGAACTGGATCTGACAGGACAAAACCCTACTAGGGTTTTTGTAGCCTAAATATGTACTTTCAAAAAATGCATACTAGAAGTTGTTTGCATTTTAGTGTTGCATAGTGTTATCGTTTCACAATACCAAATTTAGTACTTTTCGTGCACCTTCAAAAAGTTACCGTCTTATGTCAACCCAGTATACCAAACGCGATTTTCATTTCCAACTCTACCAGTTTTCCCAAAACCATTTTTGGGAAATGGTACGAAATTTTATACAATTTAGTACTTTTCACCAATATCAGTACGAATTTCCAAAACTACCAATCCTACACGCCAACAGTAATCTTTTCTTAATTTCAGGAGTCTAGCTCTACCCGTTCACCCAAATCGAAATTGTGCCAAATTAAATACCATTTAGTACTTTTCGTATCTATAAGAACGAATTTTAAAAACTTCCTCAATCCTATAGTCCAACAGTAATCTTAATTCCGAATTTTTAGTATTCCAGCTCTATCCGTTAGCTCAAATCCGAATTGTACCAAATTTAGTACTTTCTGTAATCATAAGTAGGAATTTTCAAAACTATCTGAATCCTACACTTCGACAGTAATTTTAATTCAATTTTTCAGGATTCCCGCTCTATCTGTTCACCCAAATCCAACTGTACCAAATTTTGTTCCATGCAGTACTTTTCATAAACATAAGTACTAATTTCCAAAACTACCTCAATCCTACACTCCAACAGTAACCTTAATTCCAAATTTCAGGATTCCAGCGCTATCCGTTAACCTAAATCCAAAATGTACCACATTTAGCACCTTGTAGTACTTTCCGCGCCCATAAGTATGCATATCCATAACTAACTGAATAATACAATTCGACAGTAATCTTAATTCCATATCTCAGGATTCCTGCTCTATCTGTTCATCCAAATCCAAATTGTACGAAATTTTGTATCATTTAGTACTTTTCATAAATATAAGTACGAATTTCCAAAACTACCTTAATCCTACACTTCACAAGTAATCTTAATTCACAAACTTTAGGATTCCAGCTCTATCCTTTCCCTTAAATCCAAATTGTACCAAATTTAGTACCATTTAGTACTTTTCCTACCCATAAGAACGAATTTTCACAACTTCCTCAATCCTACAATCCAACAGTAATCCTAATTCCACATTTCAGGATTCCAGCTCTATCCGTTCACCCTAATTCAAATTGTACCATATTTAGCACCATTAAGTACTTTCCGTACCCATAAGTACGAATATCCAGAACTTCCCCAATCCTACAATCCAACAGTAATCTCAATTCCAAATTTCAGGATTCCAGCTCTATCCATTTACACAAATCCCTATTGTACCATATTTAGTACCATTTAGTACTTTTCGTACACATAAGTACGGATTTCCAAAACCACCCTCATGTCTCAATCCTACACTTCAACAGTAATCTTAATTCCAAATTTCAGGATTTTAGCTCTATACGTTCACCCAAATCGAAATTGTACCAAATTTAGTACCATTTAGTACTTTCCGCACCCATAAGTACGAATGTTCAAAACTACCCATATATCTCAATCCAGTAATCTTAATCCCAAATTTCAGGTTTCCAGCTCAATCCGTTCACCAAAATATAAATTGTACTAAATGTTGTATCATTTAGTACTTTTCGTACACATTAGTACGATTTTCCAAAACTATTTAATTACACCAACACCACTTCCCAACCTTGATTTCCATACCAAATTCCACGATTCTAGCTATATCTGTTCAAAATATACAATTGGTACTAAATTTTGTAAATTTTAGTACTTTTCGTACACTTCCAAAAACCCTTTGGTACATCTTTTTATACCCTCCACCATAGTATGGAGGGTATATTAAGTTTGTCATTCCGTTTGTAACACATCGAACTAATCATTTGCGACCCTATAAAGTATAATTCTAAGACGATCTAGCCATGTCCGTCTGTCCGTCCGTCTGTCCGTCCGTCTGTCCGTCTGTTGTAATCACTCTAGCGTCCGCAATAATTGAGATATAGTGCTGAAATTTTGCACCCGAGGGTCTTTTTTCCATAGGCAGGTCAAGCTCGAAGATGGGCTGTATCGGTCCACTCTTTGGTATAGCCCCCATATAACGGTACCTCCGGATTTGAGGTATTTTGACGTTCTTCGCCACATTTGCAGACCGAATTAGCTATAATTTGGCACTAAGGGTTCCTAGTCATCAACAAACTTATATCCCAAAGGATATGGGCATAGGTCCATGTTTTGGTATAGTCCCCATATAACGGTACCTCCCGATTTTCGGTATTTTGAGAATTTTAGCCACAATTTTTAACCGAACTATCTCCAATTTGACATTTAAGGTTCTCAGTGGTCACAAAACATCTCCACGAAACATCGTCAACATAGGTCCATGTTTTGGTATAGCCCCCATATATCGGTACCTCCCGATTTTCGGTATTTTGAGAATTTTAGCTACAAATTTATACCGAACTAGCTGTAATTTGCCATTTGAGGTTCTCAGTGGTCATGAAATATCTCCACCAAGCATCGTCAACATAGGTCCATGTTTTGGTATAGCCCCCATATAACGATACCTCCCGATTTTCGGTATTTTCAGAATTTTAGCCACAATTTGTAACCGAACTATCTGCAATTTGACATTTGAGGTTCTCAGTGGTCATGAAACATCTCCACCAAACATTGTCAACATAGGTCCATGTTTTGGTATAGCCCCCATATAACGGTAACTCCCGATTTTCGGTATTTTGAGAATTTTAGCTGCAATTTTTAATCGAACAAGCTGTAATGATCGGTATTTTGAGAATTTTAGCTACAATTTTGTCTATTCAAAAATAATCGTCAATATAGGTCCATGTTTTGGTATATCCCCCCATATAACTGCAGCTCCCGATTTTCGGGAATTTTCAGTGGTCACGAAATTTCTTCACTAAAATTCGACAACATGGGTCCATTTTTGAGGGTCTATATTATTTTGATGAAACTACCCTCAATTTGACTCTTGAAGTTCCCTGCAGCTATAAAACTTTTCCGCCAAAAAATTTAAAAATAGGTTGACTCTTTGATATAGCCCCGTATGTGGTACCTTTCACCTCGCTGAGCACATTTTTTTAGATTAGATTAGATAACACTGTGCAACAAAATGGAGGTGAAAGTCTGGGGCACGGAAAATTCCTCTTGGGGAAGAAAGGCCTTGGTGGATATATTATGAACCCCGAAGGACATATCCGCCGTGAGTCGAACTTCCACGTTATGGCGTGATGAAATTTTTGTTAGAGACCCTGTAGGCCATCAGGAATTAGCGTTATATCTTTGTTCACTGTTGATAAGTGCTCTACAAAAACAACTAACAAAGATATAATGCTAATTGATGATGGCTTACAGGGTCTCTTGCAAAAACTTCATCACGCCATAACGCTGAAGTTCGACTCACGGCGCATCTGTCCTTCGGGGTTTTTAATATACACACACCAAGGGCTTTCATCTCCAAAAGCAATTATCTCTGCCCCAACATTTGTGTTCACAGTGTAATTCAAGCAATAGTAGGAGGCAGTAGGGGTCTATCCATTGTCGAAAAGTAAAAGGACCCTAATTATTCCATTTTAATTAAGACTATTTTATGGTGGAGGGTATAAAAAGTTCGGCCCGTCCGAACTTAACGATTTTTTACTTGTTAACTCTCCATCAGTTACCCTCATTCCAAATTTCAGAATTCTAGCTCTTCCCGTTTGTCCACAACCAAGGGTACCATATATAGTAAATTGTAATACTTTTCGAACACTTCTAGGTCGAATTTTCAAAAACCCATTTTTAGCTCACCCCTACACACCAACAGTAACCTACACCCAAAATTTAACCTTTTGACCTCTTCTGCTACTGAAGGAGGCCGTATTGTATTTTGGGGGTTAATGTGGGTCCCAAAGAGAAAGAAGCCAATTGATTTGTGATGATGGTCGGATAATATTCAGGGGTCGGAATGGGCAAACACTTATTTGGAGAAAGGTCAACGTTTTATTTCAAAGCCAATATTTCTGTTTCTTTAAGAGGTATACCTAAAGCAAAACCTAGCAAGGAAAGTAGAAAATATCACCTTTACAACGATGTAAAACAGGTTGTCGTAGGTGGTCAAATAGCAGAGGTATGGCAATATTCGATAATGCATCCGATTTTCCGATTTGTTTGTAATCACGCTACAGGTCGCAATTTTGATCGGATCGCCACGAATTTTTTGGGAGTTGATGCGGGTCCCGCGGAGGGACCGTTTTTTCTTAAAAAAAAATATCCGTCAATGGAAGAAGAAAAGATCTCGTTTATATTGATGCAAAGTATGTTGGCGTAAGTGAGCAAACCGAGATATTGCAAAATTCAGTAATATACCCAATTTTTCCATTTTTTGTAATCACGCTACAAGTTGGAATTTTAATCGGATAGTGACGAAATTTTGGCGGTAGTGGGGGGCCCCACAGAGGAAGAAGCCTATTGATTTTGGTGATAGTCGGATAATATTTAGGGGTCGGAATGGGGAAAAACTCATTTGGAGACAAATTCTAAGTTTTATTCTTTGTGAATATATCGGCTTCTAGTAGAGGTATTCCAACGGCAAAGCCTGTCAATGGAAGAAGAAAATATTACCTTTACATTGGTGTAAAGCAGGTTTGGCGAAGGTGGTCAAACAAGGGAGATACCACAATAGTCGGTAATGCATCCAATTCTTTCATTTTTTGCAATCAAGCTAAAGGTCGTAATTTTGATCGGATGGTCACGAAATTTTGGTTGCTTATGGGGGTCCCAGAGAGAAAGAGGCATATGTTTACCAGTGAAAAGCTTATTCATAGGGGTAGCCTTTGCTCACTTGTTTGGTTCATTTATTTGGTGTATGTCATGGTGTTGGAACCTGGCGATGCTCACTAATATGTTTTTACCGCTACAAAATCGATTACCCTTATTCGGTTGTAAGATTTTACCTCATAAAGGGTGAACTTACCAACCCTGGAACCTACAACATTTCTCCTCACATTTGTGGGATCAAAGAACAAGTTTAATGTCGAGCCGTAGGCAAAAACGAGATTAATGCGAACTTTGCTTTTATACGAATTGTATCACCGGAATGAATCTGAAGAGAAGACGTGTTATTATCCCTGATTTATCATAAAGCAAACAACCCGTCAAGTAACCATAAGTATAGTTGACCAAAAATGCTCCGGTGTCTCTCACATACATGACCGACATATTTATTTAGCTTTCACTTTTATATATAGAGTTTATTGACTTCGTCCTTCCCATTAATATTCCACTAAAAACCCATACACCAAAAAATGAAATCACCATTTGACGTTGACTTTCAATAATGTTTTCAATTTACAACAAAACCGAAAACTAATCACAAAATCATTACACAATGTTTGAAATTGTCTTATATTGTCCAAATGGTAAGGGGGGGGGGGGGCCAATTAAAACATAATTACAATTCTCAAAACACATTTCAGTTTATGGGTTTTGATGAGACGGAGACACACACACATAAAAATACATTTACAAAAATAATGATGTGAACTCTCCAAGGGGAGCTAAATAACAAGAACAGCAACAACAAAAAACTATAGGAAAAGAAACTAAACATAGTTTCTTCAATACACACATGCAAACCCACACAACAACCTAATGCAGATAAAAGCCCAAACCCAAACATATTTGTAATGTTATTGTTTTATATAACGCATAGATGAAAAGGACATTATAAGTGGTCTTTAAAGGATACTTTGCACACATATGGGGTATTGCGTTCTTCAAGGGAACAGTTTATTGTTGCTAAAGTACGGGAACAATTATTTCTAAATTTTTAAAATTGGAATTTACTTGACAAATTTATCTTAAAAATGTGCCCTCTGGTGGACCTCAGTTTTTTTATGGAAACACCCATATCCACTTCCTAAAAAAATCTCACAAAACATTTGAGTTTAAACGGCTGTTTAACTGTTAATGTTTAGTTGTTGGTTTAATAAAGGCAGGCAGGCAGGCATTCATGGCGATTATAGACACATTTGTGTGTATTTGTGTGTATATTATACCTACATCCCATATCCATATCATCAGCCCTTGCTTCCTACTCCTTACAACCTACAACCTCCCTCACATAGCCTCCGGTTATTGTGGGTGTGAAACGTTAAGACATTTAACGTTTCATTAAGACGACAAATTAACGTTGTTTTTCGGTACATCATTGCTATCAGCAAAGCCATAAACCACACAACAGTGTTGGTGGTTTGAACAAACGCACCCACACACATACCCCTCCTCAACCATCTTCATTCATTCATTATACGACTACAATTACAATTTCTGTCTATTATTAGAAGTGATTATCTCAGCTCAACTGGCATTATTGTCATTGTAATCGCTTTGTTGTTCTTGTTGTTGTTGTTTTTGTTGGCGTTAATACATTGTATCACTCTTTTTGAAATTAGGTCTTAATAGATTTTATGACATTATTGGCGATTTTCTATGACTTTATTTAGTTCTTATCATTGTTTTTGTTGTCGCTGTTGCTTGTTTTTGTTGTTGTGGCTTTGTGATAATAGAAAATAGATTGAAAATCATAAAACGAAAGGACTTAATTAGTGGTTTCTATTATAAATTTGTGTTCAGCCAGAAAGAAAATCACATGTCCTTGGCCAATAAAAATAAAATCAAAAGCGAAAATTACCGTTTATTGACGGAGGGTGGGGGTTTGTAATGGGATATTATGAGGGAAACTAATTGATTTGAAGGGAGGTGAGCAGGGGTGGAACGATGTAGTTAATTGCAAATTATTTTTAATGGTTTTATAAGGGAGATAGAGTAATGGGATACAAATGAAAAATATTCTTTAAAAAATCGACGTTTAGTGCTGTGTGGGTACGTGAAAAAAACATTTCTTAAAAACTTCACGTTTATTGCTGTGTGGGTGGGTGAAAAATATTCTTTAAAAAATCCACGTTTATTGCAGTGATGGTAGGCGAAAAATATTCTTTAAAAAATCCACGTTTATTGCAGTGATGGTAGGCGAAAAATATTCTTTAAAAAATCCACGTTTATTGCAGTGATGGTAGGCGAAAAATATTCTGTAAAAAATCCACGTTCATTGCAGTGATGGTATATGGAAAAATATTCTTTAAAAAATCCACATTTATTGCTATTATGGTTGGTGAAAAAATATTCTTTAAAAAATCCACGTTTATTGCTGTGAAGTTGGTCCATCAAAAATATTCTTTAAAAAATCCACGTTTATTGCTGTGAAGTTGGTCCATCAAAAATATTCTTTAAAAAATCCACGTTTATTGATGTGATGTTGGTTGGAAAAAATATTCTTTAAAAAATCCACGTTTATTTATGTGATGTTGGTTGGAAAAAATATTCTTTAAAAAATCCACGTTTATTGATGTGATGTTGGTTGAAAAAAAAATTCTTTAAAAAATCCACGTTTATTGCGGTGATGGTTGGTGAAAAATATTCTTTAACAAGTGAGCCAAGGCTATAGTCGGGTCTGGGCCGACTATGTGATACCTACACCACTACCCCTGTTCATAAGCTTTTGACTAATAAAATTCAAAATATTAAAATTGGGATAGCTTAGCGCCTTTGCTCTGAATGTCTTCATTAACACAGGTCAATTTTTTGAAACGCATTTAAGTGCATCGACAGTACAACCCAAATAAAAAAATGGAAAAGTGGGATCTATGCCAACCATCAATAGGCTTCTTTCTCTGTTAGACCCCCATCAACCCCCAAAATTTTGTGAGGATCCGATCAAAATTTCGTAGTGTGATTCCACAAAAATGGAAAAAGGGATGCATTACCTACTATTGCGATATCTCTGTTGTTTGACCACCTATGACAACCTACTTCACATCGTTGTAAAGGTGATATTTCATAATTTCCTTGCAAGGTTTTGCTTTCGATATACCTCCTACAAAAGGGAGATATTAACATTGAAATAAAACGTTGGTCTTTTTTCCAAATATTTTTTTTTGTCACATTCCGACCCCTGAATAATATCCGACCATTATCAAAAATCAAAAGGTTTTTCCTCTGTGGGAACCCAATTACACCCAAAATTTCGTGACGATCCCATTAAAATTGCGACCTGTAGCGTAATTTCCAAAAAAGTGGAAAAATGGGATGTATTACCGACTATTGCGATATCTCCGTTATTTGGATACCTACGTCAACCTGCTTTACATCATTGTAATGATGGGATCTTTTACTTTCATTGTCGGACTTTGCTTTTGGAAGGTCCCGAACCAAAGCTGTGATATTCATCATTATTATTAAAATCGCAAAAATGAAAAGTTGTGTTCTATTAGCGGCTTTTGCGATATCTTCATTGTTTGACCACCTACCACAACCTACGTAACATCGTTGCAAATATTGATATTTTCTACTTTGATTAGCAGGTTTTGCTTTTGATATACCCCTTTTTGAAGCGGAGATATTCGCTTTGAAATAAAACGTTGACTTTTTCTCCAAATAAGTTTTTTGCCCAATCCGACCCCTGAATATTATCCGACCATCACCAAAATCAATATGCTTCTTTCTCTGTAGGATCCCCATTAGCCCCCAAAATTTTGTGACGATCCGATCAAGATTGCGACCTGTAGCGTGATTACAAAAAATGAAAAAAATGGGATGTATTGCCGACTATTGTGATATCTCCGTTATGTGGCCACCTACGCCAACCTACTTTGCATCACTGTAAAGATGGGATTTTCTACTTTCATAGTCAGACTTTGTTTTTGGAAGATCCCTAACCGAAGCTGTGATATTCGTCATTATTATTAAAATCGCAAAAATAAAAAGTTGGGTTCTATTAGCGGCTATTGCGATATATTCGTTGTTTGATCACCTACGAGAACCTACTTTACATCATTAGAAAGGCGATATTTTCTACTTTCATGGCCAGGTTCTGCTTTTGGTATACCCCATATTGAAGCTGAAATATTCTCTTAGGAAAAAAACGTTGT
The DNA here is from genome assembly GCF_047663935.1 of Musca autumnalis. NCBI lineage: Eukaryota > Metazoa > Arthropoda > Insecta > Diptera > Muscidae > Musca > Musca autumnalis. The sequence goes on along the minus strand of NW_027411755.1, from coordinate 23,052,931 downwards.
CTTTTTCTCCAAATAAGTTTTTTGCCCATTACGACCCTTAAATATTATCCGACCATCACCAAAATCAATAGGCTTCTTCATCTGTGTGACCCCCATTAACCCTCAAAATTTCGTGACGATCCGATTAAAATTGAGACCTGTAGCGTGATTTCCAAAAAAGTGGCAAAATGGGATGTATTACCGACTATTGCGATATCTCCGTTATTTGGTCACCTACGCCGACCTAGTTTACATCATTGTAAAGATGGGATCTTCTACTTTCATTGCCAGGCTTTGCTTTTGGAAAGTCCCCAACCAAAGCTGTGATATTCGTCATTATAATTAAAATCGCAAAAATGAAAATTTGGGTTTTATTTGCGACTATTGTGATATCTTCGTTGTTTGATCACCTACGAGAACCTACTTTACATCATTAGAAAGGTGATATTTTCTACTTTTATTTTCAGGTTTTGCTCTTGGTATACCCCGTATAGAAGCTGAGATATTCGCTTTGGAAAAAAACGTTGTCTTTTTATCCACATAAGTTTTTTGCCCATTCCGACCCCTAAATATTATCCGACCATCACCAAAATCAATAGGCTTCTTCCCCTCCGGGACCCCCATCAACATCCAAAATTTCATGACGATCCGATCAAAATTGCGACCTGTAGCGTGATTACAAGGTTTAGATGGACAGACGGACAGACGGACGGACGGACGGACTGACGGACGGACACACATAGCCAGATCGACTCAGCTCGTCGAGACATTCATTTTGGTATATATAAGTATGGGACTACGACCATTATTTCGATGCGTTACAAACTTTTTGGCCAAAACCAACTTATAATACCCTCCCCACATAGTGGTGTAGGGTATAAAAAGTCCACGTTTATTGCAGTGATGGTGGGTGAAAAATATTCTTTAAAAAATCCACGTTTATTGCAGTGATGGTGGGTGAAAAATATTCTTTAAAAAATCCACGTTTATTGCAGTGATGGTGGGTGAAAAATATTCTTTAAAAAATCCACGTTTAATGCTGTGATGGTGGGTGAAAAATATTCTTTAAAAAATCCACGTTTAATGCTGTGATGGTGGGTGAAAAATATTCTTTAAAAAATCCACGTTTATTGCAGTGATGGTGGGTGAAAAATATTCTTTAAAAAATCCACGTTTATTGCAGTGATGGTGGGTGAAAAATATTCTTTAAAAAATCCACGTTTATTGCAGTGATGGTGGGTGAAAAATATTCTTTAAAAAATCCACGTTTATTGCAGTGATGGTGGGTGAAAAATATTCTTTAAAAAATCCACGTTTATTGCAGTGATGGTGGGTGAAAAATATTCTTTAAAAAATCCACGTTTATTGCAGTGATGGTGGGTGAAAAATATTCTTTAAAAAATCCACGTTTATTGCAGTGATGGTGGGTGAAAAATATTCTTTAAAAAATCCACGTTTATTGCAGTGATGGTGGGTGAAAAATATTCTTTAAAAAATCCACGTTTATTGCAGTGATGGTGGGTGAAAAATATTCTTTAAAAAATCCACGTTTATTGCAGTGATGGTGGGTGAAAAATATTCTTTAAAAAATCCACGTTTATTGCAGTGATGGTGGGTGAAAAATATTCTTTAAAAAATCCACGTTTATTGCAGTGATGGTGGGTGAAAAATATTCTTTAAAAAATCCACGTTTATTGCAGTGATGGTGGGTGAAAAATATTCTTTAAAAAATCCACGTTTATTGCAGTGATGGTGGGTGAAAAATATTCTTTAAAAAATCCACGTTTATTGCAGTGATGGTGGGTGAAAAATATTCTTTAAAAAATCCACGTTTATTGCAGTGATGGTGGGTAAAAATTTTCTTTAAAAAATCCACGTTTATTGCAGTGATGGTGGGTGAAAAATATTCTTTAAAAAATCCACGTTTATTGCAGTGATGGTGGGTGAAAAATATTCTTTAAAAAATCCACGTTTATTGCAGTGATGGTGGGTGAAAAATATTCTTTAAAAAATCCACGTTTATTGCAGTGATGGTGGGTGAAAAATATTCTTTAAAAAATCCACGTTTATTGCAGTGATGGTGGGTGAATAATATTCTTTAAAAAATCCACGTTTATTGCAGTGATGGTGGGTGAAAAATATTCTTTAAAAAATCCACGTTTATTGCAGTGATGGTGGGTGAAAAATATTCTTTAAAAAATCCACGTTTATTGCAGTGATGGTGGGTGAAAAATATTCTTTAAAAAATCCACGTTTATTGCAGTGATGGTGGGTGAAAAATATTCTTTAAAAAATCCACGTTTATTGCAGTGATGGTGGGTGAAAAATATTCTTTAAAAAATCCACGTTTATTGCTGTGAAGTTGGTCCATCAAAAATATTCTTTAAAAAATCCACGTTTATTGCAGTGATGGTGGGTGAAAAATATTCTTTAAAAAATCCACGTTTATTGCGGTGATGGTGGGTGAAAAATATTCTTTAAAAAATCCACGTTTATTGCGGTGATGGTGGGTGAAAAATATTCTTCAAAAAATCCACGTTTATTGCGGTGATGGTGGGTGAAAAATATTCTTTAAGAAATCCACGTTTATTGCGGTGATGGTGGGTGAAAAATATTCTTTAAAAAATCCACGTTTATTGCGGTGATGGTGGGTGAAAAATATTCTTTAAGAAATCCACGTTTATTGCGGTGATGGTGGGTGAAAAATATTTTTTAAGAAATCCACGTTTATTGCGGTGATGGTGGGTGAAAAATATTCATTAAAAAATCCACGTTTATTGCGGTGATGGTGGTTGAAAAAATATTCTTTAAAAAATCCACGTTTATTGCTGTGATGGTGGTTGAAAAAAATATTCTTTAAAAAATCCACGTTTATTGCGGTGATGGTGGTTGAAAAAAATATTCTTTAAAAAATTCACGTTTATTGCGGTGATGGTGGTTGAAAAAATATTCTTTAAAAAATCCACGTTTATTGCGGTGATGGTGGTTGAAAAAATATTCTTTAAAAAATCCACGTCTATTGCTGTGATGGTGGTTGAAAAAAATATTCTTTAAAAAATCCACGTTTATTGCTGTGATGGTGGTTGAAAAAAATATTCTTTAAAAAATCCACGTTTATTGCTGTGATGGTGGTTGAAAAAAATATTCTTTAAAAAATCCACGTTTATTGCTGTGATGGTGGTTGAAAAAAATATTCTTTAAAAAATCCACGTTTATTGCTGTGATGGTGGTTGAAAAAAATATTATTTAAAAAATCCACGTTTATTGCTGTGAAGGTGGTTGAAAAAAATATTCTTTAAAAAATCCACGTTTATTGCAGTGATGGTATAATGGAAAAATATTCTTTAAAAAATCCACGTTTATTGCAGTGATGGTATAATGGAAAAATATTCTTTAAAAAATCCACGTTTATTGCAGTGATGGTATAATGGAAAAATATTCTTTAAAAAATCCACGTTTATTGCAGTGATGGTATAATGGAAAAATATTCTTTAAAAAATCCACGTTTATTGCAGTGATGGTATAATGGAAAAATATTCTTTAAAAAATCCACGTTTATTGCAGTGATGGTATAATGGAAAAATATTCTTTAAAAAATCCACGTTTATTGCAGTGATGGTATAATGAAAAAATATTCTTTAAAAAATCCACGTTTATTGCTGTGATGGTGGTTGAAAAAAATATTCTTTAAAAAATCCAGGTTTATTGCTGTGATGGTGGTTGAAAAAATATTCTTTAAAAAATCCACGTTTATTGCTGTGATGGTGGTTGAAAAAATATTCTTTAAAAAATCCACGTTTATTGCTGTGATGGTGGTTGAAAAAAATATTCTTTAAAAAATCCACGTTTATTGCAGTGATGGTGGGTGAAAAATATTCTTTAAAAAATCCACGTTTATTGCTGTGATGGTGGGTGAAAAATATTCTTTAAAAAATCCACGTTTATTGCTGTGATGGTGGCTGTAAAAAATATTCTTTAAAAAATCCACGTTTATTGCAGTGATGGTGGGTGAAAAATATTCTTTAAAAAATCCACGTTTATTGCTGTGATGGTGGGTGAAAAATATTCTTTAAAAAATCCACGTTTATTGCTGTGATGGTGGGTGAAAAAAATATACTTTAAAAAATGCACGTTTATTGCTGTGATGGTGGCTGTAAAAAATATTCTTTAGAAAATCCACGTTTATTGCTGTGATGGTGGCTGTAAAAAATATTCTTTAAAAAATCCACGTTTATTGCTGTGATGGTGGCTGTAAAAAATATTCTTTAAAAAATCCACGTTTATTGCTGTGATGGTGGCTGTAAAAAATATTCTTTAAAAAATCCACGTTTATTGCTGTGATGGTGGCTGTAAAAAATATTCTTTAAAAAATCCACGTTTATTGCTGTGATGGTGGCTGTAAAAAATATTCTTTAAAAAATCCACGTTTATTGCTGTGATGGTGGCTGTAAAAAATATTCTTTAAAAAAACCACGTTTATTGCTGTGATGGTGGCTGTAAAAAATATTCTTTAAAAAATCCACGTTTATTGCTGTGATGGTGGCTGTAAAAAATATACTTTAAAAAATCCACGTTTATTGTTGTGATGGTGGCTGTAAAAAATATACTTTAAAAAATCCACGTTTATTGCTGTGATGGTGGCTGTAAAAAATATTCTTTAAAAAATCCACGTTTATTGCTGTGATGGTGGCTGTAAAAAATATTCTTTAAAAAATCCACGTTTATTGCTGTGATGGTGGCTGTAAAAAATATTCTTTAAAAAATCCACGTTTATTGTTGTGATGGTGGCTGTAAAAAATATACTTTAAAAAATCCACGTTTATTGCTGTGATGGTGGCTGTAAAAAATATTCTTTAAAAAATCCACGTTTATTGCTGTGATGGTGGCTGTAAAAAATATACTTTAAAAAATGCACGTTTATTGCTGTGATGGTGGCTGTAAAAAATATTCTTTAAAAAATCCACGTTTATTGCTGTGATGGTGGCTGTAAAAAATATTCTTTAAAAAATCCACGTTTATTGCTGTGATGGTGGCTGTAAAAAATATTCTTTAAAAAATCCACGTTTATTGCTGTGATGGTGGCTGTAAAAAATATTCTTTAAAAAATCCACGTTTATTGTTGTGATGGTGGCTGTAAAAAATATACTTTAACAAATCCACGTTTATTGCTGTGATGGTGGCTGTAAAAAATATTCTTTAAAAAATCCACGTTTATTGCTGTGATGGTGGCTGTAAAAAATATTCTTTAAAAAATCCACGTTTATTGCTTTGATGGTGGCTGTAAAAAATATTCTTTAAAAAATCCACGTTTATTGCTGTGATGGTGGCTGTAAAAAATATTCTTTAAAAAATCCACGTTTATTGTTGTGATGGTGGCTGTAAAAAATATACTTTAAAAAATCCACGTTTATTGCTGTGATGGTGGCTGTAAAAAATATTCTTTAAAAAATCCACGTTTATTGCTGTGATGGTGGCTGTAAAAAATATTCTTTAAAAAATCCACGTTTATTGCTGTGATGGTGGCTGTAAAAAATATTCTTTAAAAAATCCACGTTTATTGTTGTGATGGTGGCTGTAAAAAATATACTTTAAAAAATCCACGTTTATTGCTGTGATGGTGGCTGTAAAAAATATTCTTTAAAAAATCCACGTTTATTGCTGTGATGGTGGCTGTAAAAAATATTCTTTAAAAAATCCACGTTTATTGCTGTGATGGTGGCTGTAAAAAATATTCTTTAAAAAATCCACGTTTATTGTTGTGATGGTGGCTGTAAAAAATATTCTTTAAAAAATCCACGTTTATTGCTGTGATGGTGGCTGTAAAAAATATTCTTTAAAAATCCACGTTTATTGCTGTGATGGTGGCTGTAAAAAATATTCTTTAAAAAATCCACGTTTATTGCTGTGATGGTGGCTGTAAAAAATATTGTTTAAAAAATCCACGTTTATTGCTGTGATGGTGGCTGTAAAAAATATTCTTTAAAAAATCCACGTTTATTGCTGTGATGGTGGTTGAAAAAAATATTCTTTAAAAAATCCACGTTTATTGCTGTGATGGTGGGTGAAAAATATTCTTTAAAAAATCCACGTTTATTGCTGTGATGGTGGCTGTAAAAAATATTCTTTAAAAAATCCACGTTTATTGCTGTGATGGTGGGTGAAAAAATATTCTTTAAAAAATCCACGTTTATTGCTGTGATGGTGGGTGAAAAATATTCTTTAAAAAATCCACGTTTATTGCTGTGATGGTGGCTGTAAAAAATATTCTTTAAAAAATCCACGTTTATTGCTGTGATGGTGGGTGAAAAAATATTCTTTAAAAAATCCACGTTTATTGCTGTGATGGTGGGTGAAAAAATATTCTTTAAAAAATCCACGTTTATTGCTGTGATGGTGGCTGTAAAAAATATTCTTTAAAAAATCCACGTTTATTGCTGTGATGGTGGCTGTAAAAAATATTCTTTAAAAAATCCACGTTTATTGCTGTGATGGTGGGTGAAAAATATTCTTTAAAAAATCCACGTTTATTGCTGTGATGGTGGCTGTAAAAAATATTCTTTAAAAAATCCACGTTTATTGCTGTGATGGTGGGTGAAAAAATATTCTTTAAAAAATGCACGTTTATTGCTGTGATGGTGGCTGTAAAAAATATTCTTTAAAAAATCCACGTTTATTGCTGTGATGGTGGCTGTAAAAAATATTCTTTAAAAAATCCACGTTTATTGCTGTGATGGTGGCTGTAAAAAATATACTTTAAAAAATCCACGTTTATTGCTGTGATGGTGGCTGTAAAAAATATTCTTTAAAAAATCCACGTTTATTGCTGTGATGGTGGCTGTAAAAAATATTCTTTAAAAAATCCACGTTTATTGCTGTGATGGTGGCTGTAAAAAATATTCTTTAAAAAATCCACGTTTATTGCTGTGATGGTGGCTGTAAAAAATATACTTTAAAAAATCCACGTTTATTGCTGTGATGGTGGCTGTAAAAAATATTCTTTAAAAAATCCACGTTTATTGCTGTGATGGTGGCTGTAAAAAATATTCTTTAAAAAATCCACGTTTATTGCTGTGATGGTGGCTGTAAAAAATATTCTTTAAAAAATCCACGTTTATTGCTGTGATGGTGGCTGTAAAAAATATTCTTTAAAAAATCCACGTTTATTGCTGTGATGGTGGCTGTAAAAAATATTCTTTAAAAAATCCACGTTTATTGCTGTGATGGTGGCTGTAAAAAATATTCTTTAAAAAATCCACGTTTATTGCTGTGATGGTGGCTGTAAAAAATATTCTTTAAAAAATCCACGTTTATTGCTGTGATGGTGGCTGTAAAAAATATTCTTTAAAAAATCCACGTTTATTGCTGTGATGGTGGCTGTAAAAAATATTCTTTAAAAAATCCACGTTTATTGCTGTGATGGTGGCTGTAAAAAATATTCTTTAAAAAATCCACGTTTATTGCTGTGATGGTGGCTGTAAAAAATATTCTTTAAAAAATCCACGTTTATTGTTGTGATGGTGGCTGTAAAAAATATACTTTAAAAAATCCACGTTTATTGCTGTTATGGTGGCTGTAAAAAATATTCTTTAAAAAATCCACGTTTATTGCTGTGATGGTGGCTGTAAAAAATATTCTTTAAAAAATCCACGTTTATTGCTGTGATGGTGGCTGTAAAAAATATTCTTTAAAAATCCACGTTTATTGCTGTGATGGTGGCTGTAAAAAATATTCTTTAAAAAATCCACGTTTATTGCTGTGTGGGTGGGTGAAAAAATATTCTTTAAAAAATCCACGTTTATTGCTGTGATGGTGGCTGTAAAAAATATTCTTTAAAGAATCCACGTTTATTGCTGTGATGGTGGCTGTAAAAAATATTCTTTAAAAAATCCACGTTTATTGCTGTGATGGTGGCTGTAAAAAATATTCTTTAAAAAATCCACGTTTATTGCTGTGATGGTGGCTGTAAAAAATATTCTTTAAAAAATCCACGTTTATTGCTGTGATGGTGGTTGAAAAAAATATTCTTTAAAAAATCCACGTTTATTGCTGTGATGGTGGGTGAAAAATATTCTTTAAAAAATCCACGTTTATTGCTGTGATGGTGGCTGTAAAAAATATTCTTTAAAAAATCCACGTTTATTGTTGTGATGGTGGCTGTAAAAAATATTCTTTAAAAAATCCACGTTTATTGTTGTGATGGTGGCTGTAAAAAATATTCTTTAAAAAATCCACGTTTATTGCTGTGATGGTGGCTGTAAAAAATATTCTTTAAAAAATCCACGTTTATTGCTGCGATGGTGGGTGAAAAATATTCTTTAAAAAATCCACGTTTATTGCAGTGATGGTGGGTGAAAAATATTCTTTAAAAAATCCACGTTTATTGCAGTGATGGTGGGTGAAAAATATTCTTTAAAAAATCCACGTTTATTGCTGTGATGGTGGGTGAAAAATATTCTTTAAAAAATCCACGTTTATTGCTGTGATGGTGGCTGTAAAAAATATTCTTTAAAAAATCCACGTTTATTGCAGTGATGGTGGGTGAAAAATATTCTTTAAAAAATCCACGTTTATTGCTGTGATGGTGGGTGAAAAATATTCTTTAAAAAATCCACGTTTATTGCTGTGATGGTGGGTGAAAAAAATATACTTTAAAAAATGCACGTTTATTGCTGTGATGGTGGCTGTAAAAAATATTCTTTAAAAAATCCACGTTTATTGCTGTGATGGTGGCTGTAAAAAATATTCTTTAAAAAATCCACGTTTATTGCTGTGATGGTGGCTGTAAAAAATATTCTTTAAAAAATCCACGTTTATTGCAGTGATGGTATAATGGAAAAATACTCTTTAAAAAATCCACGTTTATTGCTGTGATGGTGGCTGTAAAAAATATTCTTTAAAAAATCCACGTTTATTGCTGTGATGGTGGCTGTAAAAAATATTCTTTAAAAAATCCACGTTTATTGCTGTGATGGTGGCTGTAAAAAATATTCTTTAAAAAATCCACGTTTATTGCTGTGATGGTGGCTGTAAAAAATATTCTTTAAAAAATCCACGTTTATTGCTGTGATGGTGGCTGTAAAAAATATTCTTTAAAAAATCCACGTTTATTGCTGTGATGGTGGCTGTAAAAAATATTCTTTAAAAAATCCACGTTTATTGCTGTGATGGTGGCTGTAAAAAATATTCTTTAAAAAATCCACGTTTATTGTTGTGATGGTGGCTGTAAAAAATATACTTTAAAAAATCCACGTTTATTGCTGTGATGGTGGCTGTAAAAAATATTCTTTAAAAAATCCACGTTTATTGCTGTGATGGTGGCTGTAAAAAATATTCTTTAAAAAATCCACGTTTATTGCTGTGATGGTGGCTGTAAAAAATATTCTTTAAAAATCCACGTTTATTGCTGTGATGGTGGCTGTAAAAAATATTCTTTAAAAAATCCACGTTTATTGCTGTGTGGGTGGGTGAAAAAATATTCTTTAAAAAATCCACGTTTATTGCTGTGATGGTGGCTGTAAAAAATATTCTTTAAAAAATCCACGTTTATTGCTGTGATGGTGGCTGTAAAAAATATTCTTTAAAAAATCCACGTTTATTGCTGTGTGGGTGGGTGAAAAAATATTCTTTAAAAAATCCACGTTTATTGCTGTGATGGTGGCTGTAAAAAATATTCTTTAAAAAATCCACGTTTATTGCTGTGATGGTGGCTGTAAAAAATATTCTTTAAAAAATCCACGTTTATTGCTGTGATGGTGGCTGTAAAAAATATTCTTTAAAAAATCCACGTTTATTGCTGTGATGGTGGCTGTAAAAAATATTCTTTAAAAAATCCACGTTTATTGCTGTGATGGTGGCTGTAAAAAATATTCTTTAAAAAATCCACGTTTATTGCTGTGATGGTGGCTGTAAAAAATATTCTTTAAAAAATCCACGTTTATTGTTGTGATGGTGGCTGTAAAAAATATACTTTAAAAAATCCACGTTTATTGCTGTGATGGTGGCTGTAAAAAATATTCTTTAAAAAATCCACGTTTATTGCTGTGATGGTGGCTGTAAAAAATATTCTTTAAAAAATCCACGTTTATTGCTGTGATGGTGGCTGTAAAAAATATTCTTTAAAAATCCACGTTTATTGCTGTGATGGTGGCTGTAAAAAATATTCTTTAAAAAATCCACGTTTATTGCTGTGTGGGTGGGTGAAAAAATATTCTTTAAAAAATCCACGTTTATTGCTGTGATGGTGGCTGTAAAAAATATTCTTTAAAGAATCCACGTTTATTGCTGTGATGGTGGCTGTAAAAAATATTCTTTAAAAAATCCACGTTTATTGCTGTGATGGTGGCTGTAAAAAATATTCTTTAAAAAATCCACGTTTATTGCTGTGATGGTGGCTGTAAAAAATATTCTTTAAAAAATCCACGTTTATTGCTGTGATGGTGGTTGAAAAAAATATTCTTTAAAAAATCCACGTTTATTGCTGTGATGGTGGGTGAAAAATATTCTTTAAAAAATCCACGTTTATTGCTGTGATGGTGGCTGTAAAAAATATTCTTTAAAAAATCCACGTTTATTGTTGTGATGGTGGCTGTAAAAAATATTCTTTAAAAAATCCACGTTTATTGTTGTGATGGTGGCTGTAAAAAATATTCTTTAAAAAATCCACGTTTATTGTTGTGATGGTGGCTGTAAAAAATATTCTTTAAAAAATCCACGTTTATTGCTGTGATGGTGGCTGTAAAAAATATTCTTTAAAAAATCCACGTTTATTGCTGTGATGGTGGCTGTAAAAAATATTCTTTAAAAAATCCGCGTTTATTGCTGTGATGGTGGCTGTAAAAAATATACTTTAAAAAATCCACGTTTATTGCTGTGATGGTGGCTGTAAAAAATATTCTTTAAAAAATCCACGTTTATTGCTGTGATGGTGGTTAAAAAAAATTTCCTTTAAAAAATCCACGTTTATTGCTGTGATGGTGGTTGAAAAAATATTCTTTAAAAAATCCACGTTTATTGCTGTGATGGTGGTTAAAAAAAATTTCCTTTAAAAAATCCACGTTTATTGCTGTGATGGTGGTTGAAAAAATATTCTTTAAAAAATCCACGTTTATTGCTGTGATGGTGGCTGAAAAAAATATTCTTTAAAAAATCCACGTTTATTGCTGTGATGGTGGCTGAAAAAAATATTCTTTAAAAAATCCACGTTTATTGCTGTGATGGTGGTTGAAAAAAATATTCTTTAAAAAATCCACGTTTATTGCAGTGATGGTGGGTGAAAAATATTCTTTAAAAAATCCACGTTTATTGCTGTGATGGTGGGTGAAAAATATTCTTTAAAAAATCCACGTTTATTGCTGTGATGGTGGCTGTAAAAAATATTCTTTAAAAAATCCACGTTTATTGCTGTGATGGTGGCTGTAAAAAATATTCTTTAAAAAATCCACGTTTATTGCTGTGATGGTGGCTGTAAAAAATATTCTTTAAAAAATCCACGTTTATTGCTGTGATGGTGGCTGTAAAAAATATTCTTTAAAAAATCCACGTTTATTGCTGTGATGGTGGCTGTAAAAAATATTCTTTAAAAAATCCACGTTTATTGCTGTGATGGTGGCTGTAAAAAATATTCTTTAAAAAATCCACGTTTATTGCAGTGATGGTATAATGGAAAAATATTCTTTAAAAAATCCACGTTTATTGCTGTGATGGTGGCTGTAAAAAATATTCTTTAAAAAATCCACGTTTATTGCTGTGATGGTGGCTGTAAAAAATATTCTTTAAAAAATCCACGTTTATTGCTGTGATGGTGGCTGTAAAAAATATTCTTTAAAAAATCCACGTTTATTGCTGTGTGGGTGGGTGAAAAAATATTCTTTAAAAAATCCACGTTTATTGCTGTGATGGTGGCTGTAAAAAATATTCTTTAAAAAATCCACGTTTATTGCTGTGATGGTGGCTGTAAAAAATATTCTTTAAAAAATCCACGTTTATTGCTGTGATGGTGGCTGTAAAAAATATTCTTTAAAAAATCCACGTTTATTGCTGTGATGGTGGCTGTAAAAAATATTCTTTAAAAAATCCACGTTTATTGCTGTGATGGTGGCTGTAAAAAATATTCTTTAAAAAATCCACGTTTATTGCTGTGATGGTGGCTGTAAAAAATATTCTTTAAAAAATCCACGTTTATTGTTGTGATGGTGGCTGTAAAAAATATACTTTAAAAAATCCACGTTTATTGCTGTGATGGTGGCTGTAAAAAATATTCTTTAAAAAATCCACGTTTATTGCTGTGATGGTGGCTGTAAAAAATATTCTTTAAAAAATCCACGTTTATTGCTGTGATGGTGGCTGTAAAAAATATTCTTTAAAAAATCCACGTTTATTGCTGTGATGGTGGCTGTAAAAAATATTCTTTAAAAAATCCACGTTTATTGCTGTGTGGGTGGGTGAAAAAATATTCTTTAAAAAATCCACGTTTATTGCTGTGATGGTGGCTGTAAAAAATATTCTTTAAAGAATCCACGTTTATTGCTGTGATGGTGGCTGTAAAAAATATTCTTTAAAAAATCCACGTTTATTGCTGTGATGGTGGCTGTAAAAAATATTCTTTAAAAAATCCACGTTTATTGCTGTGATGGTGGCTGTAAAAAATATTCTTTAAAAAATCCACGTTTATTGCTGTGATGGTGGTTGAAAAAAATATTCTTTAAAAAATCCACGTTTATTGCTGTGATGGTGGGTGAAAAATATTCTTTAAAAAATCCACGTTTATTGCTGTGATGGTGGCTGTAAAAAATATTCTTTAAAAAATCCACGTTTATTGTTGTGATGGTGGCTGTAAAAAATATTCTTTAAAAAATCCACGTTTATTGTTGTGATGGTGGCTGTAAAAAATATTCTTTAAAAAATCCACGTTTATTGTTGTGATGGTGGCTGTAAAAAATATTCTTTAAAAAATCCACGTTTATTGCTGTGATGGTGGCTGTAAAAAATATTCTTTAAAAATCCACGTTTATTGCTGTGATGGTGGCTGTAAAAAATATTCTTTAAAAAATCCGCGTTTATTGCTGTGATGGTGGCTGTAAAAAATATACTTTAAAAAATCCACGTTTATTGCTGTGATGGTGGCTGTAAAAAATATTCTTTAAAAAATCCACGTTTATTGCTGTGATGGTGGTTAAAAAAAATTTCCTTTAAAAAATCCACGTTTATTGCTGTGATGGTGGTTGAAAAAATATTCTTTAAAAAATCCACGTTTATTGCTGTGATGGTGGTTAAAAAAAATTTCCTTTAAAAAATCCACGTTTATTGCTGTGATGGTGGTTGAAAAAATATTCTTTAAAAAATCCACGTTTATTGCTGTGATGGTGGCTGAAAAAAATATTCTTTAAAAAATCCACGTTTATTGCTGTGATGGTGGCTGAAAAAAATATTCTTTAAAAAATCCACGTTTATTGCTGTGATGGTGGTTGAAAAAAATATTCTTTAAAAAATCCACGTTTATTGCAGTGATGGTGGGTGAAAAATATTCTTTAAAAAATCCACGTTTATTGCTGTGATGGTGGGTGAAAAATATTCTTTAAAAAATCCACGTTTATTGCTGTGATGGTGGCTGTAAAAAATATTCTTTAAAAAATCCACGTTTATTGCTGTGATGGTGGCTGTAAAAAATATTCTTTAAAAAATCCACGTTTATTGCTGTGATGGTGGCTGTAAAAAATATTCTTTAAAAAATCCACGTTTATTGCTGTGATGGTGGCTGTAAAAAATATTCTTTAAAAAATCCACGTTTATTGCTGTGATGGTGGCTGTAAAAAATATTCTTTAAAAAATCCACGTTTATTGCTGTGATGGTGGCTGTAAAAAATATTCTTTAAAAAATCCACGTTTATTGCAGTGATGGTATAATGGAAAAATATTCTTTAAAAAATCCACGTTTATTGCTGTGATGGTGGCTGTAAAAAATATTCTTTAAAAAATCCACGTTTATTGCTGTGATGGTGGCTGTAAAAAATATTCTTTAAAAAATCCACGTTTATTGCTGTGATGGTGGCTGTAAAAAATATTCTTTAAAAAATCCACGTTTATTGCTGTGATGGTGGCTGTAAAAAATATTCTTTAAAAAATCCACGTTTATTGCTGTGATGGTGGCTGTAAAAAATATTCTTTAAAAAATCCACGTTTATTGCTGTGATGGTGGCTGTAAAAAATATTCTTTAAAAAATCCACGTTTATTGCTGTGATGGTGGCTGTAAAAAATATTCTTTAAAAAATCCACGTTTATTGTTGTGATGGTGGCTGTAAAAAATATACTTTAAAAAATCCACGTTTATTGCTGTGATGGTGGCTGTAAAAAATATTCTTTAAAAAATCCACGTTTATTGCTGTGATGGTGGCTGTAAAAAATATTCTTTAAAAAATCCACGTTTATTGCTGTGATGGTGGCTGTAAAAAATATTCTTTAAAAAATCCACGTTTATTGCTGTGTGGGTGGGTGAAAAAATATTCTTTAAAAAATCCACGTTTATTGCTGTGATGGTGGCTGTAAAAAATATTCTTTAAAGAATCCACGTTTATTGCTGTGATGGTGGCTGTAAAAAATATTCTTTAAAAAATCCACGTTTATTGCTGTGATGGTGGCTGTAAAAAATATTCTTTAAAAAATCCACGTTTATTGCTGTGATGGTGGCTGTAAAAAATATTCTTTAAAAAATCCACGTTTATTGCTGTGATGGTGGTTGAAAAAAATATTCTTTAAAAAATCCACGTTTATTGCTGTGATGGTGGGTGAAAAATATTCTTTAAAAAATCCACGTTTATTGCTGTGATGGTGGCTGTAAAAAATATTCTTTAAAAAATCCACGTTTATTGTTGTGATGGTGGCTGTAAAAAATATTCTTTAAAAAATCCACGTTTATTGTTGTGATGGTGGCTGTAAAAAATATTCTTTAAAAAATCCACGTTTATTGCTGTGATGGTGGCTGTAAAAAATATTCTTTAAAAATCCACGTTTATTGCTGTGATGGTGGCTGTAAAAAATATTCTTTAAAAAATCCGCGTTTATTGCTGTGATGGTGGCTGTAAAAAATATACTTTAAAAAATCCACGTTTATTGCTGTGATGGTGGCTGTAAAAAATATTCTTTAAAAAATCCACGTTTATTGCTGTGATGGTGGTTAAAAAAAATTTCCTTTAAAAAATCCACGTTTATTGCTGTGATGGTGGTTGAAAAAATATTCTTTAAAAAATCCACGTTTATTGCTGTGATGGTGGTTAAAAAAAATTTCCTTTAAAAAATCCACGTTTATTGCTGTGATGGTGGTTGAAAAAATATTCTTTAAAAAATCCACGTTTATTGCTGTGATGGTGGCTGAAAAAAATATTCTTTAAAAAATCCACGTTTATTGCTGTGATGGTGGCTGAAAAAAATATTCTTTAAAAAATCCACGTTTATTGCTGTGATGGTGGCTGAAAAAAATATTCTTTAAAAAATCCACGTTTATTGCAGTGATGGTGGGTGAAAAATATTCTTTAAAAAATCCACGTTTATTGCTGTGATGGTGGGTGAAAAATATTCTTTAAAAAATCCACGTTTATTGCTGTGATGGTGGCTGTAAAAAATATTCTTTAAAAAATCCACGTTTATTGCTGTGATGGTGGCTGTAAAAAATATTCTTTAAAAAATCCACGTTTATTGCTGTGATGGTGGCTGTAAAAAATATTCTTTAAAAAATCCACGTTTATTGCTGTGATGGTGGCTGTAAAAAATATTCTTTAAAAAATCCACGTTTATTGCTGTGATGGTGGCTGTAAAAATATTCTTTAAAAAATCCACGTTTATTGCTGTGATGGTGGCTGTAAAAAATATTCTTTAAAAAATCCACGTTTATTGTTGTGATGGTGGCTGTAAAAAATATACTTTAAAAAATCCACGTTTATTGCTGTGATGGTGGCTGTAAAAAATATTCTTTAAAAAATCCACGTTTATTGCTGTGATGGTGGCTGTAAAAAATATTCTTTAAAAAATCCACGTTTATTGCTGTGATGGTGGCTGTAAAAAATATTCTTTAAAAAATCCACGTTTATTGCTGTGTGGGTGGGTGAAAAAATATTCTTTAAAAAATCCACGTTTATTGCTGTGATGGTGGCTGTAAAAAATATTCTTTAAAGAATCCACGTTTATTGCTGTGATGGTGGCTGTAAAAAATATTCTTTAAAAAATCCACGTTTATTGCTGTGATGGTGGCTGTAAAAAATATTCTTTAAAAAATCCACGTTTATTGCTGTGATGGTGGCTGTAAAAAATATTCTTTAAAAAATCCACGTTTATTGCTGTGATGGTGGTTGAAAAAAATATTCTTTAAAAAATCCACGTTTATTGCTGTGATGGTGGGTGAAAAATATTCTTTAAAAAATCCACGTTTATTGCTGTGATGGTGGCTGTAAAAAATATTCTTTAAAAAATCCACGTTTATTGTTGTGATGGTGGCTGTAAAAAATATTCTTTAAAAAATCCACGTTTATTGTTGTGATGGTGGCTGTAAAAAATATTCTTTAAAAAATCCACGTTTATTGCTGTGATGGTGGCTGTAAAAAATATTCTTTAAAAATCCACGTTTATTGCTGTGATGGTGGCTGTAAAAAATATTCTTTAAAAAATCCGCGTTTATTGCTGTGATGGTGGCTGTAAAAAATATACTTTAAAAAATCCACGTTTATTGCTGTGATGGTGGCTGTAAAAAATATTCTTTAAAAAATCCACGTTTATTGCTGTGATGGTGGTTAAAAAAAATTTCCTTTAAAAAATCCACGTTTATTGCTGTGATGGTGGTTGAAAAAATATTCTTTAAAAAATCCACGTTTATTGCTGTGATGGTGGTTAAAAAAAATTTCCTTTAAAAAATCCACGTTTATTGCTGTGATGGTGGTTGAAAAAATATTCTTTAAAAAATCCACGTTTATTGCTGTGATGGTGGCTGAAAAAAATATTCTTTAAAAAATCCACGTTTATTGCTGTGATGGTGGCTGAAAAAAATATTCTTTAAAAAATCCACGTTTATTGCTGTGATGGTGGCTGAAAAAAATATTCTTTAAAAAATCCACGTTTATTGCAGTGATGGTGGGTGAAAAATATTCTTTAAAAAATCCACGTTTATTGCTGTGATGGTGGGTGAAAAATATTCTTTAAAAAATCCACGTTTATTGCTGTGATGGTGGCTGTAAAAAATATTCTTTAAAAAATCCACGTTTATTGCTGTGATGGTGGCTGTAAAAAATATTCTTTAAAAAATCCACGTTTATTGCTGTGATGGTGGCTGTAAAAAATATTCTTTAAAAAATCCACGTTTATTGCTGTGATGGTGGCTGTAAAAAATATTCTTTAAAAAATCCACGTTTATTGCTGTGTGGGTGGGTGAAAAAATATTCTTTAAAAAATCCACGTTTATTGCTGTGATGGTGGCTGTAAAAAATATTCTTTAAAGAATCCACGTTTATTGCTGTGATGGTGGCTGTAAAAAATATTCTTTAAAAAATCCACGTTTATTGCTGTGATGGTGGCTGTAAAAAATATTCTTTAAAAAATCCACGTTTATTGCTGTGATGGTGGCTGTAAAAAATATTCTTTAAAGAATCCACGTTTATTGCTGTGATGGTGGCTGTAAAAAATATTCTTTAAAAAATCCACGTTTATTGCTGTGATGGTGGCTGTAAAAAATATTCTTTAAAAAATCCACGTTTATTGCTGTGATGGTGGCTGTAAAAAATATACTTTAAAAAATCCACGTTTATTGCTGTGATGGTGGCTGTAAAAAATATTCTTTAAAAAATCCACGTTTATTGCTGTGATGGTGGCTGTAAAAAATATTCTTTAAAAAATCCACGTTTATTGCTGTGATGGTGGCTGTAAAAAATATTCTTTAAAAAATCCACGTTTATTGCTGTGATGGTGGTTGAAAAAAATATTCTTTAAAAAATCCACGTTTATTGCTGTGATGGAGGGTGAAAAATATTCTTTAAAAAATCCACGTTTATTGCTGTGATGGTGGCTGTAAAAAATATTCTTTAAAAAATCCACGTTTATTGCTGTGATGGTGGCTGTAAAAAATATTCTTTAAAAAATCCACGTTTATTGCTGTGATGGTGGCTGTAAAAAATATTCTTTAAAAATCCACGTTTATTGCTGTGATGGTGGCTGTAAAAAATATTCTTTAAAAAATCCACGTTTATTGCTGTGATGGTGGCTGTAAAAAATATTCTTTAAAAAATCCACGTTTATTGCTGTGATGGTGGTTAAAAAAAATTTCCTTTAAAAAATCCACGTTTATTGCTGTGATGGTGGTTGAAAAAATATTCTTTAAAAAATCCACGTTTATTGCTGTGATGGTGGTTGAAAAAATATTCTTTAAAAAATCCACGTTTATTGCTGTGATGGTGGCTGAAAAAAATATTCTTTAAAAAATCCACGTTTATTGCTGTGATGGTGGCTGAAAAAAATATTCTTTAAAAAATCCACGTTTATTGCTGTGATGGTGGTTGAAAAAAATATTCTTTAAAAAATCCACGTTTATTGCTGTGATGGAGGGTGAAAAATATTCTTTAAAAAATCCACGTTTATTGCTGTGATGGTGGCTGTAAAAAATATTCTTTAAAAAATCCACGTTTATTGCTGTGATGGTGGCTGTAAAAAATATTCTTTAAAAAATCCACGTTTATTGCTGTGATGGTGGCTGTAAAAAATATTCTTTAAAAATCCACGTTTATTGCTGTGATGGTGGCTGTAAAAAATATTCTTTAAAAAATCCACGTTTATTGCTGTGATGGTGGCTGTAAAAAATATTCTTTAAAAAATCCACGTTTATTGCTGTGATGGTGGTTAAAAAAAATTTCCTTTAAAAAATCCACGTTTATTGCTGTGATGGTGGTTGAAAAAATATTCTTTAAAAAATCCACGTTTATTGCTGTGATGGTGGTTGAAAAAATATTCTTTAAAAAATCCACGTTTATTGCTGTGATGGTGGCTGAAAAAAATATTCTTTAAAAAATCCACGTTTATTGCTGTGATGGTGGCTGAAAAAAATATTCTTTAAAAAATCCACGTTTATTGCTGTGATGGTGGTTGAAAAAAATATTCTTTAAAAAATCCACGTTTATTGCTGTGATGGTGGCTGTAAAAAATATTCTTTAAAAAATCCACGTTTATTGCTGTGATGGTGGCTGTAAAAAATATTCTTTAAAAAATCCACGTTTATTGCTGTGATGGTGGCTGTAAAAAATATTCTTTAAAAATCCACGTTTATTGCTGTGATGGTGGCTGTAAAAAATATTCTTTAAAAAATCCACGTTTATTGCTGTGATGGTGGCTGTAAAAAATATTCTTTAAAAATCCACGTTTATTGCTGTGATGGTGGCTGTAAAAAATATTCTTTAAAAAATCCACGTTTATTGCTGTGATGGTGGCTGAAAAAAATATTCTTTAAAAAATCCACGTTTATTGCTGTGATGGTGGTTGAAAAAAATATTCTTTAAAAAATCCACGTTTATTGCTGTGATGGTGGCTGTAAAAAATATTCTTTAAAAAATCCACGTTTATTGCTGTGATGGTGGCTGTAAAAAATATTCTTTAAAAAATCCACGTTTATTGCTGTGATGGTGGCTGTAAAAAATATTCTTTAAAAATCCACGTTTATTGCTGTGATGGTGGCTGTAAAAAATATTCTTTAAAAAATCCACGTTTATTGCTGTGATGGTGGCTGTAAAAAATATTCTTTAAAAAATCCACGTTTATTGCTGTGATGGTGGCTGTAAAAAATATTCTTTAAAAAATCCACGTTTATTGCTGTGATGGTGGTTAAAAAAAATTTCCTTTAAAAAATCCACGTTTATTGCTGTGATGGTGGTTGAAAAAATATTCTTTAAAAAATCCACGTTTATTGCTGTGATGGTGGTTGAAAAAATATTCTTTAAAAAATCCACGTTTATTGCTGTGATGGTGGCTGAAAAAAATATTCTTTAAAAAATCCACGTTTATTGCTGTGATGGTGGCTGAAAAAAATATTCTTTAAAAAATCCACGTTTATTGCTGTGATGGTGGTTGAAAAAAATATTCTTTAAAAAATCCACGTTTATTGCAGTGATGGTGGGTGAAAAATATTCTTTAAAAAATCCACGTTTATTGCTGTGATGGTGGGTGAAAAATATTCTTTAAAAAATCCACGTTTATTGCTGTGATGGTGGCTGTAAAAAATATTCTTTAAAAAATCCACGTTTATTGCTGTGATGGTGGCTGTAAAAAATATTCTTTAAAAAATCCACGTTTATTGCTGTGATGGTGGCTGTAAAAAATATTCTTTAAAAAATCCACGTTTATTGCTGTGTGGGTGGGTGAAAAAATATTCTTTAAAAAATCCACGTTTATTGCTGTGATGGTGGCTGTAAAAAATATTCTTTAAAGAATCCACGTTTATTGCTGTGATGGTGGCTGTAAAAAATATTCTTTAAAAAATCCACGTTTATTGCTGTGATGGTGGCTGTAAAAAATATTCTTTAAAAAATTCACGTTTATTGCTGTGATAGTGGTTGAAAAAAATATTCTTTAAAAAATCCACGTTTATTGCTGTGATGGTGGGTGAAAAATATTCTTTAAAAAATCCACGTTTATTGCTGTGATGGTGGCTGTAAAAAATATTCTTTAAAAAATCCACGTTTATTGCTGTGATGGTGGCTGTAAAAAATATTCTTTAAAAAATCCACGTTTATTGTTGTGATGGTGGCTGTAAAAAATATTCTTTAAAAAATCCACGTTTATTGCTGTGATGGTGGCTGTAAAAAATATTCTTTAAAAATCCACGTTTATTGCTGTGATGGTGGCTGTAAAAAATATTCTTTAAAAAATCCACGTTTATTGCTGTGATGGTGGCTGTAAAAAATATTCTTTAAAAAATCCACGTTTATTGCTGTGATGGTGGTTAAAAAAAATTTCCTTTAAAAAATCCACGTTTATTGCTGTGATGGTGGTTGAAAAAATATTCTTTAAAAAATCCACGTTTATTGCTGTGATGGTGGTTGAAAAAATATTCTTTAAAAAATCCACGTTTATTGCTGTGATGGTGGCTGAAAAAAATATTCTTTAAAAAATCCACGTTTATTGCTGTGATGGTGGTTGAAAAAATATTCTTTAAAAAATCCACGTTTATTGCTGTGATGGTGGCTGAAAAAAATATTCTTTAAAAAATCCACGTTTATTGCAGTGATGGTGGGTGAAAAATATTCTTTAAAAAATCCACGTTTATTGCTGTGATGGTGGGTGAAAAATATTCTTTAAAAAATCCACGTTTATGGCTGTGATGGTGGGTGAAAAATATTCTTTAAAAAATCCACGTTTATTGCTGTGATGGTGGCTGTAAAAAATATTCTTTAAAAAATCCACGTTTATTGCAGTGATGGTGGGTGAAAAATATTCTTTAAAAAATCCACGTTTATTGCAGTGATGGTAGGCGAAAAATATTCTTTAAAAAATCCACGTTTATTGCTGTGATGGTGGGTGAAAAATATTCTTTAAAAAATCCACGTTTATTGCAGTGATGGTGGGTGAAAAATATTCTTTAAAAAATCCACGTTTATTGCTGTGATGGTGGCTGTAAAAAATATTCTTTAAAAAATCCACGTTTATTGCTGTGATGGTGGCTGTAAAAAATATTCTTTAAAAAATCCACGTTTATTGCTGTGTGGGTGGGTGAAAAAATATTCTTTAAAAAATCCACGTTTATTGCTGTGATGGTGGCTGTAAAAAATATTCTTTAAAGAATCCACGTTTATTGCTGTGATGGTGGCTGTAAAAAATATTCTTTAAAAAATCCACGTTTATTGCTGTGATGGTGGCTGTAAAAAATATTCTTTAAAAAATTCACGTTTATTGCTGTGATGGTGGTTGAAAAAAATATTCTTTAAAAAATCTACGTTTATTGCTGTGATGGTGGGTGAAAAATATTCTTTAAAAAATCCACGTTTATTGCTGTAATGGTGGCTGTAAAAAATATTCTTTAAAAAATCCACGTTTATTGCAGTGATGGTGGGTGAAAAATATTCTTTAAAAAATCCACGTTTATTGCAGTGATGGTAGGCGAAAAATATTCTTTAAAAAATCCCCGTTTATTGCAGTGATGGTGGGTGAAAAATATTCTTTAAAAAATCCACGTTTATTGCAGTGATGGTGGGTGAAAAATATTCTTTAAAAAATCCACGTTTATTGCTGTGATGGTGGCTGTAAAAAATATTCTTTAAAAAATCCACGTTTATTGCAGTGATGGTGGGTGAAAAATATTCTTTAAAAAATCCACGTTTATTGCTGTGATGGTGGCTGAAAAAAATATTCTTTAAAAAATCCACGTTTATTGCAGTGATGGTGGGTGAAAAATATTCTTTAAAAAATCCACGTTTATTGCTGTGATGGTGGGTGAAAAATATTCTTTAAAAAATCCACGTTTATTGCTGTGATGGTGGCTGTAAAAAATATTCTTTAAAAAATCCACGTTTATTGCAGTGATGGTGGGTGAAAAATATTCTTTAAAAAATCCACGTTTATTGCAGTGATGGTAGGCGAAAAATATTCTTTAAAAAATCCACGTTTATTGCTGTGATGGTGGGTGAAAAATATTCTTTAAAAAATCCACGTTTATTGCAGTGATGGTGGGTGAAAAATATTCTTTAAAAAATCCACGTTTATTGCTGTGATGGTGGCTGTAAAAAATATTCTTTAAAAAATCCACGTTTATTGCTGTGATGGTGGCTGTAAAAAATATTCTTTAAAAAATCCACGTTTATTGCTGTGTGGGTGGGTGAAAAAATATTCTTTAAAAAATCCACGTTTATTGCTGTGATGGTGGCTGTAAAAAATATTCTTTAAAGAATCCACGTTTATTGCTGTGATGGTGGCTGTAAAAAATATTCTTTAAAAAATCCACGTTTATTGCTGTGATGGTGGCTGTAAAAAATATTCTTTAAAAAATTCACGTTTATTGCTGTGATGGTGGTTGAAAAAAATATTCTTTAAAAAATCTACGTTTATTGCTGTGATGGTGGGTGAAAAATATTCTTTAAAAAATCCACGTTTATTGCTGTAATGGTGGCTGTAAAAAATATTCTTTAAAAAATCCACGTTTATTGCAGTGATGGTGGGTGAAAAATATTCTTTAAAAAATCCACGTTTATTGCAGTGATGGTAGGCGAAAAATATTCTTTAAAAAATCCCCGTTTATTGCAGTGATGGTGGGTGAAAAATATTCTTTAAAAAATCCACGTTTATTGCAGTGATGGTGGGTGAAAAATATTCTTTAAAAAATCCACGTTTATTGCTGTGATGGTGGCTGTAAAAAATATTCTTTAAAAAATCCACATTTATTGCTGTGATGGTGGCTGTAAAAAATATTCTTTAAAAAATCCACGTTTATTGCTGTGTGGGTGGGTGAAAAAATATTCTTTAAAAAATCCACGTTTATTGCTGTGATGGTGGCTGTAAAAAATATTCTTTAAAGAATCCACGTTTATTGCTGTGATGGTGGCTGTAAAAAATATTCTTTAAAAAATCCACGTTTATTGCTGTGATGGTGGCTGTAAAAAATATTCTTTAAAAAATCCACGTTTATTGCTGTGATGGTGGCTGTAAAAAATATTCTTTAAAAAATTCACGTTTATTGCTGTGATGGTGGTTGAAAAAAATATTCTTTAAAAAATCCACGTTTATTGCTGTGATGGTGGCTGTAAAAAATATTCTTTAAAAAATCCACGTTTATTGCTGTGATGGTGGCTGTAAAAAATATTCTTTAAAAATCCACGTTTATTGCTGTGATGGTGGCTGTAAAAAATATTCTTTAAAAAATCCACGTTTATTGCTGTGATGGTGGCTGTAAAAAATATTCTTTAAAAAATCCACGTTTATTGCTGTGATGGTGGCTGTAAAAAATATTCTTTAAAAATCCACGTTTATTGCTGTGATGGTGGCTGTAAAAAATATTCTTTAAAAAATCCACGTTTATTGCTGTGATGGTGGGTGAAAAATATTCTTTAAAGAATCCACGTTTATTGCTGTGATGGTGGCTGTAAAAAATATTCTTTAAAAAATCCACGTTTATTGCTGTGATGGTGGCTGTAAAAAATATTCTTTAAAAATCCACGTTTATTGCTGTGATGGTGGCTGTAAAAAATATTCTTTAAAAAATCCACGTTTATTGCTGTGATGGTGGCTGTAAAAAATATTCTTTAAAAAATCCACGTTTATTGCTGTGATGGTGGCTGTAAAAAATATTCTTTAAAAATCCACGTTTATTGCTGTGATGGTGGCTGTAAAAAATATTCTTTAAAAAATCCACGTTTATTGCTGTGATGGTGGCTGTAAAAAATATTCTTTAAAAAATCCACGTTTATTGCTGTGATGGTGGCTGTAAAAAATATTCTTTAAAAAATCCACGTTTATTACTGTGATGGTGGCTGTAAAAAATATTCTTTAAAAAATCCACGTTTATTGTTGTGATGGTGGCTGTAAAAAATATTCTTTAAAAAATCCACGTTTATTGCTGTGATGGTGGCTGTAAAAAATATTCTTTAAAAATCCACGTTTATTGCTGTGATGGTGGCTGTAAAAAATATTCTTTAAAAAATCCACGTTTATTGCTGTGATGGTGGCTGTAAAAAATATTCTTTAAAAAATCCACGTTTATTGCTGTGATGGTGGTTAAAAAAAATTTCCTTTAAAAAATCCACGTTTATTGCTGTGATGGTGGTTGAAAAAATATTCTTTAAAAAATCCACGTTTATTGCTGTGATGGTGGTTGAAAAAATATTCTTTAAAAAATCCACGTTTATTGCTGTGATGGTGGCTGAAAAAAATATTCTTTAAAAAATCCACGTTTATTGCTGTGATGGTGGTTGAAAAAATATTTTTTAAAAAATCCACGTTTATTGCTGTGATGGTGGCTGAAAAAAATATTCTTTAAAAAATCCACGTTTATTGCAGTGATGGTGGGTGAAAAATATTCTTTAAAAAATCCACGTTTATTGCTGTGATGGTGGGTGAAAAATATTCTTTAAAAAATCCACGTTTATTGCTGTGATGGTGGGTGAAAAATATTCTTTAAAAAATCCACGTTTATTGCTGTGATGGTGGCTGTAAAAAATATTCTTTAAAAAATCCACGTTTATTGCAGTGATGGTGGGTGAAAAATATTCTTTAAAAAATCCACGTTTATTGCAGTGATGGTAGGCGAAAAATATTCTTTAAAAAATCCCCGTTTATTGCAGTGATGGTGGGTGAAAAATATTCTTTAAAAAATCCACGTTTATTGCAGTGATGGTGGGTGAAAAATATTCTTTAAAAAATCCACGTTTATTGCAGTGATGGTGGGTGAAAAATATTCTTTAAAAAATCCACGTTTATTGCTGTGATGGTGGGTGAAAAATATTCTTTAAAAAATCCACGTTTATTGCTGTGATGGTGGCTGTAAAAAATATTCTTTAAAAAATCCACGTTTATTGCTGTGATGGTGGGTGAAAAATATTCTTTAAAAAATCCACGTTTATTGCAGTGATGGTGGGTGAAAAATATTCTTTAAAAAATCCACGTTTATTGCTGTGATGGTGGGTGAAAAATATTCTTTAAAAAATCCACGTTTATTGCTGTGATGGTGGCTGTAAAAAATATTCTTTAAAAAATCCACGTTTATTGCTGTGATGGTGGCTGTAAAAAATATTCTTTAAAAATCCACGTTTATTGCTGTGATGGTGGCTGTAAAAAATATTCTTTAAAAAATCCACGTTTATTGCGGTGATGAAAAATATTCTTTAAAAAATCCACGTTTATTGCGGTGATGAAAAATATTCTTTAAAAAATCCACGTTTATTGCGGTGATGAAAAATATTCTTTAAAAAATCCACGTTTATTGCGGTGATGAAAAATATTCTTTAAAAAATCCACGTTTATTGCGGTGATGAAAAATATTCTTTAAAAAATCCACGTTTATTGCGGTGATGAAAAATATTCTTTAAAAAATCCACGTTTATTGCGGTGATGAAAAATATTCTTTAAAAAATCCACGTTTATTGCGGTGATGAAAAATATTCTTTAAAAAATCCACGTTTATTGCGGTGATGAAAAATATTCTTTAAAAAATCCACGTTTATTGCGGTGATGAAAAATATTCTTTAAAAAATCCACGTTTATTGCTGTGACGGTTGGTGGGTGAAAAAATATTCTTTAAAAAATCCACGTTTATTGCTGTGACGGTTGGTGGGTGAAAAAATATTCTTTAAAAAATCCACGTTTATTGCGGTGATGAAAAATATTCTTTAAAAAATCCACGTTTATTGCGGTGATGAAAAATATTCTTTAAAAATTCCACGTTTATTGCGGTGATGAAAAATATTCTTTAAAAAATCCACGTTTATTGCAGTGATGGTATAATGGAAAAATATTCTTTAAAAAATCCACGTTTATTGCAGTGATGGTTTAATGGAAAAATATTCTTTAAAAAATCCACGTTTATTGCAGTGATGGTATAATGGAAAAATATTCTTTAAAAAATCCACGTTTATTGCAGTGATGGTTTAATGGAAAAATATTCTTTAAAAAATCCACGTTTATTGCAGTGATGGTATAATGGAAAAATATTCTTTAAAAAATCCACGTTTATTGCAGTGATGGTATAATGGAAAAATATTCTTTAAAAAATCCACGTTTATTGCAGTGATGGTATAATGGAAAAATATTCTTTAAAAAATCCACGTTTATTGCAGTGATGGTATAATGGAAAAATATTCTTTAAAAAATCCACGTTTATTGCAGTGATGGTATAATGGAAAAATATTCTTTAAAAAATCCACGTTTATTGCAGTGATGGTATAATGGAAAAATATTCTTTAAAAAATCCACGTTTATTGCAGTGATGGTATAATGGAAAAATATTCTTTAAAAAATCCACGTTTATTGCAGTGATGGTATAATGGAAAAATATTCTTTAAAAAATCCACGTTTATTGCAGTGATGGTATAATGGAAAAATACTCTTTAAAAAATCCACGCTTATTGCAGTGATGGTGGGTGAAAAATATATTTTAATAAATCCACGTTTATTGCTGTGATGGTGGCTGTAAAAAATATTCTTTAAAAAATCCACGTTTATTGCTGCGATGGTGGGTGAAAAATATTCTTTAAAAAATCCACGTTTATTGCAGTGATGGTGGGTGAAAAATATTCTTTAAAAAATCCACGTTTATTGCAGTGATGGTGGGTGAAAAATATTCTTTAAAAAATCCACGTTTATTGCTGTGATGGTGGGTGAAAAATATTCTTTAAAAAATCCACGTTTATTGCTGTGATGGTGGGTGAAAAAAATATACTTTAAAAAATGCACGTTTATTGCTGTGATGGTGGCTGTAAAAAATATTCTTTAAAAAATCCACGTTTATTGCTGTGATGGTGGCTGTAAAAAATATTCTTTAAAAAATCCACGTTTATTGCTGTGATGGTGGCTGTAAAAAATATTCTTTAAAAAATCCACGTTTATTGCTGTGATGGTGGCTGTAAAAAATATTCTTTAAAAAATCCACGTTTATTGCTGTGATGGTGGCTGTAAAAAATATTCTTTAAAAAATCCACGTTTATTGCTGTGATGGTGGCTGTAAAAAATATTCTTTAAAAAATCCACGTTTATTGCTGTGATGGTGGCTGTAAAAAATATTCTTTAAAAAATCCACGTTTATTGCTGTGATGGTGGCTGTAAAAAATATACTTTAAAAAATCCACGTTTATTGTTGTGATGGTGGCTGTAAAAAATATACTTTAAAAAATCCACGTTTATTGCTGTGATGGTGGCTGTAAAAAATATTCTTTAAAAAATCCACGTTTATTGCTGTGATGGTGGCTGTAAAAAATATTCTTTAAAAAATCCACGTTTATTGCTGTGATGGTGGCTGTAAAAAATATTCTTTAAAAAATCCACGTTTATTGTTGTGATGGTGGCTGTAAAAAATATACTTTAAAAAATCCACGTTTATTGCTGTGATGGTGGCTGTAAAAAATATTCTTTAAAAAATCCACGTTTATTGCTGTGATGGTGGCTGTAAAAAATATACTTTAAAAAATCCACGTTTATTGCTGTGATGGTGGCTGTAAAAAATATTCTTTAAAAAATCCACGTTTATTGCTGTGATGGTGGCTGTAAAAAATATTCTTTAAAAAATCCACGTTTATTGCTGTGATGGTGGCTGTAAAAAATATTCTTTAAAAAATCCACGTTTATTGCTGTGATGGTGGCTGTAAAAAATATTCTTTAAAAAATCCACGTTTATTGCTGTGATGGTGGCTGTAAAAAATATTCTTTAAAAAATCCACGTTTATTGCTGTGATGGTGGCTGTAAAAAATATTCTTTAAAAAATCCACGTTTATTGCTGTGATGGTGGCTGTAAAAAATATTCTTTAAAAAATCCACGTTTATTGCTGTGATGGTGGCTGTAAAAAATATTCTTTAAAAAATCCACGTTTATTGCTGTGATGGTGGCTGTAAAAAATATTCTTTAAAAAATCCACGTTTATTGTTGTGATGGTGGCTGTAAAAAATATACTTTAAAAAATCCACGTTTATTGCTGTGATGGTGGCTGTAAAAAATATTCTTTAAAAAATCCACGTTTATTGCTGTGATGGTGGCTGTAAAAAATATTCTTTAAAAAATCCACGTTTATTGCTGTGATGGTGGCTGTAAAAAATATTCTTTAAAAAATCCACGTTTATTGCTGTGATGGTGGCTGTAAAAAATATTCTTTAAAAAATCCACGTTTATTGCTGTGATGGTGGCTGTAAAAAATATTCTTTAAAAAATCCACGTTTATTGCTGTGATGGTGGCTGTAAAAAATATTCTTTAAAAAATCCACGTTTATTGCTGTGATGGTGGCTGTAAAAAATATTCTTTAAAAAATCCACGTTTATTGCTGTGATGGTGGCTGTAAAAAATATTCTTTAAAAAATCCACGTTTATTGCTGTGATGGTGGCTGTAAAAAATATTCTTTAAAAAATCCACGTTTATTGCTGTGATGGTGGCTGTAAAAAATATACTTTAAAAAATCCACGTTTAAAATCCACGTTATTGCTGTGATGGTGGCTGTAAAAAATATTCTTTAAAAAATCCACGTTTATGCTGTGATGGGGAAATGAGTATTCTTTAAAAAATCCACGTTTATTGCTGTGATGGTGGCTGTAAAAAATATTCTTTAAAAAATCCACGTTTATTGCTGTGATGGTGGGTGAAAAAATATTCTTTAAAAATCCACGTTTATTGCTGTGATGGTGGCTGTAAAAAATATTCTTTAAAAAATCCACGTTTATTGCTGTGATGGTGGCTGTAAAAATATTCTTTAAAAATCCACGTTTATTGCTGTGATGGTGGCTGTAAAAAATATTCTTTAAAAAATCCACGTTTATTGCTGTGATGGTGGCTGTAAAAAATATTCTTTAAAAAAATCCACGTTTATTGCTGTGATGGTGGCTGTAAAAAATATTCTTTTAAAAAATCACGTTTATTGCTGTGATGGTGGCTGTAAAAATATTCTTTAAAAAATCCACGTTTATTGCTGTGATGGTGGCTGTAAAAAATATTCTTTAAAAATCCACGTTTATTGCTGTGATGGTGGCTGTAAAAAAATATTCTTTAAAAAATCCACGTTTATTGCTGTGATGGTGGCTGTAAAAAATATTCTTTAAAAAATCCACGTTTATTGCTGTGATGGTGGCTGTAAAAAATATTCTTTAAAAATCCACGTTTATTGCTGTGATGGTGGCTGTAAAAAATATTCTTTAAAAAATCCACGTTTATTGCTGTGATGGTGGCTGTAAAAAATATTCTTTAAAAAATCCACGTTTATTGCTGTGATGGTGGCTGTAAAAAATATTCTTTAAAAAATCCACGTTTATTGCTGTGATGGTGGCTGTAAAAAATATTCTTAAAAAAATCCACGTTTATTGCTGTGATGGTGGCTGTAAAAAATATTCTTTAAAAAAATCCACGTTTATTGCTGTGATGGTGGCTGTAAAAAATATTCTTTAAAAAATCCACGTTTATTGCTGTGATGGTGGCTGTAAAAAATATTCTTTAAAAAATCCACGTTTATGCTGTGATGGTGGCTGTAAAAAATATTCTTTAAAAATCCACGTTTATTGCTGTGATGTGGCTGTAAAAAATATTCTTTAAAAAATCCACGTTTATTGCTGTGATGGTGGCTGTAAAAAATATTCTTTAAAAAATCCACGTTTATTGCTGTGATGGTGGCTGTAAAAAATATTCTTTAAAAAATCCACGTTTATTGCTGTGATGGTGGCTGTAAAAAATATTCTTTAAAAAATCCACGTTTATTGCTGTGATGGTGGCTGTAAAAAATATTCTTTAAAAAATCCACGTTTATTGCTGTGATGGTGGCTGTAAAAAATATTCTTTAAAAAATCCACGTTTATTGCTGTGATGGTGGCTGTAAAAAATATTCTTTAAAAAATCCACGTTTATTGCTGTGATGGTGGCTGTAAAAAATATTCTTTAAAAAATCCACGTTTATTGCTGTGATGGTGGCTGTAAAAAATATTCTTTAAAAAATCCACGTTTATTGCTTGTGATGGTGGCTGTAAAAATATTCTTTAAAAAATCCACGTTTATTGCTGTGATGGTGGCTGTAAAAAATATTCTTTAAAAAATCCACGTTTATTGCTGTGATGGTGGCTGTAAAAAATATTCTTTAAAAAATCCACGTTTATTGCTGTGATGGTGGCTGTAAAAAATATTCTTTAAAAAATCCACGTTTATTGCTGTGATGGTGGCTGTAAAAAATATTCTTTAAAAAAATCCACGTTTATTGCTGTGATGGTGGCTGTAAAAAATATTCTTTAAAAAATCCACGTTTATTGCTGTGATGGTGGCTGTAAAAAATATTCTTTAAAAAATCCACGTTTATTGCTGTGATGGTGGCTGTAAAAAATATTCTTTAAAAATCCACGTTTATTGCTGTGATGGTGGCTGTAAAAAATATTCTTTAAAAAATCCACGTTTATTGCTGTGATGGTGGCTGTAAAAAATATACTTTAAAAAATCCACGTTTATTGCTGTGATGGTGGCTGTAAAAAATATTCTTTAAAAAATCCACGTTTATTGCTGTGATGGTGGCTGTAAAAAATATTCTTTAAAAAATCCACGTTTATTGCTGTGATGGTGGCTGTAAAAAATATTCTTTAAAAAATCCACGTTTATTGTTGTGATGGTGGCTGTAAAAAATATACTTTAAAAAATCCACGTTTATTGCTGTGATGGTGGCTGTAAAAATATTCTTTAAAAAATCCACGTTTATTGTTGTGATGGTGGCTGTAAAAAATATACATTAAAAAATCCACGTTTATTGTTGTGATGGTGGCTGTAAAAAATATACTTTAAAAAATCCACGTTTATTGCTGTGATGGTGGCTGTAAAAAATATTCTTTAAAAAATCCACGTTTATTGCTGTGATGGTGGCTGTAAAAAATATTCTTTAAAAAAATCCACGTTTATTGTTGTGATGGTGGCTGTAAAAAATATTCTTTAAAAATCCACGTTTATTGCTGTGATGGTGGCTGTAAAAAATATTCTTTAAAAATCCACGTTTATTGCTGTGATGGTGGCTGTAAAAAATATTCTTTAAAAAATCCACGTTTATTGCTGTGATGGTGGCTGTAAAAAATATTCTTTAAAAAATCCACGTTTATTGCTGTGATGGTGGCTGTAAAAAATATTCTTTAAAAATCCACGTTTATTGCTGTGATGGTGGCTGTAAAAAATATTCTTTAAAAAATCCACGTTTATTGTTGTGATGGTGGCTGTAAAAAATATTCTTTAAAAATCCACGTTTATTGCTGTGATGGTGGCTGTAAAAAATATTCTTTAAAAAATCCACGTTTATTGCTGTGATGGTGGCTGTAAAAAATATTCTTTAAAAAATCCACGTTTATTGCTGTGATGGTGGCTGTAAAAAATATTCTTTAAAAAATCCACGTTTATTGCTGTGATGGTGGCTGTAAAAAATATTCTTTAAAAAAATCCACGTTTATTGCTGTGATGGTGGTTGAAAAAATATTCTTTAAAAAATCCACGTTTATTGCTGTGATGGTGGGTGAAAAATATTCTTTAAAAAATCCACGTTTATTGCTGTGATGGTGGCTGTAAAAAATATTCTTTAAAAATCCACGTTTATTGCTGTGATGGTGGGTGAAAAAATATTCTTTAAAAAATCCACGTTTATTGCTGTGATGGTGGGTGAAAAATATTCTTTAAAAAATCCACGTTTATTGCTGTGATGGTGGCTGTAAAAAATATTCTTTAAAAAATCCACGTTTATTGCTGTGATGGTGGGTGAAAAAATATTCTTTAAAAAATCCACGTTTATTGCTGTGATGGTGGGTGAAAAAATATTCTTTAAAAATCCACGTTTATTGCTGTGATGGTGGCTGTAAAAATATTCTTTAAAAAATCCACGTTTATTGCTGTGATGGTGACTGTAAAAAATATTCTTTAAAAAATCCACGTTTATTGCTGTGATGGTGGGTGAAAAATATTCTTTAAAAAATCCACGTTTATTGCTGTGATGGTGGCTGTAAAAAATATTCTTTAAAAAATCCACGTTTATTGCTGTGATGGTGGCTGTAAAAATATTCTTTAAAAAATCCACGTTTATTGCTGTGATGGTGGCTGTAAAAAATATTCTTTAAAAAATCCACGTTTATTGCTGTGATGGTGGCTGTAAAAAATATACTTTAAAAAATCCACGTTATTGCTGTGATGGTGGCTGTAAAAAATATTCTTTAAAAAATCCACGTTTATTGCTGTGATGGTGGCTGTAAAAAATATTCTTTAAAAATCCACGTTTATTGCTGTGATGGTGGCTGTAAAAAATATTCTTTAAAAAATCCACGTTTATTGCTGTGATGGTGGCTGTAAAAAATATTCTTTAAAAAATCCACGTTTATTGCTGTGATGGTGGCTGTAAAAAATATTCTTTAAAAAATCCACGTTTATTGCTGTGATGGTGGCTGTAAAAAATATTCTTTAAAAAATCCACGTTTATTGTTGTGATGGTGGCTGTAAAAAATATTCTTTAAAAAATCCACGTTTATTGCTGTGATGGTGGCTGTAAAAAATATTCTTTAAAAATCCACGTTTATTGCTGTGATGGTGGCTGTAAAAAATATTCTTTAAAAAATCCACGTTTATTGCTGTGATGGTGGCTGTAAAAAATATTCTTTAAAAAATCCACGTTTATTGTTGTGATGGTGGCTGTAAAAAATATACTTTAAAAAATCCACGTTTATTGCTGTGATGGTGGCTGTAAAAAATATTCTTTAAAAAATCCACGTTTATTGCTGTGATGGTGGCTGTAAAAAATATTCTTTAAAAAATCCACGTTTATTGCTGTGATGGTGGCTGTAAAAAATATTCTTTAAAAAATCCACGTTTATTGCTGTGATGGTGGCTGTAAAAAATATTCTTTAAAAAATCCACGTTTATTGCTGTGATGGTGGCTGTAAAAAATATTCTTTAAAAAATCCACGTTTATTGCTGTGATGGTGGCTGTAAAAAATATTCTTTAAAAAATCCACGTTTATTGTTGTGATGGTGGCTGTAAAAAATATTCTTTAAAAAATCCACGTTTATTGCTGTGATGGTGGCTGTAAAAAATATTCTTTAAAAAATCCACGTTTATTGCTGTGATGGTGGCTGTAAAAAATATTCTTTAAAAAATCCACGTTTATTGCTGTGATGGTGGCTGTAAAAAATATTCTTTAAAAATCCACGTTTATTGCTGTGATGGTGGCTGTAAAAAATATTCTTTAAAAAATCCACGTTTATTGCTGTGTGGGTGGGTGAAAAAATATTCTTTAAAAAATCCACGTTTATTGCTGTGATGGTGGCTGTAAAAAATATTCTTTAAAGAATCCACGTTTATTGCTGTGATGGTGGCTGTAAAAAATATTCTTTAAAAAATCCACGTTTATTGCTGTGATGGTGGCTGTAAAAAATATTCTTTAAAAAATCCACGTTTATTGCTGTGATGGTGGCTGTAAAAAATATTCTTTAAAAAATCCACGTTTATTGCTGTGATGGTGGTTGAAAAAAATATTCTTTAAAAAATCCACGTTTATTGCTGTGATGGTGGGTGAAAAATATTCTTTAAAAAATCCACGTTTATTGCTGTGATGGTGGCTGTAAAAAATATTCTTTAAAAAATCCACGTTTATTGTTGTGATGGTGGCTGTAAAAAATATTCTTTAAAAAATCCACGTTTATTGTTGTGATGGTGGCTGTAAAAAATATTCTTTAAAAAATCCACGTTTATTGTTGTGATGGTGGCTGTAAAAAATATTCTTTAAAAAATCCACGTTTATTGCTGTGATGGTGGCTGTAAAAAATATTCTTTAAAAATCCACGTTTATTGCTGTGATGGTGGCTGTAAAAAATATTCTTTAAAAAATCCGCGTTTATTGCTGTGATGGTGGCTGTAAAAAATATACTTTAAAAAATCCACGTTTATTGCTGTGATGGTGGCTGTAAAAAATATTCTTTAAAAAATCCACGTTTATTGCTGTGATGGTGGTTAAAAAAAATTTCCTTTAAAAAATCCACGTTTATTGCTGTGATGGTGGTTGAAAAAATATTCTTTAAAAAATCCACGTTTATTGCTGTGATGGTGGTTAAAAAAAATTTCCTTTAAAAAATCCACGTTTATTGCTGTGATGGTGGTTGAAAAAATATTCTTTAAAAAATCCACGTTTATTGCTGTGATGGTGGCTGAAAAAAATATTCTTTAAAAAATCCACGTTTATTGCTGTGATGGTGGCTGAAAAAAATATTCTTTAAAAAATCCACGTTTATTGCTGTGATGGTGGTTGAAAAAAATATTCTTTAAAAAATCCACGTTTATTGCAGTGATGGTGGGTGAAAAATATTCTTTAAAAAATCCACGTTTATTGCTGTGATGGTGGGTGAAAAATATTCTTTAAAAAATCCACGTTTATTGCTGTGATGGTGGCTGTAAAAAATATTCTTTAAAAAATCCACGTTTATTGCTGTGATGGTGGCTGTAAAAAATATTCTTTAAAAAATCCACGTTTATTGCTGTGATGGTGGCTGTAAAAAATATTCTTTAAAAAATCCACGTTTATTGCTGTGATGGTGGCTGTAAAAAATATTCTTTAAAAAATCCACGTTTATTGCTGTGTGGGTGGGTGAAAAAATATTCTTTAAAAAATCCACGTTTATTGCTGTGATGGTGGCTGTAAAAAATATTCTTTAAAGAATCCACGTTTATTGCTGTGATGGTGGCTGTAAAAAATATTCTTTAAAAAATCCACGTTTATTGCTGTGATGGTGGCTGTAAAAAATATTCTTTAAAAAATCCACGTTTATTGCTGTGATGGTGGCTGTAAAAAATATTCTTTAAAAAATCCACGTTTATTGCTGTGATGGTGGCTGTAAAAAATATTCTTTAAAAAATCCACGTTTATTGCTGTGATGGTGGCTGTAAAAAATATTCTTTAAAAAATCCACGTTTATTGCTGTGATGGTGGCTGTAAAAAATATACTTTAAAAAATCCACGTTTATTGCTGTGATGGTGGCTGTAAAAAATATTCTTTAAAAAATCCACGTTTATTGCTGTGATGGTGGCTGTAAAAAATATTCTTTAAAAAATCCACGTTTATTGCTGTGATGGTGGCTGTAAAAAATATTCTTTAAAAAATCCACGTTTATTGCTGTGATGGTGGTTGAAAAAAATATTCTTTAAAAAATCCACGTTTATTGCTGTGATGGAGGGTGAAAAATATTCTTTAAAAAATCCACGTTTATTGCTGTGATGGTGGCTGTAAAAAATATTCTTTAAAAAATCCACGTTTATTGCTGTGATGGTGGCTGTAAAAAATATTCTTTAAAAAATCCACGTTTATTGCTGTGATGGTGGCTGTAAAAAATATTCTTTAAAAATCCACGTTTATTGCTGTGATGGTGGCTGTAAAAAATATTCTTTAAAAAATCCACGTTTATTGCTGTGATGGTGGCTGTAAAAAATATTCTTTAAAAAATCCACGTTTATTGCTGTGATGGTGGCTGTAAAAAATATTCTTTAAAAAATCCACGTTTATTGCTGTGATGGTGGTTAAAAAAAATTTCCTTTAAAAAATCCACGTTTATTGCTGTGATGGTGGTTGAAAAAATATTCTTTAAAAAATCCACGTTTATTGCTGTGATGGTGGTTGAAAAAATATTCTTTAAAAAATCCACGTTTATTGCTGTGATGGTGGCTGAAAAAAATATTCTTTAAAAAATCCACGTTTATTGCTGTGATGGTGGCTGAAAAAAATATTCTTTAAAAAATCCACGTTTATTGCTGTGATGGTGGTTGAAAAAAATATTCTTTAAAAAATCCACGTTTATTGCTGTGATGGTGGCTGTAAAAAATATTCTTTAAAAAATCCACGTTTATTGCTGTGATGGTGGCTGTAAAAAATATTCTTTAAAAAATCCACGTTTATTGCTGTGATGGTGGCTGTAAAAAATATTCTTTAAAAATCCACGTTTATTGCTGTGATGGTGGCTGTAAAAAATATTCTTTAAAAAATCCACGTTTATTGCTGTGATGGTGGCTGTAAAAAATATTCTTTAAAAATCCACGTTTATTGCTGTGATGGTGGCTGTAAAAAATATTCTTTAAAAAATCCACGTTTATTGCTGTGATGGTGGCTGAAAAAAATATTCTTTAAAAAATCCACGTTTATTGCTGTGATGGTGGTTGAAAAAAATATTCTTTAAAAAATCCACGTTTATTGCTGTGATGGTGGCTGTAAAAAATATTCTTTAAAAAATCCACGTTTATTGCTGTGATGGTGGCTGTAAAAAATATTCTTTAAAAAATCCACGTTTATTGCTGTGATGGTGGCTTTAAAAAATATTCTTTAAAAATCCACGTTTATTGCTGTGATGGTGGCTGTAAAAAATATTCTTTAAAAAATCCACGTTTATTGCTGTGATGGTGGCTGTAAAAAATATTCTTTAAAAAATCCACGTTTATTGCTGTGATGGTGGCTGTAAAAAATATTCTTTAAAAAATCCACGTTTATTGCTGTGATGGTGGTTAAAAAAAATTTCCTTTAAAAAATCCACGTTTATTGCTGTGATGGTGGTTGAAAAAATATTCTTTAAAAAATCCACGTTTATTGCTGTGATGGTGGTTGAAAAAATATTCTTTAAAAAATCCACGTTTATTGCTGTGATGGTGGCTGAAAAAAATATTCTTTAAAAAATCCACGTTTATTGCTGTGATGGTGGCTGAAAAAAATATTCTTTAAAAAATCCACGTTTATTGCTGTGATGGTGGTTGAAAAAAATATTCTTTAAAAAATCCACGTTTATTGCAGTGATGGTGGGTGAAAAATATTCTTTAAAAAATCCACGTTTATTGCTGTGATGGTGGGTGAAAAATATTCTTTAAAAAATCCACGTTTATTGCTGTGATGGTGGCTGTAAAAAATATTCTTTAAAAAATCCACGTTTATTGCTGTGATGGTGGCTGTAAAAAATATTCTTTAAAAAATCCACGTTTATTGCTGTGATGGTGGCTGTAAAAAATATTCTTTAAAAAATCCACGTTTATTGCTGTGTGGGTGGGTGAAAAAATATTCTTTAAAAAATCCACGTTTATTGCTGTGATGGTGGCTGTAAAAAATATTCTTTAAAGAATCCACGTTTATTGCTGTGATGGTGGCTGTAAAAAATATTCTTTAAAAAATCCACGTTTATTGCTGTGATGGTGGCTGTAAAAAATATTCTTTAAAAAATTCACGTTTATTGCTGTGATGGTGGTTGAAAAAAATATTCTTTAAAAAATCCACGTTTATTGCTGTGATGGTGGGTGAAAAATATTCTTTAAAAAATCCACGTTTATTGCTGTGATGGTGGCTGTAAAAAATATTCTTTAAAAAATCCACGTTTATTGCTGTGATGGTGGCTGTAAAAAATATTCTTTAAAAAATCCACGTTTATTGTTGTGATGGTGGCTGTAAAAAATATTCTTTAAAAAATCCACGTTTATTGCTGTGATGGTGGCTGTAAAAAATATTCTTTAAAAATCCACGTTTATTGCTGTGATGGTGGCTGTAAAAAATATTCTTTAAAAAATCCACGTTTATTGCTGTGATGGTGGCTGTAAAAAATATTCTTTAAAAAATCCACGTTTATTGCTGTGATGGTGGTTAAAAAAAATTTCCTTTAAAAAATCCACGTTTATTGCTGTGATGGTGGTTGAAAAAATATTCTTTAAAAAATCCACGTTTATTGCTGTGATGGTGGTTGAAAAAATATTCTTTAAAAAATCCACGTTTATTGCTGTGATGGTGGCTGAAAAAAATATTCTTTAAAAAATCCACGTTTATTGCTGTGATGGTGGTTGAAAAAATATTCTTTAAAAAATCCACGTTTATTGCTGTGATGGTGGCTGTAAAAAATATTCTTTAAAAAATCCACGTTTATTGCTGTGATGGTGGCTGTAAAAAATATTCTTTAAAAAATCCACGTTTATTGCTGTGATGGTGGCTGTAAAAAATATACTTTAAAAAATCCACGTTTATTGCTGTGATGGTGGCTGTAAAAAATATTCTTTAAAAAATCCACGTTTATTGCTGTGATGGTGGCTGTAAAAAATATTCTTTAAAAAATCCACGTTTATTGCTGTGATGGTGGCTGTAAAAAATATTCTTTAAAAAATCCACGTTTATTGCAGTGATGGTGGGTGAAAAATATTCTTTAAAAAATCCACGTTTATTGCTGTGATGGTGGGTGAAAAATATTCTTTAAAAAATCCACGTTTATTGCTGTGATGGTGGGTGAAAAATATTCTTTAAAAAATCCACGTTTATTGCTGTAATGGTGGCTGTAAAAAATATTCTTTAAAAAATCCACGTTTATTGCAGTGATGGTGGGTGAAAAATATTCTTTAAAAAATCCACGTTTATTGCAGTGATGGTAGGCGAAAAATATTCTTTAAAAAATCCCCGTTTATTGCAGTGATGGTGGGTGAAAAATATTCTTTAAAAAATCCACGTTTATTGCTGTGATGGTGGTTGAAAAAAATATTCTTTAAAAAATCCACGTTTATTGCAGTGATGGTGGGTGAAAAATATTCTTTAAAAAATCCACGTTTATTGCTGTGATGGTGGGTGAAAAATATTCTTTAAAAAATCCACGTTTATTGCTGTGATGGTGGGTGAAAAATATTCTTTAAAAAATCCACGTTTATTGCTGTAATGGTGGCTGTAAAAAATATTCTTTAAAAAATCCACGTTTATTGCAGTGATGGTGGGTGAAAAATATTCTTTAAAAAATCCACGTTTATTGCAGTGATGGTAGGCGAAAAATATTCTTTAAAAAATCCCCGTTTATTGCAGTGATGGTGGGTGAAAAATATTCTTTAAAAAATCCACGTTTATTGCAGTGATGGTGGGTGAAAAATATTCTTTAAAAAATCCACGTTTATTGCTGTGATGGTGGCTGTAAAAAATATTCTTTAAAAAATCCACGTTTATTGCTGTGATGGTGGCTGTAAAAAATATTCTTTAAAAAATCCACGTTTATTGCTGTGATGGTGGCTGTAAAAAATATTCTTTAAAAAATCCACGTTTATTGCTGTGTGGGTGGGTGAAAAAATATTCTTTAAAAAATCCACGTTTATTGCTGTGATGGTGGCTGTAAAAAATATTCTTTAAAGAATCCACGTTTATTGCTGTGATGGTGGCTGTAAAAAATATTCTTTAAAAAATCCACGTTTATTGCTGTGATGGTGGCTGTAAAAAATATTCTTTAAAAAATCCACGTTTATTGCTGTGATGGTGGCTGTAAAAAATATTCTTTAAAAAATCCACGTTTATTGCTGTGATGGTGGCTGTAAAAAATATTCTTTAAAAAATCCACGTTTATTGCTGTGATGGTGGCTGTAAAAAATATACTTTAAAAAATCCACGTTTATTGCTGTGATGGTGGCTGTAAAAAATATTCTTTAAAAAATCCACGTTTATTGCTGTGATGGTGGCTGTAAAAAATATTCTTTAAAAAATCCACGTTTATTGCTGTGATGGTGG
Source organism: Musca autumnalis (assembly GCF_047663935.1). NCBI lineage: Eukaryota > Metazoa > Arthropoda > Insecta > Diptera > Muscidae > Musca > Musca autumnalis. The sequence goes on along the minus strand of NW_027411755.1, from coordinate 23,012,780 downwards.
CTGTAAAAAATATTCTTTAAAAAATCCACGTTTATTGCAGTGATGGTGGGTGAAAAATATTCTTTAAAAAATCCACGTTTATTGCTGTGATGGTGGGTGAAAAATATTCTTTAAAAAATCCACGTTTATTGCTGTGATGGTGGGTGAAAAATATTCTTTAAAAAATCCACGTTTATTGCTGTAATGGTGGCTGTAAAAAATATTCTTTAAAAAATCCACGTTTATTGCAGTGATGGTGGGTGAAAAATATTCTTTAAAAAATCCACGTTTATTGCAGTGATGGTAGGCGAAAAATATTCTTTAAAAAATCCCCGTTTATTGCAGTGATGGTGGGTGAAAAATATTCTTTAAAAAATCCACGTTTATTGCTGTGATGGTGGTTGAAAAAAATATTCTTTAAAAAATCCACGTTTATTGCAGTGATGGTGGGTGAAAAATATTCTTTAAAAAATCCACGTTTATTGCTGTGATGGTGGGTGAAAAATATTCTTTAAAAAAGCCACGTTTATTGCTGTGATGGTGGGTGAAAAATATTCTTTAAAAAATCCACGTTTATTGCTGTAATGGTGGCTGTAAAAAATATTCTTTAAAAAATCCACGTTTATTGCAGTGATGGTGGGTGAAAAATATTCTTTAAAAAATCCACGTTTATTGCAGTGATGGTAGGCGAAAAATATTCTTTAAAAAATCCCCGTTTATTGCAGTGATGGTGGGTGAAAAATATTCTTTAAAAAATCCACGTTTATTGCAGTGATGGTGGGTGAAAAATATTCTTTAAAAAATCCACGTTTATTGCTGTGATGGTGGCTGTAAAAAATATTCTTTAAAAAATCCACGTTTATTGCTGTGATGGTGGCTGTAAAAAATATTCTTTAAAAAATCCACGTTTATTGCTGTGATGGTGGCTGTAAAAAATATTCTTTAAAAAATCCACGTTTATTGCTGTGTGGGTGGGTGAAAAAATATTCTTTAAAAAATCCACGTTTATTGCTGTGATGGTGGCTGTAAAAAATATTCTTTAAAGAATCCACGTTTATTGCTGTGATGGTGGCTGTAAAAAATATTCTTTAAAAAATCCACGTTTATTGCTGTGATGGTGGCTGTAAAAAATATTCTTTAAAAAATTCACGTTTATTGCTGTGATGGTGGTTGAAAAAAATATTCTTTAAAAAATCCACGTTTATTGCTGTGATGGTGGGTGAAAAATATTCTTTAAAAAATCCACGTTTATTGCTGTGATGGTGGCTGTAAAAAATATTCTTTAAAAAATCCACGTTTATTGCTGTGATGGTGGCTGTAAAAAATATTCTTTAAAAAATCCACGTTTATTGCTGTGATGGTGGCTGTAAAAAATATTCTTTAAAAAATCCACGTTTATTGTTGTGATGGTGGCTGTAAAAAATATTCTTTAAAAAATCCACGTTTATTGCTGTGATGGTGGCTGTAAAAAATATTCTTTAAAAATCCACGTTTATTGCTGTGATGGTGGCTGTAAAAAATATTCTTTAAAAAATCCACGTTTATTGCTGTGATGGTGGCTGTAAAAAATATTCTTTAAAAAATCCACGTTTATTGCTGTGATGGTGGTTAAAAAAAATTTCCTTTAAAAAATCCACGTTTATTGCTGTGATGGTGGTTGAAAAAATATTCTTTAAAAAATCCACGTTTATTGCTGTGATGGTGGTTGAAAAAATATTCTTTAAAAAATCCACGTTTATTGCTGTGATGGTGGCTGAAAAAAATATTCTTTAAAAAATCCACGTTTATTGCTGTGATGGTGGTTGAAAAAATATTCTTTAAAAAATCCACGTTTATTGCTGTGATGGTGGCTGAAAAAAATATTCTTTAAAAAATCCACGTTTATTGCAGTGATGGTGGGTGAAAAATATTCTTTAAAAAATCCACGTTTATTGCTGTGATGGTGGGTGAAAAATATTCTTTAAAAAATCCACGTTTATTGCTGTGATGGTGGCTGTAAAAAATATTCTTTAAAAAATCCACGTTTATTGCAGTGATGGTGGGTGAAAAATATTCTTTAAAAAATCCACGTTTATTGCAGTGATGGTAGGCGAAAAATATTCTTTAAAAAATCCCCGTTTATTGCAGTGATGGTGGGTGAAAAATATTCTTTAAAAAATCCACGTTTATTGCAGTGATGGTGGGTGAAAAATATTCTTTAAAAAATCCACGTTTATTGCAGTGATGGTGGGTGAAAAATATTCTTTAAAAAATCCACGTTTATTGCTGTGATGGTGGGTGAAAAATATTCTTTAAAAAATCCACGTTTATTGCTGTGATGGTGGCTGTAAAAAATATTCTTTAAAAAATCCACGTTTATTGCTGTGATGGTGGGTGAAAAATATTCTTTAAAAAATCCACGTTTATTGCAGTGATGGTGGGTGAAAAATATTCTTTAAAAAATCCACGTTTATTGCTGTGATGGTGGGTGAAAAATATTCTTTAAAAAATCCACGTTTATTGCTGTGATGGTGGCTGTAAAAAATATTCTTTAAAAAATCCACGTTTATTGCTGTGATGGTGGCTGTAAAAAATATTCTTTAAAAATCCACGTTTATTGCTGTGATGGTGGCTGTAAAAAATATTCTTTAAAAAATCCACGTTTATTGCTGTGTGGGTGGGTGAAAAAATATTCTTTAAAAAATCCACGTTTATTGCTGTGATGGTGGCTGAAAAATATTCTTTAAAGAATCCACGTTTATTGCTGTGATGGTGGCTGTAAAAAATATTCTTTAAAAAATCCACGTTTATTGCTGTGTGGGTGGGTGAAAAAATATTCTTTAAAAAAATCCACGTTTATTGCTGTGATGGTGGCTGTAAAAAATATTCTTTAAAAATCCACGTTTATTGCTGTGATGGTGGCTGTAAAAAATATTCTTTAAAAAATCCACGTTTATTGCTGTGTGGGTGGGTGAAAAAATATTCTTTAAAAAATCCACGTTTATTGCTGTGATGGTGGCTGTAAAAAATATTCTTTAAAAAATCCACGTTTATTGCTGTGATGGTGGCTGTAAAAAATATTCTTTAAAAAATCCACGTTTATTGCTGTGATGGTGGCTGTAAAAAATATACTTTAAAAAATCCACGTTTATTGCTGTGATGGTGGCTGTAAAAAATATTCTTTAAAAAATCCACGTTTATTGCTGTGATGGTGGCTGTAAAAAATATTCTTTAAAAAATCCACGTTTATTGCTGTGATGGTGGCTGTAAAAAATATTCTTTAAAAAATCCACGTTTATTGCTGTGATGGTGGTTGAAAAAAATATTCTTTAAAAAATCCACGTTTATTGCTGTGATGGTGGTTGAAAAAATATTCTTTAAAAAATCCACGTTTATTGCTGTGATGGTGGGTGAAAAATATTCTTTAAAAAATCCACGTTTATTGCTGTGATGGTGGGTGAAAAATATTCTTTAAAAAATCCACGTTTATTGCTGTGATGGTGGCTGTAAAAAATATTCTTTAAAAAATCCACGTTTATTGCTGTGATGGTGGCTGTAAAAAATATTCTTTAAAAAATCCACGTTTATTGTTGTGATGGTGGCTGTAAAAAATATTCTTTAAAAAATCCACGTTTATTGCTGTGATGGTGGCTGTAAAAAATATTCTTTAAAAAATCCACGTTTATTGCTGTGTGGGTGGGTGAAAAAATATTCTTTAAAAAATCCACGTTTATTGCTGTGATGGTGGCTGTAAAAAATATTCTTTAAAAAATCCACGTTTATTGCTGTGATGGTGGCTGTAAAAAATATTCTTTAAAAAATCCACGTTTATTGTTGTGATGGTGGCTGTAAAAAATATTCTTTAAAAAATCCACGTTTATTGCTGTGATGGTGGCTGTAAAAAATATTCTTTAAAAAATCCACGTTTATTGCTGTGTGGGTGGGTGAAAAAATATTCTTTAAAAAATCCACGTTTATTGCTGTGATGGTGGCTGTAAAAAATATTCTTTAAAAAATCCACGTTTATTGCTGTGATGGTGGCTGTAAAAAATATTCTTTAAAAAATCCACGTTTATTGCTGTGATGGTGGCTGTAAAAAATATTCTTTAAAAAATCCACGTTTATTGCTGTGATGGTGGCTGTAAAAAATATTCTTTAAAAAATCCACGTTTATTGCTGTGATGGTGGCTGTAAAAAATATTCTTTAAAAAATCCACGTTTATTGCTGTGATGGTGGGTGAAAAAATATTCTTTAAAAAATCCACGTTTATTGCTGTGATGGTGGCTGTAAAAAATATTCTTTAAAAAATCCACGTTTATTGCTGTGATGGTGGCTGTAAAAAATATTCTTTAAAAAATCCACGTTTATTGCTGTGATGGTGGCTGTAAAAAATATTCTTTAAAAAATCCACGTTTATTGCTGTGATGGTGGCTGTAAAAAATATTCTTTAAAAAATCCACGTTTATTGCTGTGATGGTGGCTGTAAAAAATATTCTTTAAAAAATCCACGTTTATTGCTGTGATGGTGGCTGTAAAAAATATACTTTAAAAAATCCACGTTTATTGCTGTGATGGTGGCTGTAAAAAATATTCTTTAAAAAATCCACGTTTATTGCTGTGATGGTGGCTGTAAAAAATATTCTTTAAAAAATCCACGTTTATTGCTGTGATGGTGGCTGAAAAAAATATTCTTTAAAAAATCCACGTTTATTGCTGTGATGGTGGGTGAAAAAATATTCTTTAAAAAATCCACGTTTATTGCTGTGATGGTGGCTGAAAAAAATATTCTTTAAAAAATCCACGTTTATTGCTGTGATGGTGGGTGAAAAAAATATTCTTTAAAAAATCCACGTTTATTGCTGTGATGGTGGTTGAAAAAAATATTCTTTAAAAAATCCACGTTTATTGCAGTGATGGTGGGTGAAAAATATTCTTTAAAAAATCCACGTTTATTGCTGTGATGGTGGGTGAAAAATATTCTTTAAAAAATCCACGTTTATTGCAGTGATGGTGGGTGAAAAATATTCTTTAAAAAATCCACGTTTATTGCTGTGATGGTGGCTGTAAAAAATATTCTTTAAAAAATCCACGTTTATTGCAGTGATGGTGGGTGAAAAATATTCTTTAAAAAATCCACGTTTATTGCTGTGATGGTGGGTGAAAAATATTCTTTAAAAAATCCACGTTTATTGCTGTGATGGTGGTTAAAAAAATTTCCTTTAAAAAATCCACGTTTATTGCTGTGATGGTGGTTGAAAAAATATTCTTTAAAAAATCCACGTTTATTGCTGTGATGGTGGCTGAAAAAATATTCTTTAAAAAATCCACGTTTATTGCTGTGATGGTGGGTGAAAAAAATATTCTTTAAAAAATCCACGTTTATTGCTGTGATGGTGGTTGAAAAAAATATTCTTTAAAAAATCCACGTTTATTGCAGTGATGGTGGGTGAAAAATATTCTTTAAAAAATCCACGTTTATTGCTGTGATGGTGGGTGAAAAATATTCTTTAAAAAATCCACGTTTATTGCAGTGATGGTGGGTGAAAAATATTCTTTAAAAAATCCACGTTTATTGCTGTGATGGTGGCTGTAAAAAATATTCTTTAAAAAATCCACGTTTATTGCAGTGATGGTGGGTGAAAAATATTCTTTAAAAAATCCACGTTTATTGCTGTGATGGTGGGTGAAAAATATTCTTTAAAAAATCCCCGTTTATTGCTGTGATGGTGGGTGAAAAATATTCTTTAAAAAATCCCCGTTTATTGCAGTGATGGTGGGTGAAAAATATTCTTTAAAAAATCCACGTTTATTGCAGTGATGGTGGGTGAAAAATATTCTTTAAAAAATCCACGTTTATTGCTGTGATGGTGGGTGAAAAATATTCTTTAAAAAATCCACGTTTATTGCTGTGATGGTGGGTGAAAAATATTCTTTCAAAAATCCACGTTTATTGCTGTGATGGTGGCTGTAAAAAATATTCTTTAAAAAATCCACGTTTATTGCTGTGATGGTGGGTGAAAAATATTCTTTAAAAAATCCACGTTTATTGCAGTGATGGTGGGTGAAAAATATTCTTTAAAAAATCCACGTTTATTGCTGTGATGGTGGCTGTAAAAAATATTCTTTAAAAAATCCACGTTTATTGCTGTGATGGTGGCTGTAAAAAATATTCTTTAAAAAATCCACGTTTATTGCAGTGATGGTGGGTGAAAAATATTCTTTAAAAAATCCACGTTTATTGCTGTGATGGTGGCTGTAAAAAATATTCTTTAAAAAATCCACGTTTATTGTTGTGATGGTGGCTGTAAAAAATATTCTTTAAAAAATCCACGTTTATTGCTGTGATGGTGGCTGTAAAAAATATTCTTTAAAATCCACGTTTATTGCTGTGATGGTGGCTGTAAAAAATATTCTTTAAAAAATCCACGTTTATTGCTGTGATGGTGGCTGTAAAAAATATTCTTTAAAAAATCCACGTTTATTGCTGTGTGGGTGGGTGAAAAAATATTCTTTAAAAAATCCACGTTTATTGCTGTGATGGTGGCTGTAAAAAATATTCTTTAAAAAATCCACGTTTATTGCTGTGATGGTGGCTGTAAAAAATATTCTTTAAAAAATCCACGTTTATTGCTGTGATGGTGGCTGTAAAAAATATACTTTAAAAAATCCACGTTTATTGCTGTGATGGTGGCTGTAAAAAATATTCTTTAAAAAATCCACGTTTATTGCTGTGATGGTGGTTGAAAAAAATATTCTTTAAAAAATCCACGTTTATTGCTGTGATGGTGGTTGAAAAAATATTCTTTAAAAAATCCACGTTTATTGCTGTGATGGTGGCTGAAAAAAATCCACGTTTATTGCTGTGATGGTGGCTGTAAAAAATATTCTTTAAAAAATCCACGTTTATTGCTGTGATGGTGGCTGTAAAAAATATTCTTTAAAAAATCCACGTTTATTGCTGTGATGGTGGTTGAAAAAAATATTCTTTAAAAAATCCACGTTTATTGCTCTGATGGTGGTTGAAAAAATATTCTTTAAAAAATCCACGTTTATTGCTGTGATGGTGGCTGAAAAAAATCCACGTTTATTGCTGTGATGGTGGCTGTAAAAAATATTCTTTAAAAATCCACGTTTATTGCTGTGATGGTGGCTGTAAAAAATATTCTTTAAAAAATCCACGTTTATTGCTGTGTGGGTGGGTGAAAAAATATTCTTTAAAAAATCCACGTTTATTGCTGTGATGGTGGCTGTAAAAATATTCTTTAAAGAATCCACGTTTATTGCTGTGATGGTGGCTGTAAAAAATATTCTTTAAAAAATCCACGTTTATTGCTGTGTGGGTGGGTGAAAAAATATTCTTTAAAAAAATCCACGTTTATTGCTGTGATGGTGGCTGTAAAAAATATTCTTTAAAAATCCACGTTTATTGCTGTGATGGTGGCTGTAAAAAATATTCTTTAAAAAATCCACGTTTATTGCTGTGTGGGTGGGTGAAAAAATATTCTTTAAAAAATCCACGTTTATTGCTGTGATGGTGGCTGTAAAAAATATTCTTTAAAAAATCCACGTTTATTGCTGTGATGGTGGCTGTAAAAAATATTCTTTAAAAAATCCACGTTTATTGCTGTGATGGTGGCTGTAAAAAATATACTTTAAAAAATCCACGTTTATTGCTGTGATGGTGGCTGTAAAAAATATTCTTTAAAAAATCCACGTTTATTGCTGTGATGGTGGCTGTAAAAAATATTCTTTAAAAAATCCACGTTTATTGCTGTGATGGTGGCTGTAAAAAATATTCTTTAAAAAATCCACGTTTATTGCTGTGATGGTGGTTGAAAAAAATATTCTTTAAAAAATCCACGTTTATTGCTGTGATGGTGGTTGAAAAAATATTCTTTAAAAAATCCACGTTTATTGCTGTGATGGTGGGTGAAAAATATTCTTTAAAAAATCCACGTTTATTGCTGTGATGGTGGCTGTAAAAAATATTCTTTAAAAAATCCACGTTTATTGTTGTGATGGTGGCTGTAAAAAATATTCTTTAAAAAATCCACGTTTATTGCTGTGTGGGTGGGTGAAAAAATATTCTTTAAAAAATCCACGTTTATTGCTGTGATGGTGGCTGTAAAAAATATTCTTTAAAAAATCCACGTTTATTGCTGTGATGGTGGCTGTAAAAAATATTCTTTAAAAAATCCACGTTTATTGCTGTGATGGTGGCTGTAAAAAATATTCTTTAAAAAATCCACGTTTATTGCTGTGATGGTGGCTGTAAAAAATATTCTTTAAAAAATCCACGTTTATTGTTGTGATGGTGGCTGTAAAAAATATTCTTTAAAAAATCCACGTTTATTGCTGTGATGGTGGCTGTAAAAAATATTCTTTAAAAAATCCACGTTTATTGCTGTGATGGTGGCTGTAAAAAATATTCTTTAAAAAATCCACGTTTATTGTTGTGATGGTGGCTGTAAAAAATATTCTTTAAAAAATCCACGTTTATTGCTGTGATGGTGGCTGTAAAAAATATTCTTTAAAAAATCCACGTTTATTGCTGTGATGGTGGCTGTAAAAAATATTCTTTAAAAAATCCACGTTTATTGCTGTGATGGTGGCTGTAAAAAATATTCTTTAAAAAATCCACGTTTATTGCTGTGATGGTGGCTGTAAAAAATATTCTTTAAAAAATCCACGTTTATTGCAGTGATGGTGGGTGAAAAATATTCTTTAAAAAATCCACGTTTATTGCAGTGATGGTAGGCGAAAAATATTCTTTAAAAAATCCCCGTTTATTGCAGTGATGGTGGGTGAAAAATATTCTTTAAAAAATCCCCGTTTATTGCAGTGATGGTGGGTGAAAAATATTCTTTAAAAAATCCACGTTTATTGCAGTGATGGTGGGTGAAAAATATTCTTTAAAAAATCCACGTTTATTGCTGTGATGGTGGGTGAAAAATATTCTTTAAAAAATCCACGTTTATTGCTGTGATGGTGGGTGAAAAATATTCTTTCAAAAATCCACGTTTATTGCTGTGATGGTGGCTGTAAAAAATATTCTTTAAAAAATCCACGTTTATTGCTGTGATGGTGGGTGAAAAATATTCTTTAAAAAATCCACGTTTATTGCAGTGATGGTGGGTGAAAAATATTCTTTAAAAAATCCACGTTTATTGCTGTGATGGTGGCTGTAAAAAATATTCTTTAAAAAATCCACGTTTATTGCTGTGATGGTGGCTGTAAAAAATATTCTTTAAAAAATCCACGTTTATTGCTGTGATGGTGGCTGTAAAAAATATTCTTTAAAAATCCACGTTTATTGCTGTGATGGTGGCTGTAAAAAATATTCTTTAAAAAATCCACGTTTATTGCTGTGATGGTGGCTGTAAAAAATATTCTTTAAAAAATCCACGTTTATTGCTGTGATGGTGGCTGTAAAAAATATTCTTTAAAAAATCCACGTTTATTGTTGTGATGGCGGCTGTAAAAAATATTCTTTAAAAAATCCACGTTTATTGCTGTGATGGTGGCTGTAAAAAATATTCTTTAAAATCCACGTTTATTGCTGTGATGGTGGCTGTAAAAAATATTCTTTAAAAAATCCACGTTTATTGCTGTGATGGTGGCTGTAAAAAATATTCTTTAAAAAATCCACGTTTATTGCTGTGTGGGTGGGTGAAAAAATATTCTTTAAAAAATCCACGTTTATTGCTGTGATGGTGGCTGTAAAAAATATTCTTTAAAAAATCCACGTTTATTGCTGTGATGGTGGCTGTAAAAAATATTCTTTAAAAAATCCACGTTTATTGCTGTGTGGGTGGGTGAAAAAATATTCTTTAAAAAATCCACGTTTATTGCTGTGATGGTGGCTGTAAAAAATATACTTTAAAAAATCCACGTTTATTGCTGTGATGGTGGCTGTAAAAAATATTCTTTAAAAAATCCACGTTTATTGCTGTGTGGGTGGGTGAAAAAATATTCTTTAAAAAATCCACGTTTATTGCTGTGATGGTGGCTGTAAAAAATATACTTTAAAAAATCCACGTTTATTGCTGTGATGGTGGCTGTAAAAAATATTCTTTAAAAAATCCACGTTTATTGCTGTGATGGTGGTTGAAAAAAATATTCTTTAAAAAATCCACGTTTATTGCTGTGATGGTGGCTGAAAAAAATCCACGTTTATTGCTGTGATGGTGGCTGTAAAAAATATTCTTTAAAAAATCCACGTTTATTGCTGTGATGGTGGCTGTAAAAAATATTCTTTAAAAAATCCACGTTTATTGCTGTGATGGTGGCTGTAAAAAATATTCTTTAAAAAATCCACGTTTATTGCTGTGATGGTGGCTGTAAAAAATATACTTTAAAAAATCCACGTTTATTGCTGTGATGGTGGCTGTAAAAAATATTCTTTAAAAAATCCACGTTTATTGCTGTGATGGTGGTTAAAAAAAATTTCCTTTAAAAAATCCACGTTTATTGCTGTGATGGTGGTTGAAAAAATATTCTTTAAAAAATCCACGTTTATTGCTGTGATGGTGGCTGAAAAAAATATTCTTTAAAAAATCCACGTTTATTGCTGTGATGGTGGCTGAAAAAAATATTCTTTAAAAAATCCACGTTTATTGCTGTGATGGTGGTTGAAAAAAATATTCTTTAAAAAATCCACGTTTATTGCAGTGATGGTGGGTGAAAAATATTCTTTAAAAAATCCACGTTTATTGCTGTGATGGTGGGTGAAAAATATTCTTTAAAAAATCCACGTTTATTGCTGTGATGGTGGGTGAAAAATATTCTTTAAAAAATCCACGTTTATTGCTGTGATGGTGGCTGTAAAAAATATTCTTTAAAAAATCCACGTTTATTGCTGTGATGGTGGGTGAAAAATATTCTTTAAAAAATCCACGTTTATTGCAGTGATGGTGGGTGAAAAATATTCTTTAAAAAATCCACGTTTATTGCTGTGATGGTGGGTGAAAAATATTCTTTAAAAAATCCACGTTTATTGCTGTGATGGTGGCTGTAAAAAATATTCTTTAAAAAATCCACGTTTATTGCAGTGATGGTGGGTGAAAAATATTCTTTAAAAAATCCACGTTTATTGCAGTGATGGTAGGCGAAAAATATTCTTTAAAAAATCCCCGTTTATTGCAGTGATGGTGGGTGAAAAATATTCTTTAAAAAATCCACGTTTATTGCAGTGATGGTGGGTGTAAAAAATATTCTTTAAAAAATCCACGTTTATTGCTGTGATGGTGGCTGTAAAAAATATTCTTTAAAAAATCCACGTTTATTGCTGTGATGGTGGCTGTAAAAAATATTCTTTAAAAATCCACGTTTATTGCAGTGATGGTGGGTGAAAAATATTCTTTAAAAAATCCACGTTTATTGCTGTGATGGTGGGTGAAAAATATTCTTTAAAAAATCCACGTTTATTGCTGTGATGGTGGGTGAAAAATATTCTTTAAAAAAATCCACGTTTATTGCAGTGATGGTGGGTGAAAAATATTCTTTAAAAAATCCACGTTTATTGCTGTGATGGTGGGTGAAAAATATTCTTTAAAAAATCCACGTTTATTGCTGTGATGGTGGGTGAAAAATATTCTTTAAAAAAATCCACGTTTATTGCAGTGATGGTGGGTGAAAAATATTCTTTAAAAAATCCACGTTTATTGCTGTGATGGTGGGTGAAAAATATTCTTTAAAAAATCCACGTTTATTGCTGTGATGGTGGCTGTAAAAAATATTCTTTAAAAAATCCACGTTTATTGCTGTGATGGTGGCTGTAAAAAATATTCTTTAAAAATCCACGTTTATTGCTGTGATGGTGGCTGTAAAAAATATTCTTTAAAAAATCCACGTTTATTGCTGTGATGGTGGCTGAAAAAAATATTCTTTAAAAAATCCACGTTTATTGCTGTGATGGTGGTTGAAAAAAATATTCTTTAAAAAATCCACGTTTATTGCAGTGATGGTGGGTGAAAAATATTCTTTAAAAAATCCACGTTTATTGCTGTGATGGTGGGTGAAAAATATTCTTTAAAAAATCCACGTTTATTGCTGTGATGGTGGCTGTAAAAAATATTCTTTAAAAAATCCACGTTTATTGCTGTGATGGTGGCTGTAAAAAATATTCTTTAAAAAATCCACGTTTATTGCTGTGATGGTGGGTGAAAAATATTCTTTAAAAAATCCACGTTTATTGCTGTGATGGTGGGTGAAAAATATTCTTTAAAAAATCCACGTTTATTGCTGTGATGGTGGCTGTAAAAAATATTCTTTAAAAATCCACGTTTATTGCTGTGATGGTGGCTGTAAAAAATATTCTTTAAAAAATCCACGTTTATTGCTGTGATGGTGGTTGAAAAAATATTCTTTAAAAAATCCACGTTTATTGCTGTGATGGTGGCTGAAAAAAATATTCTTTAAAAAATCCACGTTTATTGCTGTGATGGTGGGTGAAAAATATTCTTTAAAAAATCCACGTTTATTGCTGTGATGGTGGGTGAAAAATATTCTTTAAAAAATCCACGTTTATTGCTGTGATGGTGGCTGTAAAAAATATTCTTTAAAAAATCCACGTTTATTGCTGTGATGGTGGCTGTAAAAAATATTCTTTAAAAATCCACGTTTATTGCTGTGATGGTGGCTGTAAAAAATATTCTTTAAAAAATCCACGTTTATTGCTGTGATGGTGGTTGAAAAAATATTCTTTAAAAAATCCACGTTTATTGCTGTGATGGTGGCTGAAAAAAATATTCTTTAAAAAATCCACGTTTATTGCTGTGATGGTGGTTGAAAAAATATTCTTTAAAAAATCCACGTTTATTGCTGTGATGGTGGCTGAAAAAAATATTCTTTAAAAAATCCACGTTTATTGCTGTGATGTTGGTTGGAAAAAATATTCTTTAAAAAATCCACGTTTATTGCTGTGATGGTGGGTGAAAAATATTCTTTAAAAAATCCACGTTTATTGCTGTGATGGTGGCTGTAAAAAATATTCTTTAAAAAATCCACGTTTATTGCTGTGATGGTGGCTGTAAAAAATATTCTTTAAAAATCCACGTTTATTGCTGTGATGGTGGCTGTAAAAAATATTCTTTAAAAAATCCACGTTTATTGCTGTGATGGTGGTTGAAAAAATATTCTTTAAAAAATCCACGTTTATTGCTGTGATGGTGGCTGAAAAAAATATTCTTTAAAAAATCCACGTTTATTGCTGTGATGGTGGGTGAAAAATATTCTTTAAAAAATTCACGTTTATTGCTGTGATGGTGGGTGAAAAATATTCTTTAAAAAAATCCACGTTTATTGCAGTGATGGTGGGTGAAAAATATTCTTTAAAAAATCCACGTTTATTGCTGTGATGGTGGGTGAAAAATATTCTTTAAAAAATCCACGTTTATTGCTGTGATGGTGGGTGAAAAATATTCTTTAAAAAAATCCACGTTTATTGCAGTGATGGTGGGTGAAAAATATTCTTTAAAAAATCCACGTTTATTGCTGTGATGGTGGGTGAAAAATATTCTTTAAAAAATCCACGTTTATTGCTGTGATGGTGGGTGAAAAATATTCTTTAAAAAAATCCACGTTTATTGCAGTGATGGTGGGTGAAAAATATTCTTTAAAAAATCCACGTTTATTGCTGTGATGGTGGGTGAAAAATATTCTTTAAAAAATCCACGTTTATTGCTGTGATGGTGGCTGTAAAAAATATTCTTTAAAAAATCCACGTTTATTGCTGTGATGGTGGCTGTAAAAAATATTCTTTAAAAATCCACGTTTATTGCTGTGATGGTGGCTGTAAAAAATATTCTTTAAAAAATCCACGTTTATTGCTGTGATGGTGGCTGAAAAAAATATTCTTTAAAAAATCCACGTTTATTGCTGTGATGGTGGTTGAAAAAAATATTCTTTAAAAAATCCACGTTTATTGCAGTGATGGTGGGTGAAAAATATTCTTTAAAAAATCCACGTTTATTGCTGTGATGGTGGGTGAAAAATATTCTTTAAAAAATCCACGTTTATTGCTGTGATGGTGGCTGTAAAAAATATTCTTTAAAAAATCCACGTTTATTGCTGTGATGGTGGCTGTAAAAAATATTCTTTAAAAAATCCACGTTTATTGCTGTGATGGTGGTTGAAAAAATATTCTTTAAAAAATTCACGTTTATTGCTGTGATGGTGGCTGAAAAAAATATTCTTTAAAAAATCCACGTTTATTGCTGTGATGGTGGTTGAAAAAATATTCTTTAAAAAATCCACGTTTATTGCTGTGATGGTGGGTGAAAAATATTCTTTAAAAAATCCACGTTTATTGCTGTGATGGTGGGTGAAAAATATTCTTTAAAAAAATCCACGTTTATTGCAGTGATGGTGGGTGAAAAATATTCTTTAAAAAATCCACGTTTATTGCTGTGATGGTGGGTGAAAAATATTCTTTAAAAAATCCACGTTTATTGCTGTGATGGTGGGTGAAAAATATTCTTTAAAAAAATCCACGTTTATTGCAGTGATGGTGGGTGAAAAATATTCTTTAAAAAATCCACGTTTATTGCTGTGATGGTGGGTGAAAAATATTCTTTAAAAAATCCACGTTTATTGCTGTGATGGTGGGTGAAAAATATTCTTTAAAAAAATCCACGTTTATTGCAGTGATGGTGGGTGAAAAATATTCTTTAAAAAATCCACGTTTATTGCTGTGATGGTGGGTGAAAAATATTCTTTAAAAAATCCACGTTTATTGCTGTGATGGTGGCTGTAAAAAATATTCTTTAAAAAATCCACGTTTATTGCTGTGATGGTGGCTGTAAAAAATATTCTTTAAAAATCCACGTTTATTGCTGTGATGGTGGCTGTAAAAAATATTCTTTAAAAAATCCACGTTTATTGCTGTGATGGTGGTTGAAAAAAATATTCTTTAAAAAATCCACGTTTATTGCTGTGATGGTGGCTGAAAAAAATATTCTTTAAAAAATCCACGTTTATTGCTGTGATGGTGGTTGAAAAAAATATTCTTTAAAAAATCCACGTTTATTGCAGTGATGGTGGGTGAAAAATATTCTTTAAAAAATCCACGTTTATTGCTGTGATGGTGGGTGAAAAATATTCTTTAAAAAATCCACGTTTATTGCTGTGATGGTGGCTGTAAAAAATATTCTTTAAAAAATCCACGTTTATTGCTGTGATGGTGGCTGTAAAAAATATTCTTTAAAAATCCACGTTTATTGCTGTGATGGTGGCTGTAAAAAATATTCTTTAAAAAATCCACGTTTATTGCTGTGATGGTGGTTGAAAAAATATTCTTTAAAAAATCCACGTTTATTGCTGTGATGGTGGCTGAAAAAAATATTCTTTAAAAAATCCACGTTTATTGCTGTGATGGTGGTTGAAAAAATATTCTTTAAAAAATCCACGTTTATTGCTGTGATGGTGGTTGAAAAAATATTCTTTAAAAAATCCACGTTTATTGCTGTGATGGTGGCTGTAAAAAATATTCTTTAAAAAATCCACGTTTATTGCTGTGATGGTGGTTGAAAAAATATTCTTTAAAAAATCCACGTTTATTGCTGTGATGGTGGCTGAAAAAAATATTCTTTAAAAAATCCACGTTTATTGCTGTGATGGTGGTTGAAAAAAATATTCTTTAAAAAAATCCACGTTTATTGCAGTGATGGTGGGTGAAAAATATTCTTTAAAAAATCCACGTTTATTGCTGTGATGGTGGGTGAAAAATATTCTTTAAAAAATCCACGTTTATTGCTGTGATGGTGGCTGTAAAAAATATTCTTTAAAAAATCCACGTTTATTGCTGTGATGGTGGCTGTAAAAAATATTCTTTAAAAATCCACGTTTATTGCTGTGATGGTGGCTGTAAAAAATATTCTTTAAAAAATCCACGTTTATTGCTGTGATGGTGGTTGAAAAAAATATTCTTTAAAAAATCCACGTTTATTGCTGTGATGGTGGTTGAAAAAATATTCTTTAAAAAATCCACGTTTATTGCTGTGATGGTGGCTGAAAAAAATATTCTTTAAAAAATCCACGTTTATTGCTGTGATGGTGGTTGAAAAAAATATTCTTTAAAAAATCCACGTTTATTGCAGTGATGGTGGGTGAAAAATATTCTTTAAAAAATCCACGTTTATTGCTGTGATGGTGGGTGAAAAATATTCTTTAAAAAATCCACGTTTATTGCTGTGATAGTGGCTGTAAAAAATATTCTTTAAAAAATCCACGTTTATTGCTGTGATGGTGGGTGAAAAATATTCTTTAAAAAATCCACGTTTATTGTAGTGATGGTGGGTGAAAAATATTCTTTAAAAAATCCACGTTTATTGCTGTGATGGTGGGTGAAAAATATTCTTTAAAAAATCCACGTTTATTGCTGTGATGGTGGCTGTAAAAAATATTCTTTAAAAAATCCACGTTTATTGCTGTGATGGTGGCTGTAAAAAATATTCTTTAAAAAATCCACGTTTATTGCTGTGATGGTGGCTGTAAAAAATATTCTTTAAAAAATCCACGTTTATTGTTGTGATGGTGGCTGTAAAAAATATTCTTTAAAAAATCCACGTTTATTGCTGTGATGGTGGCTGTAAAAAATATTCTTTAAAAAATCCACGTTTATTGCTGTGATGGTGGCTGTAAAAAATATTCTTTAAAAATCCACGTTTATTGCTGTGATGGTGGCTGTAAAAAATATTCTTTAAAAAATCCACGTTTATTGCTGTGATGGTGGCTGTAAAAAATATTCTTTAAAAAATCCACGTTTATTGCAGTGATGGTGGGTGAAAAATATTCTTTAAAAAATCCACGTTTATTGCTGTGTGGGTGGGTGAAAAAATATTCTTTAAAAAATCCACGTTTATTGCTGTGTGGGTGGGTGAAAAAATATTCTTTAAAAAATCCACGTTTATTGCTGTGTGGGTGGGTGAAAAAATATTCTTTAAAAAATCCACGTTTATTGCTGTGTGGGTGGGTGAAAAAATATTCTTTAAAAAATCCACGTTTATTGCTGTGTGGGTGGCTGTAAAAAATATACTTTAAAAAATCCACGTTTATTGCTGTGATGGTGGGTGAAAAATATTCTTTAAAAAATCCACGTTTATTGCTGTGATGGTGGCTGTAAAAAATATTCTTTAAAAAATCCACGTTTATTGCTGTGATGGTGGGTGACAAATATTCTTTAAAAAATCCACGTTTATTGCTGTGATGGTGGCTGTAAAAAATATTCTTTAAAAATCCACGTTTATTGCTGTGATGGTGGCTGTAAAAAATATTCTTTAAAAAATCCACGTTTATTGCTGTGATGGTGGCTGTAAAAAATATTCTTTAAAAATCCACGTTTATTGCTGTGATGGTGGCTGTAAAAAATATTCTTTAAAAAATCCACGTTTATTGCTGTGATGGTGGCTGTAAAAAATATTCTTTAAAAAATCCACGTTTATTGCTGTGATGGTGGCTGTAAAAAATATTCTTTAAAAAATCCACGTTTATTGTTGTGATGGTGGCTGTAAAAAATATTCTTTAAAAAATCCACGTTTATTGCTGTGATGGTGGCTGTAAAAAATATTCTTTAAAAATCCACGTTTATTGCTGTGATGGTGGCTGTAAAAAATATTCTTTAAAAAATCCACGTTTATTGCTGTGTGGGTGGGTGAAAAAATATTCTTTAAAAAATCCACGTTTATTGCTGTGTGGGTGGGTGAAAAAATATTCTTTAAAAAATCCACGTTTATTCTTTAAAAAATCCACGTTTATTGCTGTGTGGGTGGGTAAAAAAATATTCTTTAAAAAATCCACGTTTATTGCTGTGATTTAGGTTGTAAAAAATATTCTTTAAAAAATCCACGTTTATTGCTGTGATTTAGGTTGTAAAAAATATTCTTTAAAAAATCCACGTTTATTGCTGTGATGTTGGTTGGAAAAAATATTCTTTAAAAAATCCACGTTTGTTGATGTGATGTTGGTTGGAAAAAATATTCTTTAAAAAATCCACGTTTATTGATGTGATGTTGGTTGGAAAAAATATTCTTTAAAAAATCCACGTTTATTGCTGTGATTTAGGTTGTAAAAAATATTCTTTAAAAAATCCACGTTTATTGCTGTGATTTAGGTTGTAAAAAATATTCTTTAAAAAATCCACGTTTATTGCTGTGATGTTGGTTGGAAAAAATATTCTTTAAAAAATCCACGTTTGTTGATGTGATGTTGGTTGGAAAAAATATTCTTTAAAAAATCCACGTTTATTGATGTGATGTTGGTTGGAAAAAATATTCTTTAAAAAATCCACGTTTATTGATGTGATGTTGGTTGGAAAAAATATTCTTTAACAAATCCACGTTTATTGCTGTGATATTGGATGAAAAAATATTCTTTAAAAATCCACGTTTGTTGATGTGATGTTGGCTGTAAAAAATATTCTTTAAAAAATCCACGTTTATTGCTGTGATGGTGGCTGTAAAAAATATACTTTAAAAAATCCACGTTTATTGCTGTGTGGGTGGCTGTAAAAAATATTCTTTAAAAATCCACGTTTATTGCTGTGATGGTGGCTGTAAAAAATATTCTTTAAAAAATCCACGTTTATTGCTGTGATGGTGGCTGTAAAAAATATTCTTTAAAAAATCCACGTTTATTGCTGTGTGGGTGGGTGAAAAAATATTCTTTAAAAAATCCACGTTTATTGCTGTGTGGGTGGGTGAAAAAATATTCTTTAAAAAATCCACGTTTATTGCTGTGTGGGTGGGTGAAAAAATATTCTTTAAAAAATCCACGTTTATTGTTGTGATGGTGGCTGTAAAAAATATTCTTTAAAAAATCCACGTTTATTGCTGTGATGGTGGCTGTAAAAAATATTCTTTAAAAATCCACGTTTATTGCTGTGATGGTGGCTGTAAAAAATATTCTTTAAAAAATCCACGTTTATTGCTGTGATGGTGGCTGTAAAAAATATTCTTTAAAAAATCCACGTTTATTGCTGTGTGGGTGGGTGAAAAAATATTCTTTAAAAAATCCACGTTTATTGCTGTGTGGGTGGGTGAAAAAATATTCTTTAAAAAATCCACGTTTATTCTTTAAAAAATCCACGTTTATTGCTGTGTGGGTGGGTAAAAAAATATTCTTTAAAAAATCCACGTTTATTGCTGTGATTTAGGTTGTAAAAAATATTCTTTAAAAAATCCACGTTTATTGCTGTGATTTAGGTTGTAAAAAATATTCTTTAAAAAATCCACGTTTATTGCTGTGATGTTGGTTGGAAAAAATATTCTTTAAAAAATCCACGTTTGTTGATGTGATGTTGGTTGGAAAAAATATTCTTTAAAAAATCCACGTTTATTGATGTGATGTTGGTTGGAAAAAATATTCTTTAAAAAATCCACGTTTACTGCTGTGATTTAGGTTGTAAAAAATATTCTTTAAAAAATCCACGTTTATTGCTGTGATTTAGGTTGTAAAAAATATTCTTTAAAAAATCCACGTTTATTGCTGTGATGTTGGTTGGAAAAAATATTCTTTAAAAAATCCACGTTTGTTGATGTGATGTTGGTTGGAAAAAATATTCTTTAAAAAATCCACGTTTATTGATGTGATGTTGGTTGGAAAAAATATTCTTTAAAAAATCCAGGTTTATTGCTGTGATATTGGATGAAAAAATATTCTTTAAAAATCCACGTTTGTTGATGTGATGTTGGCTGTAAAAAATATTCTTTAAAAATCCACGTTTGTTGATGTGATGTTGGCTGTAAAAAATATTCTTTAAAAAATCCACGTTTATTGCTGTGATGGTGGCTGTAAAAAATATACTTTAAAAAATCCACGTTTATTGCTGTGATGGTGGCTGTAAAAAATATTCTTTAAAAAATCCACGTTTATTGCTGTGATGGTGGTTGAAAAAAATATTCTTTAAAAAATCCACGTTTATTGCTGTGATGGTGGTTGAAAAAATATTCTTTAAAAAATCCACGTTTATTGCTGTGATGGTGGCTGAAAAAAATATTCTTTAAAAAATCCACGTTTATTGCTGTGATGTTGGTTGGAAAAAATATTCTTTAAAAAATCCACGTTTGTTGATGTGATGTTGGATGGAAAAAATATTCTTTAAAAAATCCACGTTTATTGATGTGATGTTGGTTGGAAAAAATATTCTTTAAAAAATCCACGTTTATTGCTGTGATTTAGGTTGTAAAAAATATTCTTTAAAAAATCCACGTTTATTGCTGTGATGGTGGCTGTAAAAAATATACTTTAAAAAATCCACGTTTATTGCTGTGATGGTGGCTGTAAAAAATATTCTTTAAAAAATCCACGTTTATTGCTGTGTGGGTGGCTCTAAAAAATATTCTTTAAAAATCCACGTTTATTGCTGTGATGGTGGCTGTAAAAAATATTCTTTAAAAAATCCACGTTTATTGCTGTGATGGTGGCTGTAAAAAATATTCTTTAAAAAATCCACGTTTATTGCTGTGTGGGTGGGTGAAAAAATATTCTTTAAAAAATCCACGTTTATTGCTGTGTGGGTGGGTGAAAAAATATTCTTTAAAAAATCCACGTTTATTGTTGTGATGGTGGCTGTAAAAAATATTCTTTAAAAAATCCACGTTTATTGCTGTGATGGTGGCTGTAAAAAATATTCTTTAAAAATCCACGTTTATTGCTGTGATGGTGGCTGTAAAAAATATTCTTTAAAAAATCCACGTTTATTGCTGTGATGGTGGCTGTAAAAAATATTCTTTAAAAAATCCACGTTTATTGCTGTGTGGGTGGGTGAAAAAATATTCTTTAAAAAATCCACGTTTATTCTTTAAAAAATCCACGTTTATTGCTGTGTGGGTGGGTAAAAAAATATTCTTTAAAAAATCCACGTTTATTGCTGTGTGGGTGGGTGAAAAAATATTCTTTAAAAAATCCACGTTTATTCTTTAAAAAATCCACGTTTATTGCTGTGTGGGTGGGTAAAAAAATATTCTTTAAAAAATCCACGTTTATTGCTGTGATTTAGGTTGTAAAAAATATTCTTTAAAAAATCCACGTTTATTGCTGTGATGTTGGTTGGAAAAAATATTCTTTAAAAAATCCACGTTTGTTGATGTGATGTTGGTTGGAAAAAATATTCTTTAAAAAATCCACGTTTATTGATGTGATTTAGGTTGTAAAAAATATTCTTTAAAAAATCCACGTTTATTGCTGTGATTTAGGTTGTAAAAAATATTCTTTAAAAAATCCACGTTTATTGCTGTGATGGTGGCTGTAAAAAATATTCTTTAAAAAATCCACGTTTATTGCTGTGTGGGTGGGTGAAAAAATATTCTTTAAAAAATCCACGTTTATTGCTGTGTGGGTGGGTGAAAAAATATTCTTTAAAAAATCCACGTTTATTGTTGTGATGGTGGCTGTAAAAAATATTCTTTAAAAAATCCACGTTTATTGCTGTGATGGTGGCTGTAAAAAATATTCTTTAAAAATCCACGTTTATTGCTGTGATGGTGGCTGTAAAAAATATTCTTTAAAAAATCCACGTTTATAGCTGTGATGGTGGCTGTAAAAAATATTCTTTAAAAAATCCACGTTTATTGCTGTGTGGGTGGGTGAAAAAATATTCTTTAAAAAATCCACGTTTATTGCTGTGTGGGTGGGTGAAAAAATATTCTTTAAAAAATCCACGTTTATTGTTGTGATGGTGGCTGTAAAAAATATTCTTTAAAAAATCCACGTTTATTGCTGTGATGGTGGCTGTAAAAAATATTCTTTAAAAAATCCACGTTTATTGCTGTGTGGGTGGGTGAAAAAATATTCTTTAAAAAATCCACGTTTATTGCTGTGTGGGTGGGTGAAAAAATATTCTTTAAAAAATCCACGTTTATTCTTTAAAAAATCCACGTTTATTGCTGTGTGGGTGGGTAAAAAAATATTCTTTAAAAAATCCACGTTTATTGCTGTGATTTAGGTTGTAAAAAATATTCTTTAAAAAAATCCACGTTTATTGCTGTGATGTTGGTTGGAAAAAATATTCTTTAAAAAATCCACGTTTGTTGATGTGATGTTGGTTGGAAAAAATATTCTTTAAAAAATCCACGTTTATTGCTGTGATGGTGGCTGTAAAAAATATTCTTTAAAAAATCCACGTTTATTGCTGTGTGGGTGGGTGAAAAAATATTCTTTAAAAAATCCACGTTTATTGCTGTGTGGGTGGGTGAAAAAATATTCTTTAAAAAATCCACGTTTATTCTTTAAAAAATCCACGTTTATTGCTGTGTGGGTGGGTAAAAAAATATTCTTTAAAAAATCCACGTTTATTGCTGTGATTTAGGTTGTAAAAAATATTCTTTAAAAAATCCACGTTTATTGCTGTGATGTTGGTTGGAAAAAATATTCTTTAAAAAATCCACGTTTGTTGATGTGATGTTGGTTGTAAAAAATATTCTTTAAAAAATCCACGTTTGTTGATGTGATGTTGGTTGGAAAAAATATTCTTTAAAAAATCCACGTTTATTGATGTGATTTAGGTTGTAAAAAATATTCTTTAAAAAATCCACGTTTATTGCTGTGATGGTGGCTGTAAAAAATATTCTTTAAAAAATCCACGTTTATTGCTGTGTGGGTGGGTGAAAAAATATTCTTTAAAAAATCCACGTTTATTGCTGTGTGGGTGGGTGAAAAAATATTCTTTAAAAAATCCACGTTTATTGTTGTGATGGTGGCTGTAAAAAATATTCTTTAAAAAATCCACGTTTATTGCTGTGATGGTGGCTGTAAAAAATATTCTTTAAAAATCCACGTTTATTGCTGTGATGGTGGCTGTAAAAAATATTCTTTAAAAAATCCACGTTTATTGCTGTGATGGTGGCTGTAAAAAATATTCTTTAAAAAATCCACGTTTATTGCTGTGTGGGTGGGTGAAAAAATATTCTTTAAAAAATCCACGTTTATTGCTGTGTGGGTGGGTGAAAAAATATTCTTTAAAAAATCCACGTTTATTGTTGTGATGGTGGCTGTAAAAAATATTCTTTAAAAAATCCACGTTTATTGCTGTGATGGTGGCTGTAAAAAATATTCTTTAAAAAATCCACGTTTATTGCTGTGTGGGTGGGTGAAAAAATATTCTTTAAAAAATCCACGTTTATTGCTGTGTGGGTGGGTGAAAAAATATTCTTTAAAAAATCCACGTTTATTGCTGTGTGGGTGGGTGAAAAAATATTCTTTAAAAAATCCACGTTTATTCTTTAAAAAATCCACGTTTATTGCTGTGTGGGTGGGTAAAAAAATATTTTTTAAAAAATCCACGTTTATTGCTGTGATTTAGGTTGTAAAAAATATTCTTTAAAAAATCCACGTTTATTGCTGTGATTTAGGTTGTAAAAAATATTCTTTAAAAAATCCACGTTTATTGCTGTGATTTAGGTTGTAAAAAATATTCTTTAAAAAATCCACGTTTATTGCTGTGATGTTGGTTGGAAAAAATATTCTTTAAAAAATCCACGTTTGTTGATGTGATGTTGGTTGGAAAAAATATTCTTTAAAAAATCCACGTTTATTGATGTGATGTTGGTTGGAAAAAAATATTCTTTAAAAAATCCACGTTTATTGATGTGATGTTGGTTGGAAAAAATATTCTTTAAAAAATCCACGTTTATTGCTGTGATATTGGATGAAAAAATATTCTTTAAAAATCCACGTTTGTTGATGTGATGTTGGCTGTAAAAAATATTCTTTAAAAAATCCACGTTTATTGCTGTGATGGTGGCTGTAAAAAATATACTTTAAAAAATCCACGTTTATTGCTGTGATGGTGGCTGTAAAAAATATTCTTTAAAAAATCCACGTTTATTGCTGTGATGGTGGTTGAAAAAAATATTCTTTAAAAAATCCAGGTTTATTGCTGTGATGGTGGTTGAAAAAATATTCTTTAAAAAATCCACGTTTATTGCTGTGATGGTGGCTGAAAAAAATATTCTTTAAAAAATCCACGTTTATTGCTGTGATGGTGGTTGAAAAAATATTCTTTAAAAAATCCACGTTTATTGCTGTGATGGTGGTTGAAAAAAATATTCTTTAAAAAATCCACGTTTATTGCAGTGATGGTGGGTGAAAAATATTCTTTAAAAAATCCACGTTTATTGCTGTGATGGTGGGTGAAAAATATTCTTTAAAAAATCCACGTTTATTGCTGTGATGGTGGCTGTAAAAAATATTCTTTAAAAAATCCACGTTTATTGCTGTGATGGTGGGTGAAAAATATTCTTTAAAAAATCCACGTTTATTGCAGTGATGGTGGGTGAAAAATATTCTTTAAAAAATCCACGTTTATTGCTGTGATGGTAGGTGAAAAATATTCTTTAAAAAATCCACGTTTATTGCTGTGATGGTGGCTGTAAAAAATATTCTTTAAAAAATCCACGTTTATTGCTGTGATGGTGGCTGTAAAAAATATTCTTTAAAAAATCCACGTTTATTGCTGTGATGGTAGGTGAAAAATATTCTTTAAAAAATCCACGTTTATTGCTGTGATGGTGGCTGTAAAAAATATTCTTTAAAAAATCCACGTTTATTGCTGTGATGGTGGCTGTAAAAAATATTCTTTAAAAAATCCATGTTTATTGTTGTGATGGTGGCTGTAAAAAATATTCTTTAAAAAATCCACGTTTATTGCTGTGATGGTGGCTGTAAAAAATATTCTTTAAAAATCCACGTTTATTGCTGTGATGGTGGCTGTAAAAAATATTCTTTAAAAAATCCACGTTTATTGCTGTGATGGTGGCTGTAAAAAATATTCTTTAAAAAATCCACGTTTATTGCTGTGTGGGTGGGTGAAAAAATATTCTTTAAAAAATCCACGTTTATTGCTGTGTGGGTGGGTGAAAAAATATTCTTTAAAAAATCCACGTTTATTGCTGTGTGGGTGGGTGAAAAAATATTCTTTAAAAAATCCACGTTTATTGCTGTGTGGGTGGGTGAAAAAATATTCTTTAAAAAATCCACGTTTATTGCTGTGTGGGTGGGTGAAAAAATATTCTTTAAAAAATCCACGTTTATTGCTGTGTGGGTGGGTGAAAAAATATTCTTTAAAAAATCCACGTTTATTGCTGTGTGGGTGGGTGAAAAAATATTCTTTAAAAAATCCACGTTTATTGCTGTGTGGGTGGGTGAAAAAATATTCTTTAAAAAATCCACGTTTATTGCTGTGATGGTGGGTGAAAAATATTCTTTAAAAAATCCACGTTTATTGCTGTGATGGTGGCTGTAAAAAATATTCTTTAAAAAATCCACGTTTATTGCTGTGATGGTGGCTGTAAAAAATATTCTTTAAAAATCCACGTTTATTGCTGTGATGGTGGCTGTAAAAAATATTCTTTAAAAAATCCACGTTTATTGCTGTGATGGTGGCTGTAAAAAATATTCTTTAAAAAATCTACGTTTATTGTTGTGATGGTGGCTGTAAAAAATATTCTTTAAAAATCCACGTTTATTGCTGTGATGGTGGCTGTAAAAAATATTCTTTAAAAAATCCACGTTTATTGCTGTGATGGTGGCTGTAAAAAATATTCTTTAAAAAATCTACGTTTATTGTTGTGATGGTGGCTGTAAAAAATATTCTTTAAAAAATCCACGTTTATTGCTGTGATGGTGGCTGTAAAAAATATTCTTTAAAAAATCTACGTTTATTGTTGTGATGGTGGCTGTAAAAAATATTCTTTAAAAATCCACGTTTATTGCTGTGATGGTGGCTGTAAAAAATATTCTTTAAAAAATCCACGTTTATTGCTGTGATGGTGGCTGTAAAAAATATTCTTTAAAAAATCTACGTTTATTGTTGTGATGGTGGCTGTAAAAAATATTCTTTAAAAAATCCACGTTTATTGCTGTGATGGTGGCTGTAAAAAATATTCTTTAAAAAATCCACGTTTATTGCTGTGATGGTGGCTGTAAAAAATATTCTTTAAAAAATCCACGTTTATTGCTGTGATGGTGGCTGTAAAAAATATTCTTTAAAAAATCCACGTTTATTGCTGTGATGGTGGCTGTAAAAAATATTCTTTAAAAAATCCACGTTTATTGCTGTGATGGTGGCTGTAAAAAATATTCTTTAAAAAATCCACGTTTATTGATGTGATGTTGGTTGGAAAAAAAATCTTTAAAAAATCCACGTTTTTTGTGGTGTGATGTTGGGTGAAAAAATAATCTTTAAAAAATCCAAGTTTATTGATGTGATGTTGGTTGGAAAAAATGTTCTATAAAAAATCCACGTGTTGTGGTGTGATATTGGTTGAAAAAATATTCGTTTAGAAATCCGCGTTATTTCATTCTTTAACCTATGTCCTTTTCCATTTGTCGTTTATCTCTAGCCTCCATGACCTAGGATTATAATTAAGTAATTTTATTAAAACAAAACAACCGAAAAAAATGTGTTTTCTTTGTCCGTTTTATTCATAACGCGAAAAAAAGCGGAACAAAGCCTTTAAACTTCACAATGATAATAGAGTTCAGATTGTTAGACAAACATTGGAATCCCTTTGGCTTGGATTTATAAATGAGAAATATAGCTGATGTAGCCGCATTCGCTTATTGTTTGTTTCATCATTTCATCATCAACAATCGGGCCATGGTACTTTGTTTTTGTTTCACAACTTCCGCCATGGTTTTGTTATTTGTTAAGACCTGAGTTACTTGGCCACACTCAATGTAAGGTTTTCAGTTTGAACAGCAGCAGCATCAGCATGGAGACAAAGTGTCCAAGCGTCGACGATTATCATACCTGACACACAGCGAGTGGCGTTACAGAATCCGTGCATTTTAGATTTGCATACAACGAACAAAAAAAAAACATAAATAATTTATTTCCTGTGTCTTTACCTCAATTTTTATTTCATGTTTGTGGTTTATTCTCATGGTTATCTGTGCAGCAAGCTGAGCATGGGAAATAGAAAATAAATGCAGAAAAACACATTTTCTTTCTATGAGAATTGGATGAAAACAACATGAAAATTGTGTTGGGAGGAAGTGAAAGAAGAATGTAGAATACACAACAACATTCCTTGAGACTTGAAATAACTCAGGTCCTACAAAGCCTAATAGCCATTGACTTGGCTATAATGTAGTGCCACTAGGTAGGTAGTAGTCATGACTCATAAGTGTTTGGAATATATTTTTCCACGACGATAGCAAGGATCTTTACACCATCAAGCTGTAATGTTGTCTATTGTATGAAGGATAATACCATCCACCGCATACAACTTGCCCACAGATATTCGTCAAGGATATTTGCATAGGTTTGTTTTGTTTGCATGTTAGTGTGTTTGTCTGTGTGTGTGTGCGGGAAAGTATAATATGTCTTCTGTGTTGTTATTCGTTTTTTTCTATTTCTTGCATTTGAATGTGTTTCCTTGTGTGAGAGAGTGGAAATGTGTTAATACTTATCCTGCATTTTTTGGTTTAAGTTCATTTTGTATTTATGCCGAGTGGTTTTCTTCTTCTACTTTTCAAAATTGTTGTGCAGCAGCAAAATGGGTATTATGTTGGGAAACATTTAAATGAATCACACTAAAACGTAACATGAAGTATGTATTGTGTGTGAATAAATGATTTTTTTTTCATGTATAGCATTTTGTGTGAAAAATACTTAAAGGAAGAACTTTTAAATAAATAAAATTATATATGTGTACATACATATGTTCCCATACATATCCCCGAATAGACACGGGAAGCTTCTCTCATATCAATGAGTTCACGCCGATTTATGTTGGCTTAATGATATGGAACCTATTTTTTATCCGAACGGCATATCTTACAGCACCACAGTGGTATTTGGCACCGTTGGAAAGTGTGATGGTTTCGTCCGGTCTGGGAATAGAACCGCAGATCTTATGAGTGCTAGGCGGAGGTGCTTGCCATTGCACCACGATTATACAAAAATTGTTCAAAACCAAATAAGAACGGCTTTAAGTTCGGCCGGGCCAAACTTTTTATACCCTCCACCACTAGTTGTATTCAAGTAAAATGGAACAGTTAGATTAATTTCGTTTATAAAAGTGCTAAGCTCTTCCGTCAAGCTAACTGAAGAACACCGCTTTCGTTTAACCAGTGTTTATTACCATTCGGACGATGTGCGTACAGCCTTCAAAATTAATAAAATCTTGAGATTCCATCATATTGGGAATATACAAAATGTGAACATATACTGATCATTTTCTTTGTGAAGGTTTTCTATCCATTGAGAATCCGAAATACCAATCTACAATCACTAATCCTTAAAAAGATTTAACATCGAACGGTACCATGGTACCTTCCAATCTGAGAACCCGCAATGCCTTTTCTATGGGGGACTATATTAAAACGTGCATCTATACCCACAATTCTCAGTAGGCATGTTTTATACCCATATCGATTACATTTCGGTATGAAAATGCGACTAAAACCGAAAATAGACAGGAAGCTTTCTTTAGGGACTATATCAAAACGTGCCACTATACTGAAAATTATTTACAGGAATGCTGTATATCCCCAAGGAAGACTATATACCGAATTTTACCCACTTCTGTAGATATCGGGAGGTACTGTTCTATGGAGGCTATACCAAAACAAAAAATTTTAGGTGGAAAGTCGTTAACCCAAAACGAAGACTAAATACCAAATTTGACATTGACGCCACAACCTTCAAAAAACGGAAAATCGGGAGGTACCGTTTATGGAGGCTACATGAAAACTTAAACCTATACCGACAAATTTCTTTTGGAAAGTTCTGTACCACCAACGAAGACTTAAAGCAAATTCCAGCCATTTCGGTGGGATATTGAGGATAACAACCTTTAAAATGTCGAACATAGGGAGGTACTGTTCTATGGAGGCTAAATGAAGACGTGCATTCAGAATGAAGAATTTCAGGTGGAAAGTTGTATACCTCCAACCAAGATTATATACCAAATTTCTGCCATTTTGGAGGGATATTGATATATTGATATGAACCTTCAAAAAACCGATAATCGGGAGATACCTTTCTATTGTGGCTACATGAAAACATGGACCTATAACAAAAAATTTCAGAAGGAAAGTTGTATACCCCCTATGAAGACAAAATAACAAAATTCAGCCACTTAGTTTTGATAATGAGGCTAAAACCTTCAAAATACCGAAAATCTATAAGTACCGTTCTATGGGGGCTATATGAAGATGTGGACCTATGACAAATTTCAGTTTGAAATTTGTATACCCCTAACGAAGACTAAATACCAAATTTCAGCCATTTCGGTATGATAATGAGGCTCAAACTTTCAAAATAGAGAAAATTATAAAGCTTTATCTTAAAAATTGCGACCAGTATCGACTTTGAACTTTATCGACTTGGAACTTTATACTAATCAAGAATATATGTATATACTTTATAGGGTCTCCGATGAATATTTCGATGTGTTACAAACGGAATGAGAAATTTAATTACATATGCCCTACATATTATGGTGGGGGGTATAAAAACGAATGCCTGATCCAGATTCTTCTGCTAAACAACACCTGCCGCCTACGGGTTTGTGATAGATAGAAGGTTTTGCACTTGGATCGCACTAAAAACGAAGACGGTGGACTTGCAATCCTTTTGCAACAGTCATGTTTAGCTTGAGCTTGAATCAAGTCTGTAACCGCAGAGATGGAACGGCTGAATGTGTATATCCCGATCACATTTGGGAGACGATAACGATAATCATGAACATGACCAGTGAAGCAGATTGATAAATAACTAAACATTTTGCACCATGAACATATCCCTCGTGTCACCTAATCTGACGAAAAACGTTACTTGACATTTCCCTTTCGTCGGACCATATCCTTATAATCATATCCATGCCACACTTTCCTTAACCATAAGAAAGCCAACTGGCAAGAATTCAGAGATTTCACCAAAACTTCTGTCCAATCCATCTGTTTTTTTCCGTTAGCAGAGAGGAGTTTCCGAGACATCTTCATTTGCTGCACCATTTTGCCCTATCCCTGCTAGTCAAATACCTGAAACAATACCTAATTTCCCCGCAAAAGTGACAGGATTAACACAGAGTCAAAGAGCTGCCTCTAGAAGTCAATAGGTTAGCCGGTGAAAGCAAGCGGAAAAGTGGCTAGAACATCTGAAGTTCTGCAACATCGGAGCTGATATTAGCACATTATAGACAAAAGTTAAGGCGGTATTAAGTACTGTCTTAACGGATGATCGGACATATGAACATTACATGTACAACGGCGTAATTGTGACAGATTACAAGAGGAGCACAGGTTATTTTATCCGACAAATTATTGATCATCCCTATACACGGTGTGCCTTAACCAAATTTAAATGGAAGGAGCTTATACCTGGGAAGTTTTTGCGGATTCTGAAACTGCAATGTTCATAGATGAGAAAAATCAAAAAACTTAAAAAAATCGCCGGAGGGCTTTTTAAATAAATCGCGGTAAAAGTTCACGCTTTTAGGGGATTTTTAAGTTTTAACGATTTTGGTTGAAAACCGCAATTCCTATGGAAATGGGACTGAAGACAATTTTGTAGCAGTGAAAATTCTCTACAAGATAGACCTTTATGGTATTTTCGTAGGTTTTACCGTTTTTGAGATATAGAAGCTCAAATTGGGACAATGTACTGACTGTATGGTCTCCTTATAAAACAATGTCGTGACTACAATTTCCCAACTTAAACTTATATATCTCAAAATTGGTACAACCTAGGAAAAAATACAAAAGCCAATCTTGTAGAAAATTTTCACTGCAATAAGATTTTTTCTTGTAGAAAATTTTCACTGCTACAACATTTTCTTTAGTCCCATTTCAATAGGACTTGCGGTTTTCAACCAAAATCGTTTAAACTTAAAAATCCCCTAAAATTGTGAACTTTGAGCCCTCCGGCGATTTTTTCAGTTTTTTGATTTTTCTCATCTATTAACATTGCAGTTTCAGAATCCGCAAAAACTTCCCAGGTGTAAGCTCCTTCCATTTAAATTTGGTTAAGGCGCACCGTGTATAGGGAGCGGGCAGAGCGAAGTGTTTCTATCGCTGGTAATCACTTCCAATTTATGATGGGTGATATTGCAAATGTTAACCGAGGCACAAAATAACGCAAAACAATTTGACCAGACATAATTTTAATGGTTAAGTTAAAACTGCTGGTTACTGGTTCATCCTACTCCGTCTTCTTATTGAAAAAACATTGGATCTTCTCATAGAAGGACATTGGGTCTTCCCATAGAATACCTGTAGGTCTCCTCATAGATAACCCCTGAAAAAATATTCTTTAAAAATCCACGCTTATTGCTGTGATAACCCATGAACAAATATTAAAAAAAAAAAAATTCACGTTTATTGCCACCCAAGAAAAAATATAAAAATCCACGTTTAGAAGACCAATGGGTCATCTCACAGAAGACCAGTAGGTCTTCTTATAGGAGACCAATAAGTCTTTTCATAGACCTGCTGCTCTTCTACAAGAAGTAGGTCTTCTCAGAGAAGAGAAATAGGTCATCCAATAGAAGCCCATTTGGATCAACTCATAGAAGACCAGTAGGTCTTCTTACTAGCCTTTCCATAAAATTGGGGTTTTCCCTAGCTGACTAGTCAGTAGTCATCTCATGGAAGACAAGGAGGTCTTCCCGTAGATGACAAGTAGTTCTTTCGTAGAGGACCAGTAGAATCAATCCGTTCATAGAGGACCAGTAGGCCTTCTCATAGATGGAGAGTACGTCTTCTCCCAGAGGACCAAAAGTTATTCTACAAGAGAACCAATAGTTCTTCATATAGAAGACCAATAGGTTCTTTTATAGAAGATTAGTAGTCTTCTTATAGAAGATTAGTAGGTCTTCTTATAGATGATCTTTAAATCTTCTTATAGAAGACCAGTACGTCTTCCCATAAAAGACCAAAAGTTCTTTTTATAGAGGACGTGAAGTTATTCTTATAGAAGGTCAATATGTCATCTCATAGAAGACCATTGGATCCAGTTCCAAGAGTTACGCACACTTCAAGGAATCTGGGTAAGGATACGCGAGGGAGTTCCAAGAGTTGCGAACACTTCAAGGAATCTACAAGGGATTAAGTATCACCACTCTGACTCACCTGGTTCTCTGCAGCTGTTCGACTTCACTCAGTTGAATTCGCGCTCTTGTTACTTTGACTTCCTGTGAACTCTGACTGATGCCTCCTGTAATTATTTCAGCCTTTTTATAGGAAAACCACGTTATACCTATTACTCATTAAACAAATATAATTCAGGAATTTTTTGGTAGGGATAATCGTGATGATAGGTGTCACCTATTACCAGACCGATCGTGGCCTTGAGTCGATCGGCCAGTGAACTTAATGGTTAACACTTGAACTACTTTAGTAAACAAGTATGAGAGGTGGTAACATCAGTTTGGAAATAAACATAACATAGACAAAGGGTGTAGACGAAAACGAGCGTAGCGACTTCCGTCGTTACAACACAACCAATTTTAGTTTCCAAAAGTGTGCTAGACTTCACACTGAATAATGCAAGAGAGACCATAAACCATCATAAATGTGAAACGTTAACGGTCTGCTTTGCCGACAGAACCTGTGAGATTAGAAACTTTCATCTGTGGACAGATCGAATACCGACATCAAGATTCTTTTCCCCAAAACTAAACTTAAGAGGCTTTCAGAATTTTGTGGACTTGTGAAGTTGCCGACAAGGATACGGATTTGAATTAAAGCTGGAAGATTTGAATTAAAGCGAAGGAAGTAACTGAAGCAATGTGACGGTTCATAGGCCATTTTGGAAGTGCATCTTATATTGGGAGCCATTTAGTCCGCGCCCACCGGTCATTTCAGTTGGTCATTGTGTAATTTAGAGCTGTTGGAACATTACGTCAGGAAGAACGAAAAAACATAATATCGCTGTAAACAGGACCATAAAGAATTACTTCGGCAAACATTTCCAAAGGGGATCTTCGTAAAGACCTTAAACTGCACTTAAATAAAAATGATGGACTTTTGTGCGTTAGTTGCCCCAATGAGTATGAACGCAATGGTCCGTTTGTATACCCTACACCATAATATGGAGGGTATAATTAAATTTGTCATTCCGTTTGTAACACATCGACAAATTCATCTGAGACCTTATAAAGTGTATATATTCTTGATCAGGGTAAAATTCTTAGTCGATATTACCGTGTCCGACTGCCCGTCCTATGAAATCAAGATACAACTCGAAATTTTTGAGATAGAGCTTTGTAATTTTCTATATACCGCCCGGCCAAGATGAGGTAAAAACAGCAATCAACCGGCTGAAGAATGATAAAGCAGCAGGATCTGATGGCTTACCAGCCGAGCTGTTTAAACCCGAAGGCGAAGTCAACGAAATAATTGGACCATACCAATGTCGCTTTAGACCTGGCAAGTCCACCATTGACCAGATATTTACCCTGCGGCAAATCCTAGAGAAGACCCAAGAGATGCAGATCGACACATATCACCTTTTTGTCGATTATAAAGCAACATTCGACAGTCCCCTCCGATCTAAGGTATACCATGCAATGTCTGAATTTGGTATCCCCGCAAAGCTCACCCGGCTTTGTAAGATGACTTTAACTGATACTAGGTCCTCAGTTAAAATTGGAAAGAACCTCTCCGAAAAATTTTGTACCAAAAGAGGTTTCAGACATGGAGACAGCCTTTCGTGTGACCTATTCAACATTTTGCTGGAAAAGGTAATACGAGATGCAAATGTCAAAAGAAAAGGCACAATTTACACCAATAGCCACATGTTACTTGCCTATGCTGATGACATAGACATCATGGGACGATCAGTAAAGGAAGTAACTGATACCTTTAGGAAGGTCGAAGCAGAATCCGCGAAAGTGGGTCTGGCGGTAAACGGCGAAAAGACCAAATTGATGGTGTCGACGCGCAAAGCGTCCATAGAGCTCGGACCAACTGTGGAAGTTGGTACCTACAATTTTGAGGTAGTTAAAGACTTCGTCTACCTCGACACTGCCATAAACACAACAAACAACATCAGTTGTGAAATAAGAAGAAGAATTGTATTGGCCAACAGATGCTACTATGGTTCAAGTAAGCAATTTAAAAACAAAGCCACATGTCGTCAAACAAACATAACACTATACAAAACGCTGATACTACCCGTGCTAATGTATGGCTTCGAAGCATGGGTACTTGCGCAAGCAGACATGTGGTTGGTGTGTTTGAGAGGAAATTTCTTCGAAAGATCTACGGGCCGATTTGCGTTGACGGTGAATATTGACGTCGTATGAACCACGAGCTATATAAGCTATACAAAGACATGAATATAGTTAAACGTATCGAGATGCAACGATTGCGTTGGCTAGGCCATATCATAAGAATGAACGATGAAGAACCCGCTAAAAAGGCGTATGAATACGTGCCACATGGCGGTGCACGCAGAATCGGCAGGTCTAAGCTTCGATGGAGTATACAAGTGAATGAAGAAATGAAAAGGCGCGGTATTCCAAAAAGCGAAGCGAAAAACAGAGAGGAATGGAGATCTTTTCTTAGTTCGGTCTATGGAACAAATGTTCTGTAATGGGCCAGCTAAGTAAGTAAGTAATCACACCGAAATAGCTGAAATTTGGTACTAAGTTTTCGTTGGGGGTACACAACTTTTTCCCAAAAATTGGTTTGCATAGGTCCACGCCTTCATATAGCCCCCCATAGAACGGTACCTCCCGATTTTCGGTATTTTGAAGGTTGTGATCACAAATATCCACCTAAATGGCTGAAATTTGGCATTTGGTCTTAGCTTGGGGTATTAAACGTTCCATATGCAATTTGTCGGTATAGGTCCACCCGATTTTCGGTATTTAGAAGGTTTCAGTCTCATTATCACACCGAAATAGCTGACATTTGTGTCTTCGTTGGAGATACAAAACTTTCCCCCAGACATTTGTCGGTTTAGACCCACGCCTTCATATAGCCCCCATAGAACTGTACATCCCGATTTTCGGTATTTTTTATTTAGTCTTTGTTGTAGGTATATGCCTTTCCGACTGAAATTCGTCGGTATAGGTCCATGTTTCGATATAGCCACGTAGAACGATACCTCCTGATTTTCGTAATTGTGAAGGTTGTGACATCAATATCCCACCGAAAGACTGAAATTTGTTATTTAGTCGTCCATGGGGTTAACAAATATTGCAGAATAGAATTATCAGTATAGGTCAGTGGGTTTCTATATCTCCCATAAAAGAGAATTTCGTATTCGGTATTTTTAAGGTTTTGCTAAAATATCGGAAAATTGGTATTTAGTCTTCTTTCAGTCTAAAAACTTTTCGCCAGAAATTTGTAGGTATAGATCCCGAATTTCGGTATTTTGAAAATTAGACACATTGTTTTGCCGAACTTTCTGAAATTTGGTATTTAGCCTTCTTAATAAACGAATAAGTTTCCTTATTGTTACATTTTACTTCAATACAACTCGTGGTGGAGGGTATAACAAGTTCGGTCTGGCCGAACTTAACGCCGTTTTTTTTCTTCTCTAACTTAATCTAAATTTGGCAATATATTACAACTCCCAAATATGGGATCGAATCGGTTAAACCGTTCGAGAGTTATCCTGCTCTACAGCCAGACAGACAGTCACTCAAATGAACGGACATGCCTATATCGACTCCAAATTGTTTAACACAGATTTCGTCCAAACATACTTGGGGCCTAAAACCAATATTTCGGTGATCCAAAATTTGGTCATATGGAAGTGTATATACCCTATTTAAGGTATAAAAACAAAGAGGCTGACAAACAAATTGAAACAACACATCTAATCCAATATTTAAATCTCACGTATTCATTGAATTATGAGCATTCAAATTATATTTAAATCCAATTCACTAATTGTCAGCA
This sequence comes from Musca autumnalis, assembly GCF_047663935.1. Lineage (NCBI taxonomy): Eukaryota > Metazoa > Arthropoda > Insecta > Diptera > Muscidae > Musca > Musca autumnalis. The sequence continues at coordinate 22,976,965 of NW_027411755.1, read as the reverse complement.
ATAAAAGTATTATTGTCATTGTTTTAAACCAAATATGATTTATGTAACTGCAATAATAGTTTTTATGTGATTATGTAATTGTAATAGTATTTTTTGCAACTTCTTTTCAATGCATTTGACCAACTAACCATAAAAATGTTAACACTGTTGTCTGCAAATTTCACACTTGTTCACACCTAAATGTAAAAATCAGTTAATTAAAAATGTTAAAGCGTTTAGTTGCACACAGTTTGTTTTTTTAATGATTTCAGAATTTTCTTTATGCATTGAATTTTCAACCACAATGAAATGTTAATGAAGAAAAGGGCTGATATTTCGTGGTCAGTGTGAGGCTTCATAATTGTACACGCTTTTGATGACCTTTCAATGAAATTTTATTAAATGTATTGAATTATTTATTTAAAAAAATTTACACAGACCCCAATGTTCAAGGCAAGACTTTTCAGCCCACATGTTATATGCCACTAATGATAAACTCTCTAACACACATGTATATGCATATGTACATACATATGCAACACTTACAATTGACTAACCTCAGGTGACAAACTAATTTAGATTTATTAACAGACAAACAGCAACAACAACAAACGAATAAACTATATTATTTTGACATTGTTGCTGTTTTTGTTGTGTGACATTTATTTTTAGTTTTTTGTTTCACTTCACTCTGTGGCTATAGTTGGATAAAGTTTAAACTTTTTTGCACGATTTTAGTTGGTCGGTTCACATAGACTAAAAACAATGTATGTGTCTAGTTGCAGCAGCAAAAAAATAATAAAAAACAAACAAAAAATTATAACAACTTTATATTTATTTAATTAAAATTAATGAGAAAAAATAAATATTTGCAAAACATTTAAATGTAGACTTCGAATGCGAATTGTTAGGCATTACGGTTGGTATGATGGGATTTTTAACTGAAACTAAATTGAATTTAAAATATTTTTTGGTGATTATCAACAAAAAATATTTCTTTGAGGATCACTAACAAACGTGGACTTTTTAAAAATATTTTTTAAGTATTTTTTGGGGCTAATCAACCAATGTGGATTTTTTTTTAAATTATTTTTTGAGGAGCATCAACCATCGTGGATTTTTTAAAAATACTTTCTTGAGAATCAATAACCAACGTCGATTTTTAAAAATATTTTTTGAGGATCATCAACCATTGTGGATTTTTTTAAAATATTCTTTAGAGAATCATCAACCATTGTGGATTTAAAAAAAAAAATATTTTAAAAAATCCACGTTGATTGATAGTCCTCAAAAAATATTTTTAAAAAATCCACGTTGATTGATAGTCCTCAAAAAATATTTTTAAAAAATCCACGTTGATTGATAGTCCTCAAAAAATATTTTTAAAAAATCCACGTTGATTGATAGTCCTCAAAAAATATTTTTAAAAAATCCACGTTGATTGATAGTCCTCAAAAAATATTTTTAAAAAATCCATGTTGATTGATAGTCCTCAAAAAATATTTTTAAAAAATCCACGTTGATTGATAGTCCTCAAAAAATATTTTTAAAAAATCCACGTTGATTGATAGTCCTCAAAAAATATTTTTAAAAAATCCACGTTGATTGATAGTCCTCAAAAAATATTTTTAAAAAATCCACGTTGATTGATAGTCCTCAAAAAATATTTTTAAAAAATCCACGTTGATTGATAGTCCTCAAAAAATATTTTTAAAAAATCCACGTTGATTGATAGTCCTCAAAAAATATTTTTAAAAAATCCACGTTGATTGATAGTCCTCAAAAAATATTTTTAAAAAATCCACGTTGATTGATAGTCCTCAAAAAATATTTTTAAAAAATCCACGTTGATTGATAGTCCTCAAAAAATATTTTTAAAAAATCCACGTTGATTGATAGTCCTCAAAAAATATTTTTAAAAAATCCACGTTGATTGATAGTCCTCAAAAAATATTTTTAAAAAATCCACGTTGATTGATAGTCCTCAAAAAATATTTTTAAAAAATCCACGTTGATTGATAGTCCTCAAAAAATATTTTTAAAAAATCCACGTTGATTGATAGTCCTCAAAAAATATTTTTAAAAAATCCACGTTGATTGATAGTCCTCAAAAAATATTTTTAAAAAATCCACGTTGATTGATAGTCCTCAAAAAATATTTTTAAAAAATCCACGTTGATTGATAGTCCTCAAAAAATATTTTTAAAAAATCCACGTTGATTGATAGTCCTCAAAAAATATTTTTAAAAAATCCACGTTGATTGATAGTCCTCAAAAAATATTTTTAAAAAATCCACGTTGATTGATAGTCCTCAAAAAATATTTTTAAAAAATCCACGTTGATTGATAGTCCTCAAAAAATATTTTTAAAAAATCCACGTTGATTGATAGTCCTCAAAAAATATTTTTAAAAAATCCACGTTGATTGATAGTCCTCAAAAAATATTTTTAAAAAATCCACGTTGATTGATAGTCCTCAAAAAATATTTTTAAAAAATCCACGTTGATTGATAGTCCTCAAAAAATATTTTTAAAAAATCCACGTTGATTGATAGTCCTCAAAAATATTTTTAAAAAATCCACGTTGATTGATAGTCCTCAAAAAATATTTTTAAAAAATCCACGTTGATTGATAGTCCTCAAAAAATATTTTTAAAAAATCCACGTTGATTGATAGTCCTCAAAAAATATTTTTAAAAAATCCACGTTGATTGATAGTCCTCAAAAAATATTTTTAAAAAATCCACGTTGATTAATAGTCCTCACAAAATATTTTTAAAAAAATCCACGTCGACTGAAAGTCTTCAGAAATATTTTTAAAAAAATCCACGTTGGCTGTTAGTCTTCAAAAATATTTTGAAAAAATCGACGTTGACTGATAGTCTTCAAAAATATTTTTAAAAAATCCACGTTGATTGATAGTCCTAAAAAATATATTAAAAAATCCATATTGATTGATAGTCCACAAATAATATTTTTAAACAATCCACGTTGATTGATAGTCCTCAAAAAATATTTTTAAAAAATCCACGTTGATTGATAGTACTACAATTCTTTCTAAAAAAATCCACTTCGAATGATAGTCCTCAAAAACATTTTTAAAAAATCCACGTTGATTGATAGTCCTCAAAAAATATTTTTAAAAAATACACGTTGATTGAATCATCCACGTTGGTTGATAAACCTCAGCAAAATATTTTTTAAAAAATCCACGTTGATTGTTAGTCCTCAAAAAATATTTTTAAAAAAATCCACGTTGATTGACGATCCTCAAAATAATATTTTTAAAAAATCCACGTAAGTTGGTGATACTCAATAATATTTTTAAAAAGTCCACGTTGTTCGATAATCCTCAATAACATATTTTTAAAAAATCCACACTGATTGATGATCCTCAAAAAATATTTTTAAAAAATCCATGTTGTTTGATGAGCACTTAAGTAACAGTAAACAAAGATATAACGCTTATTCCTGATGGTCCACAGGGTCTCTAACAAAAATTTCATCACGCCATAAAGCGGAAGTTCGACTCACGGCGGATCTGTCACCAAGGCCTTTCTTCCCCAAGAGGAATTTTCCGTGCCCCAGACTTTCACCTCCATTTTGTTGCACAGTGTTATCTAATGTAATCTAAAAAAATGTGTTCAGCTAGGTGAAAGGTACCACCTACGGGGCTATATCAAAGAGTCAACCTATCTTTAAATTTTTGGCGGAAAAGTTTTATAGCTGCAGGGAACTTCAAGAGTCAAATTGAGGGTAGTTTCATCAAAACAATGTAGACCCTCAAAAATGGACCCATGTTGACGAATTTTAGTGAAGAAATTTCGTGACCACTGAAAATTCCCGAAAATCGGGAGGTAAAGTTATATGGGGGGATATACCAAAACATGGACCTATATTGACGATTATTTTTGAATAGACAAAATTGTAGCTAAAATTCTCAAAATACCGATCATTACAGTTAGTTCGGTTAAAAATTACAGCTAAAATTCTCAAAATACCGAAAATCCGGAGATACCGTTATATGGGGGCTATACCAAAACATGGACCTATGTTGACGACCTCTCGTTGGAGATGTTTTACGACCACTGAGAACTTCAAATGTCAAATGTCAAATTACAGCTATTTCGGTTAAAACTGTAGCTAAAATTCTCAAAATACCGAAAATCGGGAGGTACCGATATATGGGGGCTATACCAAAACATGGTCCTGTGTTGACGATGTTTCGTGGAGATGTTTCATGGACACTGAGAACCTCAAATGTCAAATTACAGCTATTTCGGTTAAAACTGTAGCTAAAATTCTCAAAATACCGAAAATTGGGAGGTACCGTTATATGGGGGCTATACCAAAACATGGACCTATGTTGACGATGTTTGGTGGAGATGTTTCATGAACACTGAGAACCTCAAATGTCAAATTGCAGATAGTTCGGTTACAAATTGTGGCAAAAATTCTCAAAATACCGAAAATCGGGAGGTACCGATATATGGGGGCTATACCAAAACATGGTCCTTTGTTGACGATGTTTCGTGGAGATGTTTCATGGACACTGAGAACCTCAAATGTCAAATTGCAGATAGTTCGGTTAAAAATTGTGGCTAAAATTCTCAAAATACCGAAAATCGAGAGGTACCGTTATATGGGGACTATACCAAAACATGGACCTATGCCCATATCCTTTGGGATATAAGTTTGTTGATCACTAGGAACCCCAAGTGACAAATTATAGCTAATTTGGTCTGTAAATGTGGCGAAGAACGTCAAAATACCTCAAATCCGCAGGTACCGTTATATGGGGGCTATACCAAAGAGTGGACCGATATAGCCCATCTTCGAACTTGACCTGCCTATGGAAAAAAGACTCTCGGGTGCAAAATTTCAGCACTCTATCTCAATTATTGCGGACGCTAGAGTGATTACAACAGACGGACAGACGGACACGGCTAGATCTTAGAATTTTATCCTGATAAAGAATATATATATTTTATAGGGTCGCAAATGATTAGTTCGATGTGTTACAAACGGAATGACAAACTTAATATACCCTCCATACTATGGTTGAGGGTACAAAACAATCACTTAAATTGGTGATCCTCAAAATATATTTTTAAAAAATCCACGTTGCTTTATGATCCTCAACAAATATTTTTAAAAAATCCACGTTGCTTTATGATCCTCAAAAAATATTTTTAAAAAATCCACGTTGCTTTATGATCCTCAAAAATATTTTTAAAAAATCCACGTTGCTTTATGATCCTCAAAAAATATTTTTAAAAAATCCACGTTGCTTTATGATCCTCAAAAATATTTTTAAAAAATCCACGTTGATTGATAGTCTTAACAAAATTTTTAAAAAAATCCACGTTGATTGATAGTCTTAACAAAAATTTTAAAAAATCCACGCTGATTGATAGTCCTCAAAAAATATTTTTAAAAAATCCACGTGGATAGATAGTCCTCAAAAAATTATTTTAAAAAATCCACGTTGATTGATAGTCCTCAAAAAATATTTTTAAAAAATCCACGTTGGTTGAAATCCACAAAAAGTATTTTTAAAAAATCCACTTTGGTTTATGATCTACTAAAAATATTTTTAAAAAATCCACTTTGGTTTATGATCTACTAAAAATATTTTTAAAAAATCCACTTTGGTTTATGATCTACAAAAAATATTTTTAACAAAACCACGTTGGTTGATAATATTCAAAAAAATATTTTTAAAAAATCCACGTTGGTTGATAATCCTCAAAAAAATATTTTTAAAAAATCCACGTTGGTTAAAAATCCTCAAAAAAAATATTTTTAAAAAATCCACGTTGGTTGATAATCCCTAAAAAAATATTTTTTAAAAAATCCACGTTGGTTGATAATTCTCAAAAAAATATTTTTAAAAAATCCACGTTGCTTGTTCACGTTGTTATTTTCAAGAAATCCACGTTGCTTTATTATCCTCAAAAAATATTTTTAAAAAATCCACGTTGCTTTATTGTCCTCAAAAAATATTTTTAAAAAATCCACGTTGCTTTATTATCCTCAAAAAATATTTTTAAAAAATCCACGTTGCTTTATTATCCTCAAAAAATATTTTTAAAAAATCCACGTTGCATTATTATCCTCAAAAAATATTTTTAAAAAATTCAAGTTGCTTTATTACCCTCAAAAAATATTTTTAAAAAATCCACGTTGCTTTATTATCCTCAAAAAATATTTTTAAAAAATCCACGTTGCTTTATTATCCTCAAAAAATATTTTTAAAAAATCCACGTTGATTGTTAGTCCTCAAAAAATATTTTTAAAAAATCCACGTTGATTGATGATCCTCAAAATAATATTTTTAAAAAATCCACGTTGCTTTATTATCCTCAAAAAATATTTTTAAAAAATCCACGTTGCTTTATTATCCTCAAAAAATATTTTTAAAAAATCCACGTTGCTTTATTATCCTCAAAAAATATTTTTAAAAAATCTACGTTGGTTGATGATCCTCAAAAAAATATATTTACAAAATCCTCGTTGGTTGGTGATCCTCTAAAAGTATTTTTAAAAAATCCAAGAAATCCTCAAAAAACATTTTTTTAAACATTTGCTGGGAGGTTTGGACCGATGTATATGATATCCGTTACACAAATTCTATAACCCCTATAGAAACACTGCGATATCATATTACAATTATTTTAATTTAAATACATCCTAATAAAATATTCCCGACTTACTTTATTTACCTACCAAAATAATCTGTCATCTAAAACTGTCAACAGTTTCACATAATTAGTTCATTTAAACTTAAGCAACGCATCCTCATTCTAACCAGGGAATTGTGAGTTTTTAGTCACAACAAGCCTCAACTCTTCCTTCTCATGGGAAGATAAACTTTATGTTCATTTTCATGAAGCAAACTTTTTCCCACAAAATTTTTTTTTCCCTGACATAAATATTGTTTTGCAACAATTTAATGCCAGTCATTGAATAAAGAAACAAAAAGTAGAACAAAATAATAACTTGTTATGACACTTTAAATGACGTTCTTGAAGAAGGCAGCGATGATGTTCAACGATAATGTTCAAGTTGTTGTAAAAGTGTCAAAGAATGACTTTGACTTTTATGCCTTGAATGGTTAATTGTTATTTTGTTGTACGAAGACGAAAGAAACAATTAAAACAAAAAACTTCGCATTAATCAATCTTAAATGAACTGATGTTGCTGTTTTCAACAAGTTTAAAAGTTACTTTAAAACAATAACAACAAACATCACATCACATCATCATTCACACACACATACATGCTTATGTATTTCCATGGGTTTTAAAATCACAAGCCTGACATATGAGTGATTTAAAGTAATTAAGAACAATCATACGCAACCATAACATAACAATTTAAACTAATTAAAAACAATCATACGCAGGCAGTATGGGATGCTATGAAATGCGTGTGTGAAAGAGAGTGGGATGAGAATGAGTGAGAAATGAGTGAGTGGGTGAGAATTTCTGTGTATATAATTATGATAATATTGCAATTAAGTCTTAATTAATCATTTGAGAAGTTTTTCACTTTTAATTACTGCCTTTTTATTTTCACTTATCATTCAATTTTTAATAATGGGAGTCTGGGGAGGTTGAATGGATGTCTATAAAGGCAATGATTATTTTAATGAATTAAATAAAAAACAATACGCAAAAGATTTTCAGCAGTCGCAATACGATATGATTTAGTTGGTCGATGACAATGGAGGGAAAGATAGCCTTCGACCACATGCAACCAGATGGTCAGTTTGAAGATTTTTTAGATTTTCGAGAGTAAAAAAAAAAATATAGAAGAAGGAAACGTCATATATCTGTATTTTTTATATCTGTATACAACTTAGAAAAGCGGTTAAAGTCGTGAGGAATTTAAACGTGTTATTATCAAGTTAACGGAAGAGGTACATTCCAATCCTCGCGAACCATATTTGGTAGATTCCTTGATAAATATACTGGAGCTATGTAAGTATATCAGGAATAGGCAATAATCATCAACCAACGTGGATTTTTTAAATATATTTTTTAAAGCTCATTAACTATCGCGGATTTTTTAAAAGTTTTTTTTGAGGATAATTGAACGACGTGGATTTTTTAAAAATATTTTTTGAGGATTATCAAACAACGTGGATGTTTTAAAAATATTTTTTGAGGATTATCAACCAACGTGGATTTTTTAAAAATATTTTTTGATGATTATCAACCTACGTGGATTTTTTAAAAATATTTTTTGAGGATTATCAACCAACGTGGATTTTTTAAAAATATTTTTTGAGGATTATCAACCAACATGGATTTTTTAAAAATATTTTTTGATGATTATCAACCTACGTGGATTTTTTAAAAATATTTTTTGAGGATTATCAAACAACGTGGATTTTTTAAAAATATTTTTTGAGGATTATCAACCAACGTGGATTTTTTAAAAATATTTTTTGATGATTATCAACCTACGTGGATTTTTTAAAAATATTTTTTGATGATTATCAACCTACTTGGATTTTTTAAAAATATTTTTTGAGGATTATCAAACAACGTGGATTTTTTAAAAATATTTTTTGAGGATTATCAGCCAACGTGGATTGTTTAAAAATATTTTTTGAGGATTATCAACCGACGTGGATTTTTTAAAAATATTTTTTGAGGATTATCAACCAACGTGGATTTTTTAAAAATATTTTTTGAGGATTACCAACCAACGTGGATTTGTTGAAAATATTTTTTGAGGATTACCAACCAACGTGGATTTGTTGAAAATATTTTTTGAGGATTACCAACCAACGTGGATTTATTGAAAATATTTTTTGAGGATTACCAACCAACGTGGATTTATTGAAAATATTTTTTGAGGATTATCAACCAACGTGGATTTTTTAAAGATATTTTTTGAGGATTATCAACCGACGTGGATTTTTTAAAAATATTTTTTGAGGATTATCAACCAACGTGGATTTTTTAAAAATATTTTTTGAGGATTATCAGCCAACGTGGATTGTTTAAAAATATTTTTTGAGGATTATCAACCGACGTGGATTTTTTAAAAATATTTTTTGAGGATTATCAACCAACGTGGATTTTTTAAAAATATTTTTTGAGGATTACCAACCAACGTGGATTTGTTGAAAATATTTTTTGAGGATTACCAACCAACGTGGATTTGTTGAAAATATTTTTTGAGGATTACCAACCAACGTGGATTTATTGAAAATATTTTTTGAGGATTACCAACCAACGTGGATTTATTGAAAATATTTTTTGAGGATTACCAACCAACGTGGATTTGTTGAAAATATTTTTTGAGGATCATCAAAAAACTTTGTTTTTTTTTTTCAAAATAGTCTGGCTTAATCCCATTGTTGTTGTTTTAATATTTTAAAACATCTATTTTATTAGTGGAAAAGATTTGGCATTGTTCGCCAAGGGGTAAGGCAATGCCAAATCTTTTCCACTAATAAAATAGATGTTTTAAAATATTAAAACAACAACAATGGGATTAAGCCAGACTATTTTGAAAAAAAAACAAAATTGCAAACGCTATCCCAATAAAAAAACGCCACAATGCTTCAAATCATCAAAAAACCTGCAATTTTTAAAGTTATTTTTGAGGATCATCAACCAACGTAGATTTTTTAAAAATATTTCTTGAGGATCATCAACCAACGTGGATTTTTTAAAAATATTTTTGAGGATTATCAACCCACGTGGATTTTTTTAAAAATATTTTTTGAGAATCATCCACTAATTTGGATTTTTTAAAAATATTTTTTTTAAGATTATCAACCAACGTGGATTTTTTTAAAAATATTTTTTGAGGATTATCAACCAACGTGGATTTTTTAAAAATATTTTTACAGGATCATCAACCAACATGGATTACTTAAAAATATTTATTGAGGACCTTCAAACAACGTGGATCTTTTAAATTATTTTTTGAGGATCGTCAACCAACTTGGTGTTTTTAAAAATATTTTTGAGGATCATCAACCAACGTGGAAAAATATTAAAAATATTTTTGAGGATAATCGGCCAACTTGGATTTTTCAAAAGTATTTATTGAAATACTTCAATCAAACCCAAAAACAATACTCCTCAGCTGCAGTCTGACAACTTTTCTGAGTATAAGCTTTTCACCTCCAGTCAGGAAAATGTAGCTATTACACCAAGTATAGTCAGTGTTGACTCTCTTAGTATCCCGATACCAAACACATCAATGGTCCTTCCAGTCTCGAGCGGTGGCCAATATAGAAACAATTAAATAAAACCTTTTTCACCCGACATTAGGAAGGTTCTGTACCAAAATACAAAATTGATATTGGACAATAATGCCACAAGACACAGCACATGAACCTAAGGGCCCATACAAAATCACGTTGAATTCTAATCGAGAACGTTCTCGGGCGGAGTACACGAAGCCTCATAAGAGAAAGAAACTGAAACCTAGTACGCTTTACTCATCCACATCCACGGCAGCGGGTTCTCTGTACCGGATTGACCCGGGACCACACAACATCAGCGTTCCGGCCAGCGGCTGCCACCTCAGTGTACATGTGTTTGTATTTGTTTCGTTTTTCTGTGCTGGGAGCAGCATATCATGGAATGTCGGATCCGGATTCTTTTAATCCGTGCCGGGACGGAGGAAAACCCAGGACCAATATACTTGTGCTCGGTTTGTCACATCCGCATCTTCACCCATATCCAATCTTCGGTGAGATGCAATAGATGTCAGGAGTGGGTACATTTAAGGGGTTGCTCTGGACTTGCCCACGTGAGGGACTACGATAGGGATTATGTTGTTGCATGCTGCGCGAACACAGCCCCCAGTGAGTCGTCGTCGTCAGATTACGAAACTCCTTCGTCGTCGGATTACGAAACTCCCCCGCTGTCCCACCAACAGCAGCCGCACGCGCAGCATTTAACACCAGCCGTTGTTGTTCCAATCCCAGAAAATGCATCCTTTTTGCAATTTAATTGCAATGTGCTCGGAGGTATGATCGATGAAATAGTGGAATTTATGAATGGGAAGAAGATCAAGGTCGCGGCGGTGCAGGAAACCATGCTGAACGACCTCAGCTCAGTACGTTGTGATGGTTGCAATGTAATAAGGAAGGATCGCACCAGATGTGGAGGTGGGGAATTAGCTTTCCTTCTGCACCGTCTTTTCAATACAGACCTATCTCGTTGAGCCTGCCAATAAAGACCCGTACATGGAATGTATGGGGGTAGCAGTCAGGTGCGGAACTGCCGAGATAGAGTTGCTGAACGTATACATCCCGCCGAGAAATAGCTGTATCTCAGATTATAAGCCTGACATTAGCCCGTTTTTGGCAGATCATAATCGTCTGGTCCTGGGGCACTTTAATGCGCATCATGAGATGTGGCATTCGACCCTCGGAAACGACCAAAGGGTTATAGCGCTGACTGAGCAGATTGAAAGCGGAAAGGACGTTCCGAGACATCATCAATGCTGCAGCCGCTCGCCATATACCTGCTGGTCGAATACCCGAAGTAAGACCAAATTTCCCAGCAGAGGCGACGGGATTAGAAAATGAGCGTGATGCGCTTCGTCGAACCAACCCAGACGACCCTAGAGTCAGGGAGCTGACACTGGAAGTTAACAGGCTGGTCGGCGAACATAAGCGGAACAATTGGTTAAATCATCTGAAGAGTAGCAACATTGGAGCCGGTATAAGTAAATTGTGAACAACGGTTAAGTCACTCTCGAACCCCGGAAGGAGGGATGACAGGACCTCAGTCACGTTTGGCGACGTTACGTTGACTGACCCGAAGAGGTGTGCAAGTTACTTCAATCGACAGTTTGTCGAGCACCCCTATAGTGACAGGGCGAAGAGAAGAGTGTTACGTCGCATTAGATCTCTTCCTGCCGAGGATGAACCACCATAAGGAACGCTAAAACATCCAAAGCGTTGGGCCCTGACGGAATTTCCATGGTAATGTTGAAACAGCTGGATGAGCCGGGAGTGGAGTATCTCACTAAAGTTCTCAACCTGTCGCTAGCCACCTTTATTGTTCCCGAAGTCTGGAAAATGGACAGAGTGGTCCAGCTACTAAAGCCAGGCAAGGATGCCAGCAAAGGTGAATCGTACAGGGCGATTTCGCTTTTGTCACCTGTAGCGAAGACCCTTGAGGCCTTAGTCCTCCCCAGCATTAGAAATGGCTATCAAGTTGCCGATCATAAGCATGGATTCCGTAAGCAGCACAGCACGACAACAGCGCTGCAAGCCATCTCCACACATATTTGTCGTCAACCAGGATCGGCCGTGTGATAGAACAGTGATGGTGGCGCTTGACTTATCAAAAGCCTTTGATACTGTCAAGCACTCCACGCTGTTCGAGAACATCGAGCAGACAACCCTCCGGCCAAGTCTGAAATGTTGGGTAATCAACTATATGTGTGTCGCCAGTCTTATGTGGAATTCAGGAACAAGAAATCCAAGCCCCGTACAGTGAAACAGGGAGGGGTGATATATCCGGAACTGTTTAACCTCTATCTTTCCTGTATTCTGCCCCCTCCATACGGCATTTAGATCGTAACTTATACGGATGATTGTACGATCCTGGCGTCAGCTACCTACCCTGATGACATCTGTGAGAGACTGAACTCCCATTTAACCGATCTTACCACCTTTTTCCACGAAAGGAATATGCAGATATCCGTCACTAAATCGACGGCCACTTTGTTCACCACATGGACGGCGCAATATAGAAGAGAGTTAAATATCAGGGTCGATGGTAGCATAATTCCGACCACAAACTGCCCCACAATTCTAGGGGTCACATTCGACACCACTTTCACGTCGTCCTCGCATGCCACAGCTATCTGCGATAAACTGAAATGTAGGAACAAGGCTCACAAGTCCCTAGCCGGCAGCACTTGGGGTGCAGTTAAAGAAACCTTGTTGACCACGGCGCCAGTTTGGTTCCCGAATTTATGTGACACGCAGGGGGATAAGATTCAAATTTGTCAGAACGCCGCCCTGAGAACAACAACAGGTTGCCTCCTCAAAACTACAGTGGACCATCTACATGAGGAGGCAAAGATTCTTCCAGTACGACAACATAATGAGATGCTATCGTTGCAGTACTTGCTCGGGTGTTACGGTGAGAGCCATCACAATCACTATCTGCTGGCCACCGATACACCCAGGAATATCAAGAAGGATATTCATGCTCTAGAGACGGAGGTCCAACAATATAGGAGAGAACCTCTAGATCAACAGGCATATCAGGCAGGTTTGAACTGCATTCACACGGACACAGTTGCTAAGGCCATAAGCAATTATTGTGTGAATGCAGTCATCGGAGTACATCCCCCATCTATCGCAGCTGAAGAGCGTCAGCTGCCACGACAAACCAGAGTAGTTTTGGCTCAATTACGCTAGGGATATTGCAGTCGTCTAAATTCCTATTTGGCGGAAATCGATCGCACCGTGCAAGACATCTGCCCAGTATGTCGCATGGGCCCGCACGATACAAAGCACTTATTCAACTGCCCCGCCAAACCTACTCATCTAACTCCAGTGGATCTGTGGTTACAGTCCATCGAATAGCCACTTTCTTGAAACTGGAGATAGACCCAGATTGAACAGGAGAACGAACATACAAACATAATAATAAAACACTGTTACAACAACAACCCTTACACGAAGTCTGGAAAATCAACATAATGATTGCTATGGTCAACAGCATGAAGGGTGGGGCGTAGCCGGTAACATAGCGAAATTGCGTAGAATGGAAAGTAAATTGTTTGAACTAGTTACGGAATATGTTCTGGTTCACGAAGATTCTGCTGTAACTCATTTCGACTCTAGTGAGGTACATCGGATGATCAAATGACATGAGCCTAAACCCAGTCCAAGAAAATCCGATGAGAACTCGTGCCAATGTTTGTCTGCAAATGAAAAAGTGTAAATGAACCAAGCTGCTAAAAGAAAGATGTTCCTAAGGACGAGTACACACTAATTGCAACTGAAATTCTCAACAACAACATCTTTTTATACCCTCCACCATAGTATGGAGGGTATATTAAGTTTGTCATTCCGTTTGTAACACATCGAACTAATCATTTGCGACCATATAAAGTATATATATTCTTGATCAGGATAAAATTCTAAGACGATCTAGCCATGTCCGTCTGTCCGTCCGTCCGTCTGTCCGTCTGTTGTAATCACTCTAGTGTCCGCAATAATTGAGATAGAGTGCTGAAATTTTGCACCCGAGGATCTTTTTTCCATAGGCAGGTCAAGTTCGAAGATGGGCTATATCGGTCCACTCTTTGGTATAGCCCCCATATAACGGTACCTCCGGATTTGAGGTATTTTGACGTTCTTCGCCACATTTGCAGACCGAATTAGCTATAATTTGGCACTTAGGGTTCCTAGTGATCAACAAACTTATATCCCAAAGGATATGGGCATAGGTCCATGTTTTGGTATAGTCCCCATATAACGGTACCTCCCGATTTTCGGTATTTTGAGAATTTTAGCCACAATTTTTAACCGAACTATCTGCAATTTGACATTTGAGGTTCTCAGTGGTCATGAAACATCTCCACGAAACATCGTCAACATAGGTCCATGTTTTGGCATAGCTCCCATATATCGGTACCTCCCGATTTTCGGTATTTTGAGAATTTTAGCAACAATTTTTAATCGAACTAGCTGTAATTTGCCATTTGAGGTTCTCAGTGGTCATGAAATATCTCCACTAAACATCGTCAACATAGGTCCACGTTTTGGTATAGCCCCCATATAACGGTACCTCCCGATTTTCGGTATTTTGAGAATTTTAGCCACATTTTGTAACCGAACTATCTGCAATTTGACATTTGAGGTTCTCAGTGGTCATGAAACATCTCCACCAAACATCGTCAACATAGGTCCATGTTTTGGTATGGCCCCTTTATAACCGTACCTCCCGATTTTCGGTGTTTTGAGCATTTTAGTTACAATATTTAACCGAACTAGCTGTAATTTGCCATTTGAGGTTCTCAGTGGTCATGAAATATCTCCACCAACATCGTCAACATAGGTTCATGTTTTGGTATAGCCCCCATATAACGGTACCTCCCAATTTTCGGTATTTTGAAAATTTTAGCTACAGTTTGTAACCGTAATTTGACATTTGAAGATCTTAGTGGTCATAAAACATCTCCAAGGAAACATCGTCAACGTAGGTCCATGTTTTGGTATCTTCCGATTTTCGGTATTTTGAGAATTTTAGCTGCAATTTTTAACCGAACTTTTACAATTTGTAACCGAACTATTTGCAATTTGACATTTGAGGTTCTCAGTGGTCATGGAACATCTCCACCAAACATCGTCAACATAGGTCCATGTTTTGGTATGGCCCCCTTATAACCGTACCTCCCGATTTTGGGTATTTTGAACATTTTAGTTACAATATTTAACCCAACTAGCTGTAATTTGCCATTTGAGGTTCTCAGTGGTCATGAAACATCTCCACCAAACATCGTCAACATAGGTCCATGTTTTGGTATAGCCCCCATATAACGATACCTCCCAATTTTCGGTATTTTGAGAATTTTAGCTACAGTTTTTAACCGAAATAGCTGTAATTTGACAGTTCTCAGTGGTCATAAAACATCTCCAACGAAACATCGTCAATATAGGTCCATGTTTTGGACCTCCCCCCCCCAATTTTCGGGAATTTTCAGTGGTCACGAAATTTCTTCACAAAAATTCGTCAACATGGGTCCATTTTTGAGGGTCTACATTGTTTTGTTGAAACTACCCTCAATTTGACTCTTGAAGTTCCCTGCAGCTATAAAACTTTTCCGCTTAAAAATTTAATGATAAGTTGACTCTTTGATATAGCCCCGTAGGTGGTACCTTTCACCTAGCTGAACACATTTTTTTAGATTAGATTAGATAACACTGCGCAACAAAATGAAGGTGAAAGTCTGGGGCACGAAAAATTCCTCTTGGGGAAGAAAGGTCTTGATGAGTGTATTATGAACCCCGAAGGACAGATCCGCAGTGAGTCGAACTTCCGCGTTATGGCGTGATGAAATTTTTGTTAGAGACCCTGTGTATCTTTGTTCACTGTTGCTTAAGTGCTCTACAAAAACAACAAACAAAGATATAATGCTAATTCATGATGGCTTACAGGGTCTCTTGCAAAAACTTTATCACGCCATAACGCGGAAGTTCGACTCACGGCGCATCTGTCCCTCGGGGTTTTTAACATACACACACCAAGGGCTTTCATCTCCAAAAGGAATTATCTCTGCCCCAACATTTGTGTTCACAGTGTAAGTGAGGGAATAGTGGGAGGCAGTAGGAGTCTATCCATTGTCGAAAAGTAGTTCCACCTAAAATTGTGAAAGGACCCTAATTAGTCTATTTTAATTAAGACTATTTTATGGTGGAGGGTATAAAAAGTTCGGCCCGGCCGAACTTAACGACTTTTTACTTGATTAAAGAACATTTTTTCATGGATTCTCAGCCCAGAAACGTGGATTTTTTAAGGAATTTTTTTCATGGATTCTCAGAACAGAAACGTGATTTTTTAGTATATTCACAATTTATTGCTTTAAAAAACTCTTTAAAAGTCCACATTATGTGGAATGCTTAAAAATAGAGTATTTAACAATTTTCCAAAATTTTATATTATTTAAAACTATAACTAAAAACTTTAACAACAAAGTAATGATAAATGGCCACTAACCGACTTAAAAAACAGTCGACTTGCCATTCACGTTATTTGTTTATATTGATTTAATCACCACTATAAATTTCTTTAACATTTCATCTTGTGTTTAATTTAAAGTTTCTAATTTCTCCACACATTCCATTGCCCCCTACATGATTCTCCAAAAACCAATTTGTCTTGGTCTGACATGACTTGTTGTCATAACATACCGAACTCGGAAAATTTGCCTAACTAATTGCATAGTAAAAATTTAATTAGAATCATTTTCATTAAATCTTCATTTCCGTTCTATAATTGAATTCATTTCACATTCAAGTGAACGGCAAGCACTGACTTCGAAAGCCTAAGGAAAATCTACTTAAAAGGAGCAACGTTAAACACATGTAATCCTTGACTTGACTGGCGCAAAACTTAAGACAATAATTCTAACAAATACTAAGATACATATGGAGATAAAGACACACACACACATATATATGTATATAATACGTACGTATGTATGGATGGATATGTGCTCCAACACACCACACTAACATTGTTTGTGTATAACTAAAATGTTAACAACATTTCAATTAGTGGTTTTAATAAATCTTTAACACACACACACAGTGTCATGAGACAGACATAACTTCATCTCAGTTGTCTAAGAACTTCTGTTTGAGATTTCCAAAATTTTCTAAGAAATAGAATTTTTGTGATTTAATTGTTTAACTTCATTTTAAGATAACTAGTGAGTGAACAACAACAAGTATCACAATCATGTTTGTGTTAACAAACCCAAAACTTTAACTAACATCATTTGGTCTCCAAGGATTCTTTTCGCCAAAGAACGTTAGTGAATAGAACTTTTCACACCTTTATTTTCCAAAAACATCACTGCAAGTCAAAAGGCTATAATTTTCACACGTTTTACATGTGGCAAAGGCAATACGGTAAGATTTGCTTAGGCCACAAGTGCTGTCAGGTATGATTCGTATCTAGATATTAAGCTTTTGAAGTTCCTTTAAAATTGTGTCGAGTATTTGTTGTGTGTTCTCATCAAACAAATCCACTTTACCACCTTACCAATTATTTTTGCGAGGCTGACATTTATATGTGTGTACGAGATACGATTGTCTTCACTGATCTCCACAACTAATTGGTTTAACACACACTTATCCTTGTTGGCATCACAACAAAGTTTTGAAAAGCCATAAATCAAATGCATTGGTTACACTTCAAATAGAAAGTGAATGAATATTCATGTTCAGTGGAACATAGAAAGAATGGAACTCAAATGAAATAACTTACAGCAAGGCGCGGCTCTCAAAGCCGATACCAAAGGGAATGAAGAGGAATACATATTTCATAAACCACTGTTGATGGCAGACAATTATTATTGCCTTTTGTGGAAGAAAACATTATTTAAAAAATCTACGTTTAGTAGTTGTTTGAAAAACATTCTTTAAAAAATTCACGTTTAGTATTTGTTTGAAAAAATATTTTTTTAACAAATCCACGTTTAGCAGTTGTTTCAAAAACATTCTTTAAAACATCCACATTAAGTTGTTGTTCTGAAAGACATTCAATAAAAAATCCACGTTTAGTTGTTGTTCTGAAAGACTTTCTATAAAAAATAAATATTTGTTTTTCAAAATTTAGGAAATATTGAAAAAATATTTTTTAAAGAAATCCACATTTTTTTCAAAAATAAGGAAATATTGAATTAATATTTTTTAGAGAAATCCACGATTTGTTTTTCAAAATTTTCGAAATATTAATAAAATTGTTTTGAAGAAATCCACGATTTGTTTTTCAAAATTTTCGAAATATTAATAAAATTGTTTTGAAGAAATCCACGATTTGTTTTTCGAAGTTTAGGAGATGTTGAAAAAATATGCTTTTTAAGAAATCCACAATTTGTTTTTCAAAATTTTGGAAATATTGAAAAAATATTAATTAATATTTTTTAAAAAAAATCCACGATTTGTTTTTCAACATTTAGTAAATATTAAAAAAAATGTTTTTTAAAAATCCACGATTTGCTTTTCGAAGTTTGGGAGATGTTGAAAAAATATTTTTTAAAGAAATCCACAATTTGTTTTTCAACATTTAGGAAATATTAAAAAAATATTTTTAAAAGAAATATACGATTTGTTTTTCAAAAATCATTTTATAAAAAGGTCAACGTTTTGGTTTTCCAAAGTTAGGATATATTGAAAAAAATGTTTTTAAAAAATCCACGTTTTGGTTTTCAAGATTTAGGAAATATTGAAATTTTTTTTAGTCCAGATTTTGTTTTTCAGAATTTAGGATATATTGAAAAATATTTTTTAAAAATCCGCGTTTTGTTTGTCGCAATGTATGAAATATTGATTTTTTTTTTAAATCCACGTTTCGTTTTTCAAAAAATAGAAAATATTGAAAAATTATTTTTTAAATCCACGTTTGTTGAAAAATATAGAATAAAATTTTTTAATCTATTTTTATTAAAAAAAATTTGGATAATATTAAAAAATGTTTTGAAAAATTCACATATTATTAAACAAGAAAACACTAACAAAATGTTTTGTAAAAAATCCACGTTTTTTTGAAAAAAAAAATAGAAAAAAATATTTTTTAAAGCATATACGTGTTGTTGAAAAAATTGGAAATATTCATTTTTTTAATCGACTTTATATTGAAGAAATTTAGAAAATATTAAAAAAATAATTTCACAAAATCCACGTTTTGTTGTAAAAATTTAAAAAAAATGTTGACACAAATTTAGGAAATAGTTAAAAAAGTGTTTGAAAAACACATTTTGTTGCAAAAGTTAGGAAATATTGAAAACTGTTTTTTAAACACGATTTATTGAACAAATTTAGGAAATGTTGAAAAATGTTTTTTTTTTTTGTGTTAAAAAAACACTTTTTTAAATTTAGGAAATATTGAAAAAAGTTTTTTTCTAGGTTTTGTTGAAAAAAATTAGAAAATATTGAAAAATCCACGTTTTGTTGAAAAAATTTTGGAAATATTGAAAAATATTTTTAAAAACCCCACGTTTTTTTGAAAAATTTTAGAAAATATGAAGCATTGTGGCGTTTTTTTATTGGGATAGCGTTTGCAATTTTGTTTTTTCAAAATAAAGCAGACCAACCAAATTTTGGTGTGTGCATTCGTCAAAATTCGACGACACATACAAGTGGAAGAGGTTTGAATTGTTTTCGCAGACACTTTCGTCGGAGTTGTATGAGGTTGCCAAAGAAAAACTTCTCATTGAACTTTTTTCTTTGCTTACCTTTATACTTCGAGCTGACGATTGATGTTTGGGTATAAAAAGTTTCTTGTTGAAGAAGTTATTGAAAAATAACTTGGGTGGAGAATATCCACAAACAAGAAACAAGGGAACTGATGAGATCTAGTGGCGTGGATCGAAACTATAGTATTCCCTGCCTTACCCCTTGGCGAACAATGCCAAATCTTTTCCACTAATAAAACAGTTGTTTTAAAATATTAAAACAACAACAATGGGATTAAGCCAGACTATTTTGAAAAAACAAAATTTTAGAAAATATTTAAAAAAAAAACATTTTCTAAATCCACGTTTTGTTGAAAAATTTAGGAGATATTGAAAATTATTTTGAAAAAATCCACGTTTTGTTGAAAAAATGTAGAAAATATAAAAAATATTTTTAAAAATAAATAAATATTGTTGAAATAATTTAGAAAATATTGAAAATGTATATATTAAAAAATCCACGTTTTGTTGAAATAATTTAGAAAATGTTGAAAATGTATATTTTAAAAAATCCACGTTTTGTTGAAATAATTTAGAAAACATTGAAAATATATATTTTAAAAAATCCACGTTTTGTTGAAATAATTTAGAAAATGTTGAAAATGTATATTTTAAAAAAATCCACGTTTTGTTGAAATAATTTAGAAAATATTGAAAATATATATTTTAAAAAATCCACGTTTTGTCGAAATAATTTAGAAAAAATTTAAAATATATATTTTAAGAAATCCACGTTTTGTCGAAATTATTTAGAAAAAAATTAAAATAAAAATTTAAAAAATTTAAATTTTTTTTTTAAAAAAATCCACGTTTTTTATATAATTTAAAAGTAATACTGAAAAAATATTTGTTTCTGTAAAATCCATAAATATAGAAAATTCAAAAAAAAAATTGTTGAAAAAAATAGAAAATATTCAAAAAAAAAAATTAGAAAATATTGAAAAAATGGAAAATATTTAAAAAAATGTTTGTTTCTTAAAAATTTATTTTTGGTTAGAAAAATTAGAAAATATTGAAAAAATATGGATTAAAAAATCCACGTTTTGTTAGCAAAATGTAGAAGATATTGAAAAATATGTTTTTTTTTGAAAAAATCCACTCTTTATTGGAAAAATTTAAAAA
Organism: Musca autumnalis; assembly: GCF_047663935.1. Classification (NCBI taxonomy): domain Eukaryota; kingdom Metazoa; phylum Arthropoda; class Insecta; order Diptera; family Muscidae; genus Musca; species Musca autumnalis. Next base: position 22,955,893 of record NW_027411755.1, on the reverse strand, counting down.
TATTAAAAAAATATTTCTTTTTAAAAACTATTTTGTTGAAAATATTTTAAACATATAGAAAAAAACATATTTTAGACAGTCCACGTGTTGGCGAGAAAATGTAAAAAGATTCAAAAAAATGTTTTTTGATCCACATTTTGTTGAAAAAAGTAGAAAATATCATCCACGTATTGTTGAAAAAAATTGGAAAATATTTAAAAAAAAATTTAAAAAATTTTGTTCTTTAAAAATCTAATTTTGGTTGAAAAAATTTAGAAAATATTGAAAAAATATTTTTTTAAAACAATCCACGTTTTGCTTGCATAATTTAGAAGATATTGAAAAATATTTTTTTGTTTTTGAAAAAATCGACTCTTTATTGGAAAAATTTCATTTTAAAATATATTTTGTTGAAAATATTTTGTAGAAAAAACATATTTTAGACAGTCCGCGTGTTGGTGAGAATATGTAGAAAAGATTCAAAAAATGTTTTTTTTTTTTTAATCCACGTTTTGTTGAAAAAAGTATAAAATATTGATTTTTTACCTGCCTACTTTTTTTTAAAAAAAATTAAAATATATTGAAAAAATATTTTTTTAAAAATCCACGTTTTGTTGAAAAAATGTAGAAAATATTTAAAAAAAATATTTATAAATCCGTTTTAATTTGAAAGAATGTAAAAATTATTAAAATTTTTTTAATCCACTTTTGTCAAAAAATTTAAATAATATTGAAAAAATATTTTTTAAAAATTCCCGCTTTTGCTAAAATTTTAAAAAGTATTGAACAAATATTTTATTTGGAAGATATTAGAATTATATAGAAATTTAGAAGATATTGACAAAAATGTTTTTTAAAATTCCACGCTTTATTGGAAAACTTTAAAAACATTAAAATAAAAATATTTCTTTATAAAAAAAATATTTTAAACATGTTGGTGAGAAAATGTAGAAAAGATTTTTTAATCCACGTTTTGTTTAAAAATTTAAAATATGTTTAAAAAATATTATTTAAAATCCGCGTTTAGTTGAAAAAATGTAGAAAATATTATAAAAAAATATTTTTTTAATCCACTTTGAGTTGAAAAAAATTTAGAAAATATATAAAAAATATTTTTTTAAATCCACGCTTTTGTTAAAAACTTTAAATAATATTGAAAAATTTTTTTTTTTAAAAATACACGCTTTTGTTAAAAATTTAAATAGTATTGAAAAATATTTTTTTTTAATTTACACGTTTTTGTTAAAAATTTTAAATAATATTGAAAAACATTTTTTTAAATACTCGTACACGCTTTTGTTGAAAAGTTAAAATGATATTAAAAAAATATTTTTTTAAAAAATCCACGTTTAGTTAAAAAATTTAGAAAATATTTAAAAAAATGTCAGTTCGTTTGAAAAACATTACTCTCTGTAATAGAGTGTAATAAATGAAGTTGAGCCAATGGGGGAATACTCCACTCAAGCAATCGAAAATGAGATTGAATCTTCAACAATAAGCAAAACAAACAAAAAACAGCCGAGTCACGGGCGAATGGAGCTTTGTTAAAAACAAAATTGCAATAACAACCTCACAGGCAACTGTGTTGGTGTTCTTTTCAACTCACAGAATTCGAAGAATTCTTAGTTGATACGTGCTGACAAGTTGCAAAATATTTTGATTTTGGTGTTTCTTTGGAAAAACCGAAAAGTGAGTGTGATTCTCATTCATATGAGAATACTAGACACTTAAAGAGTTCGGTTTTTCACTAAAAAGGCATCATTTCAAAAACTGAGAAGCCAATTGATAATTCCCTTCGCCGGGATGAAATCATGATATTGGTAGCGATCAGTAAAATTTTGCAACACTGTCAGTTCGTTTTGAAAAACATTACTCTCTGTAATAAAGGGTAATAAATGAAGTTGAGCCAATGGGGGAATACTCCACTCAAGCAATCGAAAATGAGATTGAATCTTCAACAATAAAAAAAAAAATTTAAAAAATAGTTTTTAAATCCACGTTTTGTTAGAATAATAAATGTTCTAATATAGAAAAATATATTTTTTTTAATCTACGTTTTGTTAAAAATTTTGAAAATATTGAAAATATATTTTTTTAAAAAATCCACCTTTTTTGTAAAAATTTAGAAAATATTGTATATTTTTAATCCGCGTTCCGTTTCTAAAATTCAGAACATATAAGCAACATTTGTTTCTAAAATAATCCACGTTTTGTTGAAAAAATTAGAAAATATTAAAGAAATAATTTTAAAAAATCCACGTTTTTTGAAAAATTTAAAAGCTATTTAATTTTTTTTAATTAATTTGTGTTGACAAAATTCAGAAAATATTGAAAAAATATTTTTCAACAAAATCCACGATTTGGTGAGAAAATATTAAAAAATAATTTTTTTAAAAAAATTAAAAACTATTGAAAAATGTCTTTAAAAAACCCCACGTTTTGTGACAAAATAGCAATTATTGTTTTTTTTAAATCCACGTTTTGTTGAAAAAAAAAATATTTTGAAATAATTATTTCTTAATTCACATTTTGTTGAAAAAAAAATTAGAAAATATTCAAAAAGTCTACGTGGATTTAGTCATGTTTTGTCAGAAAAAAATTAAATAAAATTGTTTTAAAATTTCTGTTTTTTTTTTTTTTTTTTTGAAGTAATTAATTTTCTTTTAATTCGTGTTTTTTATGAAATCAAAAAATATTTGTTTCAAGAAATCCCGTTTTTTTTTGTCCACATATTGTTGTTTTAAATATTCAAAAAAAAAAAATCCACTTTTTGTTGTTGCCTGCAAAAATTTCTTTAAAAATCCACATTTTGTTGGTTGCTTTGTTTTGAATACCTTTCATCCCATTCCAACGAAAACCACCACCACGAACTTTGCCTTGACGTTAATTTGAAATATGCAAAACACGTTTAAAAGTGTAATTTAATCGCATGTTACGCTTTGTTAACAAAATCTTCTACGAAAGAAATGTAACTCCGTTACAGTTGTGAATCATGAATTTCATGTGAATTTTAGCATCCGCTTTAGGAAGAATACCATCCAACCAAACTCTTGCCCACCATAAATTATTCCGGAGTTTTGGCCTAGCTTACAAAACATTTAGAGCTAAGGTCCCAACAAATTCAAGGGAAAGCTGTTGATAAATCTATGCTGGCTCGCCTCTTGCTTTGCTTGCCGGCCAGCAATTCCGCTGGTTACAAAACTTTGCCACCAAAATTCCAAATTCAATTCCTCTGTGTCATTCATTTGCATTGTTAGAGTGTTGACGTTTCTATGTTACTATTACGTCCAATTAGTTGACAATTTATATGCACTGCACTACTTTACGTTGGAGCGCTATGATGGTGTACGGCCTGCCTACTGCCAACACCAGAGGTAGACAGACGTAAGAGAAAGCAAACGAGCGAGCGAAAGGTAGCAATGTCACAATGTCCTGATGATGACTGTAGGCAAAGTTAGTCCCTCCAATGCAAACTTCAGTGGTGCTTTGCTGGATATGAAGAGGAGTATGGCTCTTGTCGTCCTCGTCATTGCTAAATGAAATCAAATCAAATGCAATTGAGAAAAGTAATTTATGCAGAGTAAATTGAAGAAAATTCACCTTTGCTACCGTAAGGTAAGGAAAATAGCATGTAAATATTTAGCATTAGGGATGTGTGGATGGAAACCGGATACAAATTTGAAAGGAACAACTTTTTAAAACTCACAATATTTTAATGCTGAAATTTTCCTCGTGTATGTATTTAATGGCTAACCGGTTTTTCGAAATATGCTGCACTTCGTCAACCCACCATCACTATTTCCGTGACTGATACCCTGTGTTAGTTTGATTAGTTTTCAGGTATCAGCAATTCATGAAATCAAAATTCAAATAAAACGTTTCTTCCACTTCTTCTTAACAACAAATAAAACGTCATACGATACGGCTTATTCGCTATAGGCCTATACCACAACAACAACAAATGACACAAAAATGCAAAAATTGGAAATTAATGCATTCCTTAGATACAGTTTTTTTCCACGACATGCATATTCGTGACAAATGCAAACAACTGATTTTATGTTTGCCAGTATTGAATATGAATTGAATTTCTTTGGAAAAGTTTTTACAAATTGCTGGTGGTAAATTGATTTATTGGAATTTTTGTTGGTTGTTGTTACATTTTAAGAGTTGTTATATTTTAGTGAATGGTTTGGCTATGATTTTAAAGATGAAAAGTTTTTGTTTTGTTCATTTTATTATGAAAGCGTTAAGAGGTTTTGAAAAAAATATATATATTTTATATTTTTTTTATATTTTATATTTTTTTTTTTCAAAGAACATTAAAGATTAATTTAAAAAATTTAAAGAACAAAACGTGGATTTTTTTAAAGAATATTTTTTCAAGTCAACAAAAAAAACGAGGATTTTTTACAGAATATTTTTTTAAGTCAACAACAAAAAACGTTGATTTTTTAAAGATTATTTTTTAAGGCCAACTACAAATCGTTAATTTCTGAAAGAATATTTTTTCAAGCCAACAACAAAACGTGGATTTTTTTAAGAATATTTTTCAAACCTACAACAGAACATGGATTTTTTAAAGAATATTTTTTAAACAAGTAATGAAACGTGGATTTATTAAAGAATATTTTTTAAGCCAGTATGAAACGTGGATTTTTTAAAGAATATTTTTCCAAAGCCTAATAAGACGTGGATTTTTTAAAGAATATTTTTTCCAAAGCCTAATAAGACGTGGATTTTTTAAAGAATATTTTTCCAAAGCCTAATAAGACGTGGATTTTTTAAAGAATATTTTTCCAAAGCCTAATAAGACGTGGATTTTTTAAAGAATATTTTTCCAAAGCCTAATAAGACGTGGATTTTTTAAAGAATATTTTTCCAAAGCCTAATAAGACGTGGATTTTTTAAAGAATATTTTTTCCAAAGCCTAATAAGACGTGGATTTTTTAAAGAATATTTTTCCAAAGCCTAATAAGACGTGGATTTTTTAAAGAATATTTTTCCAAAGCCTAATAAGACGTGGATTTTTTAAAGAATATTTTTTCCAAAGCCTAATAAGACGTGGATTTTTTAAAGAATATTTTTCCAAAGCCTAATAAGACGTGGATTTTTTAAAGAATATTTTTTCCAAAGCCTAATAAGACGTGGATTTTTTAAAGAATATTTTTCCAAAGCCTAATAAGACGTGGATTTTTTAAAGAATATTTTTCCAAAGCCTAATAAGACGTGGATTTTTTAAAGAATATTTTTCCAAAGCCTAATAAGACGTGGATTTTTTAAAGAATATTTTTCCAAAGCCTAATAAGACGTGGATTTTTTAAAGAATATTTTTCCAAAGCCTAATAAGACGTGGATTTTTTAAAGAATATTTTTCCAAAGACTAATAAGACGTGGATTTTTTAAAGAATATTTTTCCAAAGACTAATAAGACGTGGATTTTTTAAAGAATATTTTTCCAAAGACTAATAAGACGTGGATTTTTTAAAGAATATTTTTCCAAAGCCTAATAAGACCTGGATTTTTTAAAGAATATTTTTCCAAAGCCTAATAAGACGTGGATTTTTTAAAGAATATTTTTTAAAAGCCTACTAAGACCTGGATTTTTTAAAGAATATTTTTCCAAAGCCTAATAAGACCTGGATTTTTTAAAGAATATTTTTCCAAAGCCTAATTAGACCTGTATTTTTTAAAGAATATTTTTTAAAGAATATTTTTCCAAATCCTAATAAGACGTGGATTTTTTAAAGAATATTTTTCCAAAGCCTAATAAGACGTGGATTTTTTAAAGTATATTTTTCCAAAGCCTAATAAGACGTGGATTTTTTAAAGAATATTTTTCCAAAGCCTAATAAGACGTGGATTTTTTAAAGAATATTTTTCCAAAGCCTAATAAGACGTGGATTTTTTAAAGAATATTTTTCCAAAGACTAATAAGACGTGGATTTTTTAAAGAATATTTTTCCAAATCCTAATAAGACGTGGATTTTTTAAAGAATATTTTTCCAAAGACTAATAAGACGTGGATTTTTTAAAGAATATTTTTCCAAATCCTAATAAGACGTGGATTTTTTAAAGAATATTTTTCCAAAGCCTAATAAGACGTGGATTTTTTAAAGTATATTTTTCCAAAGCCTAATAAGACGTGGATTTTTTATACAATATTTTTCCAAAGCCTAATAAGACGTGGATTTTTTAAAGAATATTTTTCCAAAGCCTAATAAGACGTGGATTTTTTAAAGAATATTTTTTCCAAAGCCTAATAAGACGTGGATTTTTTAAAGAATATTTTTCCAAAGCCTAATAAGACGTGGATTTTTTAAAGAGTATTTTTCCAAAGCCTAATAAGACGTGGATTTTTTAAAGAATATTTTTCCAAAGACTAATAAGGCGTGGATTTTTTAAAGAATATTTTTCCAAAGCCTAATAAGACGTGGATTTTTTAAAGAATATTTTTCCAAAGACTAATAAGACGTGGATTTTTTAAAGAATATTTTTCCAAAGCCTAATAAGACCTGGATTTTTTAAAGAATATTTTTCCAAAGCCTAATAAGACGTGGATTTTTTAAAGAATATTTTTCAAAAGCCTACTAAGACCTGGATTTTTTAAAGAATATTTTTCCAAAGCCTAATAAGACCTGGATTTTTTAAAGAATATTGGACAAATTTGAATTTGCCATCATTTTTTATGTAGACACCTTAATGAATTTGCATTTAGATGAATTTGTATTTAACTGAATTTGTATTTAACTGAGATTATATTTAAATGAATTTGCAATGTATTGTTATTTATATAGTCATAGATTAATTATATTGAATTAATCGTATTGAATTACCACCGTAGCTTTAAGTTTGTGAATTATTATATTTAGTACTTAAGCTTATTGTGAATTTTAATAAGTAGTGAGTACTTTCGTCAATTTTATCATTGTACTAAAAATTGAACGAAAACCCCAAACCTATAGTTCATAAAACAAAAAAGCCACCATAGAACTTCACTTGTTATCCAGCATTAAAACGGTGAGCATCCCCTTCTCTACTCTTTATACTCTGTCACTTCTCTTATTATTTAGAATAAATACTGCCTACGTTTTATAACGTTTTTCGAACATTTTGTTTTTTTCATTTCACGCTTTACCCACAATATTATTTCTCTTTTGGTTGAGAAATAATGTTGTTGCAGTTGTTACATTTTTCCTCATAAAAATACAGTCCACTGGGTTTATTGGATTCTCGCCGTGTCTGGAAGTCGTTCTTTACTCCAATCACTCATTTTTATTCATGGTCCTCCGCAACCGTCACATAAGAAGCAGTGATCTTTTCTAATAAACAGCAACAACAATGAGGTAACTTCATCATACATACTTCTCGTACATACATATATACCTCCGGTTTGGTAAGTGATACAACTTTTTTATTATTCTCCCCATGAGTGAAAGCCAAACACAAAACATAGTGAGAAAATTCTGTGCGAAGTGCTAAAAAATATCATATACATATATCCCAAAAGAGCGAAAAGCAAAAATCAGAAAATTTTACATACGAAGCAACGAAAAGAATTGCAATATTTTGCAAAAATATACATACATATACGTACATACATACCGACATATGCAAGTGATTTGTGTTTGGCTAAACATAAAAAAATAACATATTTAACTAACAACAACAAGTCATATATCAAAGAAATAGTACAGTGTGTGCAAAAAGAAGGTGTTAAACTTTGAAAGTTAAAGTGGAGAAAGTTGGTGGAAATTGTGTTACAGTGTGTGTGTGTGAGCGGTGAAAAAGCTGTCCGTCCGTATAAAAGTGAAGTTATATCGGTAAAAAATCTTGACATTATTGTCTGTCCGCAGAGTAGTGGTGCGTAGGTACAAAAGAGGTCAGTGAACCCGACAGTTAAATAAGTGCAAAAGAAGAAGAAGAAGAACGGCGTCCCTAGTGTACATAAAGAAGAAGGTGAACAGTCGTAAACTGCAATAAATAGTAAATATATTTACATTTATGTACAAGATAAATAGATGCACATACATAACTACACACTTCTCACACAATATATGCGAAACAACACACATTCAAACGCACGTACACACATAAACATTTATTTTTCCTAAAATATTCTTTTACAATTTCCATTTTCCATCAAGAAATAATTACACTAATTTCACATTAAATCACCTTATACATTCTTTTCAAACGCACTGTACTAATACAATATATACGGTCTTTTGACGCTCACTATACAACATAACAAAAAGAAAATATAAAACGAAAGGAAGATAACAAGAAATATCAACAACAAAACGCATCATTACCCATCAAACGCACAGCATATACCCATCATATATACATACACACAAGCATACATACCTACATTAATAGCGGCAAACAGCTAAAGCGATAGCTGAATATTCTAACTACGTTGAGAGGCGCCAATCCAGCGCTGTAGTTAGAATAGAGAAACATAAAAATAAGAGAAAACTATTTTGTTGTTGAATAAGGGGAAGTAACCCAGTCAACCAAAATTATAATTTGCAAATTTATGAAGTTTCATCGCATAATCAAAATTAACAATATTTGACTAACCTGCATGTGTAGTATTTTACATACATATTATATACATTTCTATATATATACATATTTATTTACGATTTTTACAAGGGTTGCCATAATGCAAAAAACTTTTAGTTTTTTGTGGTAAGTGAGATTTAAAAATATTCTCAAATATTTTCATTTTATGTCTGTGCGAAAAGTGGCTAGTGAATTTGTTGGCGAATTTACTGCCCTTTTTTGATAAATTTTTGTGAAAAACAACGACAAATTTGGTCGGATTTAAAATTTTTCTATTTTTTACGGAAATTTTGTCCGTTCCTTTTTCATCAAATTAGTGAAACATTTTATTTCAAAGTGAAAGCAACAGACGTATTACGCACGAAAGAGTTGCCACTAATTTTTTTCTTTGCATTTTGGTCGGGAAAAAATTATTTTGGTCGAATTTTTTCCCATTGAATTTTTAACTAAAATTTTTTTAAATACGAATTTATCGGGGAAATTTATTCCAATTTGGAACCCTCACCCTTACAATTTTGCAAAGATTGCCAAGTTTTAGTAAACTCTTTTTTGGTCGAATTGAGTTAAACTTCTAAATTTTGGGTTTAATCGTTTATTGATTGTTTGGTGCAACCCCATGTAAACCCGAAGTTTCTTCAAAATTTAAAAACGAAAATTTTAAAAAGTTGCCACTTTTTACGAACTGTTGAATTTGGTCGATTTTTCTTGCTGGAATAAAGGGCCAATTTTTTAATAATTCCTTAATTTGTGGGGAAATTTAAGTTCTTGTAGAAAGGTGTCAGCACATAAACACTGGAAAGAGTTGCCAATTCGTCTGGTTTGCGATTTGGCCGATTTTCACTTTGGCCAATTCTCATGAAGTATTTTTCTATTGATAAAGTAAATAATATCTGTGATACTCTGGCTTTTGGTAACATTTTGGTGAAATTGTTCAGAAGTGAACGACTTTAAAAGCTCTTGTGGCAAATTTTGGAGGTTTTGCATTAAACTTTTTTTTGGTCGAATTTGTTGGATTCTAATAATTTGCTGGATTTGTGTAATAATTACAATTATATTTGTGAATTTTTAGGAAAATTTTGGCAAAAGTAACCCCTTTTCAAAGAATTGGTCGAAATTGATTTTTTCGTACTTGACTCAAATTTAATTTTGGTCGAATTTGGGCAAATATGTACTATTGCAGAAAGTTTTAGCGCATTTCTCCATAGTTGTTATTTTTTGCAAATCAAAGTTGATTTTTGTGCGAAATCGAAGAGTTCCCCGTTCGATTTATAAAAATACTAGTAGTTTGGTCGATTTAACAATTTGGTCGGATTTCGATTTTTGGCCATTTGGATACAAAGTTGCTCGGATTTTTTACAGTGGAATACTATTTTTTGAATAGTTAAAGCCATTTTATTCTGAGAGTAGTTAATTTCAACAAAGTTGCTTTGGATAATTGTCCCCGCTCTTTTCATTCTTAAAGGTTATATAGTCACCCTTTAAAACTATTGCTTTGGTTTCGTATTCACCCCTTAAAACTACTACTCTTTCTATTAGCAACTCCCCCTTTCTTTTGTTCGAAAAAGCTTAATTTGTTGATTTTAGCACTCTATTCAAAATGAGTTTAAACGCCTCTACATCCGAAGGTTCAAATAGCCAAATTTCAGACGGCGCTCGCCCTTCAGTCAGTTCCGCACACACATGTCCAGAGCAAAGTAAGTTCTTGTTTGAATGTGACCTTCTGCTTAATTTTTGTACTCAATTCGAGGCTAGTGACATTACTGATCAAACTGATACCGTTTTAGAGGTTAAATTGGAGGATTTAGAAAAACGATGGCAACGTGTTCAAAATGCCTATGAGAATTTAATACTTTCCCCAAAAGCGGCTGGTATCAAAGATTTCAAAGAGAATGCTATGGTAAATTTAAATGCAACCACCGAGGCCTACTATACTGCTAGATCACAGATTTTAGATATACTTAGGATATCAGGTGCAAATAATGTAAAAGCAAGGCAGAGTATTGTCCCTCCTCATTTTTCGCAAGCTATAAATCAAGCCCCCGTTGCAAAGTCAAGCGTCTGTATCAAAGTGCCACCTTGCGATACTGAGGTATTTAAAGGAGGGTACGAAGAATGGCCGTCTTTCCGTGATATGTTCACGGCGGTCTACGCGGATCATCCCGAATTGTCTCAGGCTCAAAAACTGTATCATCTTAGGAATAAAACCAGAGGTCCTGCCGGTGCGATAGTCAAAAGATATCCGTTGTGTGACGATAATTTCAAATTGGCATGGGATGCTCTGAAGGCTAGGTATGAAAATAGGCGTGTTTTGGTCGACAATCAGCTTAAAATCCTATTTAATATCCCAGTTGCCACAAATGAAAGTAGCGAATCACTTCAGAAAATACATTCTACCGTTTCCGATTGCCTCAGTACTTTGAAAACTCTCAATGTAAATGTTGAAAGTTGGGACCCCATATTGATTCACCTCATTTCCACAAAATTGCCAGACGAAACCCTATCTCATTGGGAGCAATCTCTGAAGTCCCACAGAGAGTTGCCAACTTGGGCTCAATTAGATGAGTTCCTTGTAAATCGATTTGAAGTAGTTGAGAGAATTTCTAGCATTTGTACCACCAAACAAAATAACTCTGCCCCTTCTCAGAATTGTAATAGATTCCAAAATCAGCCGTCTCAGAATAGATCAATCACGTTATGTCCACTTTGTAATGGGAATCACGCAATAAGAGAATGTCAAGAGTTTCGGCAACTTACTTCTCATCAACGTTTAAGTTTTGTGTTCAAGAATAAACTTTGCACGAATTGTCTTTCCCCGTCTCACATCAAAATCAACTGCAAAAGTATCAATACTTGCATTATTTGCCACAAATCACATCACAGTCTTCTGCACGTCAACGATTCTTCTTCTCACGAAGATGGTACTGAAAATAAGTACAATCCCAATAAATCGTCTTCTAAATTCTCCACAAAACAAAATTACTCGTCTCCTCAAGAAAAGCCATCAACGTCAAATAAAAAAGGCTCCAATGTTCAAGCTAATTTCTCTGCCAATAATGACATGATACTCCTAAGAACGGCTCTAGTGCAAATTGAACATTTTGGAGAACTGTTCACTGTGCGAGCGTTAATTGACTCTGGGTCTCAAAGAACAAATCAGAAATCTTCTCAAAATTCCCACCATTCGAAGCCATTTTGAAATTTCTGATAAAGAGTGTGATTCTGATAAAGAGTGTGAGTTGACTATTGTTTCTAAAAAGTGTGATGTTCGATTCTCTATATCTGCAATAATACTTCCCAAGGTAACAAAACCAGTGCCAACTGTATCTTTCGAAATTGCAAACCCATCTGATCTTGAAGATCTAGATTTGGCAGATCCACACTTCAATAAGTCCTCACAAATAGACCTCATACTTGGTAATGACGCCGACAGATTTATAAATCTTGAAGGCATAAAGAAGAATATTTGTGGCAATACTTCCGCGTACAAAACTATATTCGGTTGGGTTTTAAGTGGGCCCATTAAAACCGAAAGTGTAAATCTCTTCTCCACCACAATCATTGAGAAAAATGAACCTCAATTAATTGAGTTGTTAAGGAAGTTTTGGGAACTAGAGGAAGTTCCAAATGTGCCAAAAGTCTCCACAGCAGACCAGTTCTGTGAAAATTTTTATAATAAAACCACTTCTCGTTCACCTGATGGACGTTACATTGTTCGGCTGCCTTTTAAGAAGGAATTTGCTGACACAATTTATCTCGGCTCGTCTCGTCTCATTGCATTGGCACAATATACTCGAATGGAAAAAACTTTGTCTAATGATCTTGACTTACGTACCGAATATAACTCGGTTTTAAACGAATATGTCACATTAGATCATTTAGAAGAAACCTCATATCGAGAAGTCTGTATTGATAACAAATACAACTCCTATTATCTTCCTCATCACGCTGTTGTTCGCCCCGAACACAAATCAACAAAAGTACGAATTGTTTTTAATGCATCTCGCAAAACAAAGTCCGGTTATTCTTTAAATGATGTTCTCCATACCGGCCCCACTCTCCAAACAGATTTAACGTCTGTCATTTTGAATTGGAGGAAGTACCCTTATGTCTTCAGTGGAGACATCCAAAAAATGTACAGACAAATACTCGTACATCCTCATGATAGACCCTATCAGCGCATTTTATTCCGTCAAGGTGACGAAGGCCACATAAAAGATTATCAACTTAAGACTGTAACGTTTGGTGTTAATTGTGCGCCGTTTTTGGCGATCCGCACACTTTTGCAATTGGCAAAAGACTCCGAAGACAAATACCCTGATGTGGCAAAAATTTTAAGGCAAGAAACCTATGTCGACGATATTTTATCTGGCAGTTTTTCCATAGAAGAAACAATTCAAAAGCAAAACGATTTGATTGATGTTCTTAAAAGTGCTGGGTTTCCTCTAAAAAAGCTTACCGCTAATGACCCAAAGATTCTCTCTAATATTGAAACGGAAGATTTATATGATTGCGATTTTCTCCGCTTACAGGAATCAAGTTCGACCAAAACTTTAGGTATGAAATGGAATGCTTTCTCAGATCAGTTCTCATACTCCCTTGGCTCAATTTCGACAAAGTCCTCTATGACTGAGCGTATGGTTCTCTCAGCTGTTGCACAATTATTCGATCCCGCAGGATGGATAGCACCAATTATTATTAGATCAAAGGTTTTAATGCAGCAGTTATGGTTAGAAGGTATTGATTGGGACGAAAACTTAAGTCCAGATTCTCAATCAAAATGGAACACGCTCGTCTCTGATTTCCAAAACATATCGTCAATTACGATTCCTAGGTGGATTCAGTATTATCCAACTGATTCTGTGGAAATCCATGGGTTTTCTGATGCGTCCCAAGCTGCGTACTGCGCATGTGTCTATATCAGATGTCAAAACGAAAAGTCAGTTGTATTCTCCAATTTGCTAGTTGCAAAAAGCAAGGTTGCTCCTCTTCAACCTGTTTGTTTACCAAGACTTGAGCTCAGTGGAGCAGTCCTTCTCGCAAAACTGATTAATTATGTTACCTCCACTTTCGAGTTTAACTGCACTAATATAACCCTATGGACAGACTCAACAATAGTTTTAGGTTGGCTGTCCAAACCCCCTTGGTCATGGGAAACATTTGTCGCTAACCGCACGGCTCAAATATTGGAATTAGTTCCAAATGGGGTTTGGCGTCATGTACCCACGCATGACAATCCTGCCGACCTTGGCACAAGAGGCTGTAGACCTCAAGATTTAGCAACCAACTCTTTATGGTTTACTGGTCCCAAATGGCTCACAAATCCCCCTTCTGAATGGCCCAAGAAAAATCCAATAGCTATCCCAGATATGGGAAAACGCGCAAACGTGCAAACTATGGTAGCCGTTGAAGAAGAAGATATGGATTTTTTGAAACCATTTTCAAGTTACCATAGAGCTCTAAGAGTGTTTTCGTATGTATACCGGTTCCTTAACAATTGCTTAAGCAGACTTAGACATCTCACGAAAAATACTTCTCCTCAATTCTCTCATTCTGAAACTTTTGCTGCCAAATATGGACTAATTTATTTCTATCAGCGCAAATTTTATGCACAGGAATGCAAGGATTTAGAAGATGGTAAAGACATTTCGCCCAAAAGCCCTTTAAAATCACTCAATCCTTTTTTGGATCACAACAATATTCTGCGTGTGAATGGTAGGTTGGCCAACGCAGATCTTCCTTATAATGAACGATATCCCATGATTGTCTCTGGAAATTCTCGTTTTTGTCGACTATATTTGTTGCATTTACACTTGTGTTTAGCTCATGCAGAGTGCAATCAAATGTGTAGGATGGTCCAAACCGAGTTTTACATATCTCGCCTCAAACCTAGAGTCAAAAGCATTATTCATAAATGCAAAACATGCATAATTTTCAAAAAGAGACCTTGTACCCAGATTATGGCCCCATTACCCCCAGAAAGATGCGCTCTTACACCTCCTTGTCACATAACTGGTATCGATTTCGCAGGCCCTTTTGAAATCAAAAGTTCCTCTTTAAGAAACGCTCCCATATTAAAAGGCTATGTTTGTTTATTTGTTTGCTTTGCAACCAAAGCTATCCACTTAGAACCATGTTCAGAACTTTCCACAGTGGCTTTCGAGGCGTCCTTTGCTCGATTCGTTGGGAGGCGAGGACTACCCTTACGGATAGTTTCTGATAATGGGAAGAATTTCATTGGTGCTAGTCGAAAATTTCTTAGAGAGTTTTCACAATTTATTAAAGTTGTTCCGAGTGATATTGCTGGCAAATATTCCACCCATGGGTTTGAATGGAGTTTTATTCCACCACATGCACCTCATATGGGAGGCTTGTGGGAATCAGCTGTAAAAAGCTTTAAGCACCATTTCAAACGATTAGCAGGAGCACACAGATTTACGTTTGAGCAATTTGCTACCGTTTTAGCTCGTATCGAAGGTGTTCTAAATTCTCGCCCCATTTCTGCTGTCTCTGAAGACCCTTCTGACATTACCGCTTTAACTCCAGGACATTTTCTTAGAGGTTCCCCAATTATGGCTCTACCCGAACCAATCTCTGAAAATCTATCTCTCGTAAATAGGTGGATTAAACTAAAAGCTATTCATCAGCAATTCGCAACAAGATGGAAAGAGGATTACTTAAAATCTCTACATAAACGCTACAAGTGGAAAAACTCTACTCCCAATTTAAAACCTGACGATCTAGTTGTCGTAATGGACGACTTACTACCACCGAGCGAATGGCGCTTAGGTAGAATCGTAACAACCCATTCTGGTAGTGATAGTCACGTTAGAGTAGCTGACATTAAAACAGCCTCTGGAATAATTAAAAGACCAATTGTCAAACTTTGCTACTTGCCTCTTCTCGATTCAGATACGTAATGTTATTGTGTTCATATCATACTCTACCCTTCTCATCTCTACTCAACCTCGTCTCATTCTCTACTCATCTCATTCTTTACCCTCTAAAGAACACAAAGCTATATGTCTCTATTGAACTATCTCTACTCATTTACTACACATGCATATTACCATTCCCACCCATTCATACCATTACATTTTACTAACAATGTTTTACATTGTAGGTCTCGCCGCAACTCTAGCACTCGGGAACTGTACCAATGTGTAATTTGCGACAGAAGCCATGCCCTTCGGTTCTGTCCCGAATTCATCCTCATGCGAGTTGACGACCGAAGAAAAGTAGTCAGGGACAACGACTACTGCATGAACTGCCTTGCCCGAAGTCATCAAGTCCGAAGATGCCACTCCAAAGTGGTTTGCAAGAAGTGCGGCAGCCAGCACCATTCCATGTTGCACCCAGAGTCCTCCACCGCCTTAGTCCGCCATGAAGATTCAGATGAGGTAGTCAGGTCGACTGTTCATGAGCGACTGTCCTCCCCGAACCGTCAAAGCTCATCCAATAGACGCTCCGGACGAAGAAGACACCATAAGCCTAACAAAACCCCCAGAGGGCAAAAGCGCCCCGCGCAGCATAGCCAACCCAAACAACATCAACAGCGACAGTCACCAAACCAACATCACCAGTCACAAACCCATCAGCCGAGACAACGCAAGCAGCAACGACAACACCAACGGCCCAATTACTACCCAAACAACCGCCAACAAGAGTACCGCCAGCCGAACCAACGCCATAAAATTCCCCACTACAGCCGCAACAATAGCCAAAACCATCACCAAACATATCGCCAGCGTCCAGCTACAAATCCACCCCGCACCAGCGTACTCATGCCCGACTAACTAGTACTCTCACAAGCCATCAAATCACTAGCCGAAGTCATGTGCGTCTCATCTTCAGTTGCACAAGTGCAAGGCCGGCGCCATGGACAAATTTGAATTTGCCATCATTTTTTATGTAGACACCTTAATGAATTTGCATTTAAATGAATTTGTATTTAACTGAATTTGTATTTAACTGAGATTATATTTAAATGAATTTGCAATGTATTGTTATTTATATAGTCATAGATTAATTATATTGAATTAATCGTATTGAATTACCACCGTAGCTTTAAGTTTGTGAATTATTATATTTAGTACTTAAGCTTATTGTGAATTTTAATAAGTAGTGAGTACTTTCGTCAATTTTATCATTGTACTAAAAATTGAACGAAAACCCCAAACCTATAGTTCATAAAACAAAAAAGCCACCATAGAACTTCACTTGTTATCCAGCATTAAAACGGTGAGCATCCCCTTCTCTACTCTTTATACTCTGTCACTTCTCTTATTATTTAGAATAAATACTGCCTACGTTTTATAACGTTTTTCGAACATTTTGTTTTTTTCATTTCACGCTTTACCCACAATATTATTTCTCTTTTGGTTGAGAAATAATGTTGTTGCAGTTGTTACATTTTTCCTCATAAAAATACAGTCCACTGGGTTTATTGGATTCTCGCCGTGTCTGGAAGTCGTTCTTTACTCCAATCACTCATTTTTATTCAAATATTTTTCCAAAGCCTAATAAGACCTGTATTTTTTAAAGAATATTTTTCCAAAGCCTAATAACACGTGGATTTTTTAAAGAATATTTTTCCAAATCCTAATAAGACGTGGATTTTTTAAAGAATATTTTTCCAAAGCCTAATAAGACGTGGATTTTTTAAAGTATATTTTTCCAAAGCCTAATAAGACGTGGATTTTTTATACAATATTTTTCCAAAGCCTAATAAGACGTGGATTTTTTAAAGAATATTTTTCCAAAGCCTAATAAGACGTGGATTTTTTAAAGAATATTTTTTCCAAAGCCTAATAAGACGTGGATTTTTTAAAGAATATTTTTCCAAAGCCTAATAAGACGTGGATTTTTTAAAGAGTATTTTTCCAAAGCCTAATAAGACGTGGATTTTTTAAAGAATATTTTTCCAAAGACTAATAAGACGTGGATTTTTTAAAGAATATTTTTCCAAAGCCTAATAAGACGTGGATTTTTTAAAGAATATTTTTCCAAAGACTAACAAGACGTGGATTTTTTAAAGAATATTTTTCCAAAGCCTAATAAGACCTGGATTTTTTAAAGAATATTTTTCCAAAGCCTAATAAGACGTGGATTTTTTAAAGAATATTTTTCAAAAGCCTACTAAGACCTGGATTTTTTAAAGAATATTTTTCCAAAGCCTAATAAGACCTGGATTTTTTAAAGAATATTTTTCCAAAGCCTAATAAGACCTGTATTTTTTAAAGAATATTTTTCCAAAGCCTAATAACACGTGGATTTTTTAAAGAATATTTTTCCAAATCCTAATAAGACGTGGATTTTTTAAAGAATATTTTTCCAAAGCCTAATAAGACGTGGATTTTTTAAAGTATATTTTTCCAAAGCCTAATAAGACGTGGATTTTTTATACAATATTTTTCCAAAGCCTAATAAGACGTGGATTTTTTAAAGAATATTTTTCCAAAGCCTAATAAGACGTGGATTTTTTAAAGAATATTTTTTCCAAAGCCTAATAAGACGTGGATTTTTTAAAGAATATTTGTCCAAAGCCTAATAAGACGTGGATTTTTTAAAGAATATTTTTCCAAAGCCTAATAAGACGTGGATTTTTTAAAGAGTATTTTTCCAAAGCCTAATAAGACGTGGATTTTTTAAAGAATATTTTTCCAAAGCCTAATAAGACGTGGATTTTTTAAAGAATATTTTTCCAAAGCCTAATAAGACGTGGATTTTTTAAAGAATATTTTTCCAAAGCCTAATAAGACGTGGATTTTTTAAAGAATATTTTTCCAAAGCCTAATAAGACGTGGATTTTTTAAAGAATATTTTTCCAAAGCCTAATAAGACGTGGATTTTTTAAAGAATATTTTTCCAAAGCCTAATAAGACGTGGATTTTTTAAAGAATATTTTTCCAAAGCCTAATAAGACGTGGATTTTTTAAAGAATATTTTTCCAAAGCCTAATAAGACGTGGATTTTTTAAAGAATATTTTTCCAAAGCCTAATAAGACGTGGATTTTTTAAAGAATATTTTTCCAAAGCCTAATAAGACGTGGATTTTTTAAAGAATATTTTTCCAAAGCCTAATAAGACGTGGATTTTTTAAAGAATATTTTTCCAAAGCCTAATAAGACGTGGATTTTTTAAAGAATATTTTCCAAAGCCTAATAAGACGTGGATTTTTTAAAGAATATTTTTCCAAAGCCTAATAAGACGTGGATTTTTTAAGGAATTTTTTTCCAAAGCCTAATAAGACGTGGATTTTTTAAAGAATATTTTTTCAAGCCATTAACAAAACGTGGATTTTTTAAAGAATATTTTTTCAAGCCATCAACAAAACTTGGATTTTTTAAAGAATATTTTTTCAAGGCATTAACAAAACGTGGATTTTTTAAAGTATATCTTTTCAAGCCATCAACAAAACGTGGATTTTTTAAAGAATATTTTTTCAAGCCATCAACAAAACGTGTATTTTTTAAAGAATATTTTTTCAAGCCATTAACAAAACGTGGATTTTTTAACGAATATTTTTTCAAGCCATCAACAAAACTTGGATTTTTTAAAGAATATTTTTTCAAGGCATTAACAAAACGTGGATTTTTTTAAAGTATATCTTTTCAAGCCATCAACAAAACGTGGATTTTTTAAAGAATATTTTTTCAAGCCATTAACAAAACGTGGATTTTTTAACGAATATTTTTTCAAGCCATTAACAAAACGTGGATTTTTTAAAGAATATTTTTTCAAGCCATCAACACAACTTGGATTTTTTAAAGAATATTTTTTCAAGGCATTAACAAAACGTGGATTTTTTAAAGTATATCTTTTCAAGCCATCAACAAAACGTGGATTTTTTAAAGAATATTTTTTCAAGTCATCAACAAAACGTGGATTTTTTAAAGAATATTTTTTCAAGTCATCAACAAAACGTGGATTTTTTAAAGAATATTTTTTCAAGTCATCAACAAAACGTGGATTTTTTAAAGAATATTTTTTCAAGCAATTAACAAAACGTGGATTTTTTAAAGAATATTTTTTCAAGCAATTAACAAAACGTGGATTTTTTAAAGAATATTTTTTCAAGCAATTAACAAAACGTGGATTTTTTAAAGAATGTTTTTTCAAGCAATTAAGAAAACGTGGATTTTTTAAAGAATATTTTTTCAAGGCATTAACAAAACGTGGATTTTTTAAAGAATATTTTATCAAGTCATCAACAAATCGTGGATTTTTAAAGAATACTTTTTCAAGCCATCAACAAAAAGTGGATTTTTTAAAGAATATTTTTTCAAGTCATCAACAAAACGTGGATTTTTTGAAGAATATTTTTTCAAGTCATCAACAAAACGTGGATTTTTTAAAGAATATTTTTTCAAGTCATCAACAAAACGTGGATTTTTTAAAGAACATTTTTTCAAGTCATCAACAAAACGTGGATTTTTTAAAAAACATTTTTTCAAGTCATCAACAAAACGTGGATTTTTTAAAGAACATTTTTTCAAGTCATCAACAAAACGTGGATTTTTTAAAGAACATTTTTTCAAGTCATCAACAAAACGTGGATTTTTTAAAGAATATTTTTTCAAGTCATCAACAAAACGTGGATTTTTTAAAGAATATTTTTTCAAGTCATCAACAAAACGTGGATTTTTTAAAGAATATTTTTTCAAGTCATCAACAAAACGTGGATTTTTTAAAGAATATTTTTTCAAGTCATCAACAAAACGTGGATTTTTTAAAGAATATTTTTTCAAGCCATCAACAAAACGTGGATTTTTTACAGAATATTTTTTCAAGCCATCAACAAAACGTGTATTTTTTAAAGAATATTTTTTCAAGCCATCAACAAAACGTGGATTTTTTAAAGAATATTTTTTCAAGTCATCAACAAAACGTGGATTTTTTACAGAACATTTTTTCAAGTCATCAACAAAACGTGGATTTTTTAAAGAATATTTTTTCAAGTCATCAACAAAACGTGGATTTTTTAAAGAACATTTTTTCAAGTCATCAACAAAACGTGGATTTTTTAAAGAATATTTTTTCAAGTCATCAACAAAACGTGGATTTTTTAAAGAACATTTTTTCAAGTCATCAACAAAACGTGGATTTTTTAAAGAATATTTTTTCAAGTCATCAACAAAACGTGGATTTTTTAAAGAATATTTTTTCAAGTCATCAACAAAACGTGGATTTTTTAAAGAATATTTTTTCAAGTCATCAACAAAACGTGGATTTTTTAAAGAATATTTTTTCAAGTCATCAACAAAACGTGGATTTTTTAAAGAATATTTTTTCAAGTCATCAACAAAACGTGGATTTTTTAAAGAATATTTTTTCAAGTCATCAACAAAACGTGGATTTTTTAAAGAATATTTTTTCAAGTCATCAACAAAACGTGGATTTTTTAAAGAACATTTTTTCAAGTCATCAACAAAACGTGGATTTTTTAAAGAATATTTTTTCAAGTCATCAACAAAACGTGGATTTTTTAAAGAATATTTTTTCAAGCAATTAACAAAACGTGGATTTTTTAAAGAATATTTTTTCAAGCAATTAACAAAACGTGGATTTTTTAAAGAATATTTTTTCAAGCAATTAACAAAACGTGGATTTTTTAAAGAATATTTTTTCAAGGCATTAACAAAACGTGGATTTTTTAAAGAATATTTTATCAAGTCATCAACAAATCGTGGATTTTTAAAGAATATTTTATCAAGTCATCAACAAATCGTGGATTTTTAAAGAATACTTTTTCAAGCCATCAACAAAAAGTGGATTTTTTAAAGAATATTTTTTCAAGTCATCAACAAAACGTGGATTTTTTAAAGAATATTTTTTTCAAGTCATCAACAAAACGTGGATTTTTTAAAGAATATTTTTTCAAGTCATCAACAAAACGTGGATTTTTTAAAGAATATTTTTTCAAGTCATCAACAAAACGTGGATTTTTTAAAGAATATTTTTTCAAGTCATCAACAAAACGTGGATTTTTTAAAGAATATTTTTTCAAGTCATCAACAAAACGTGGATTTTTTAAAGAATATTTTTTCAAGGCATTAACAAAACGTGGATTTTTTAAAGAATATTTTATCAAGTCATCAACAAATCGTGGATTTTTAAAGAATACTTTTTCAAGCCATCAACAAAAAGTGGATTTTTTAAAGAATATTTTTTCAAGTCATCAACAAAACGTGGATTTTTTAAAGAATATTTTTTCAAGTCATCAACAAAACGTGGATTTTTTAAAGAATATTTTTTCAAGGCATTAACAAAACGTGGATTTTTTAAAGAATATTTTATCAAGTCATCAACAAATCGTGGATTTTTAAAGAATACTTTTTCAAGCCATCAACAAAAAGTGGATTTTTTAAAGAATATTTTTTCAAGTCATCAACAAAACGTGGATTTTTTAAAGAATATTTTTTCAAGTCATCAACAAAACGTGGATTTTTTAAAGAATATTTTTTCAAGTCATCAACAAAACGTGGATTTTTTAAAGAATATTTTTTCAAGGCATTAACAAAACGTGGATTTTTTAAAGAATATTTTATCAAGTCATCAACAAATCGTGGATTTTTAAAGAATACTTTTTCAAGCCATCAACAAAAAGTGGATTTTTTAAAGAATATTTTTTCAAGTCATCAACAAAACGTGG
Organism: Musca autumnalis; assembly: GCF_047663935.1. NCBI lineage: Eukaryota > Metazoa > Arthropoda > Insecta > Diptera > Muscidae > Musca > Musca autumnalis. Next base: position 22,933,692 of record NW_027411755.1, on the reverse strand, counting down.
ATTTTTTAAAGAATATTTTTTCAAGTCATCAACAAAACGTGGATTTTTTAAAGAATATTTTTTCAAGGCATTAACAAAACGTGGATTTTTTAAAGAATATTTTATCAAGTCATCAACAAATCGTGGATTTTTAAAGAATACTTTTTCAAGCCATCAACAAAAAGTGGATTTTTTAAAGAATATTTTTTCAAGTCATCAACAAAACGTGGATTTTTTAAAGAATATTTTTTCAAGTCATCAACAAAACGTGGATTTTTTAAAGAATATTTTTTCAAGTCATCAACAAAACGTGGATTTTTTAAAGAACATTTTTTCAAGTCATCAACAAAACGTGGATTTTTTAAAAAACATTTTTTCAAGTCATCAACAAAACGTGGATTTTTTAAAGAACATTTTTTCAAGTCATCAACAAAACGTGGATTTTTTAAAGAACATTTTTTCAAGTCATCAACAAAACGTGGATTTTTTAAAGAATATTTTTTCAAGTCATCAACAAAACGTGGATTTTTTAAAGAATATTTTTTCAAGTCATCAACAAAACGTGGATTTTTTAAAGAATATTTTTTCAAGTCATCAACAAAACGTGGATTTTTTAAAGAATATTTTTTCAAGTCATCAACAAAACGTGGATTTTTTAAAGAATATTTTTTCAAGCCATCAACAAAACGTGGATTTTTTACAGAATATTTTTTCAAGCCATCAACAAAACGTGTATTTTTTAAAGAATATTTTTTCAAGCCATCAACAAAACGTGGATTTTTTAAAGAATATTTTTTCAAGTCATCAACAAAACGTGGATTTTTTACAGAACATTTTTTCAAGTCATCAACAAAACGTGGATTTTTTAAAGAATATTTTTTCAAGTCATCAACAAAACGTGGATTTTTTAAAGAACATTTTTTCAAGTCATCAACAAAACGTGGATTTTTTAAAGAATATTTTTTCAAGTCATCAACAAAACGTGGATTTTTTAAAGAACATTTTTTCAAGTCATCAACAAAACGTGGATTTTTTAAAGAATATTTTTTCAAGTCATCAACAAAACGTGGATTTTTTAAAGAATATTTTTTCAAGTCATCAACAAAACGTGGATTTTTTAAAGAATATTTTTTCAAGTCATCAACAAAACGTGGATTTTTTAAAGAATATTTTTTCAAGTCATCAACAAAACGTGGATTTTTTAAAGAATATTTTTTCAAGTCATCAACAAAACGTGGATTTTTTAAAGAATATTTTTTCAAGTCATCAACAAAACGTGGATTTTTTAAAGAACATTTTTTCAAGTCATCAACAAAACGTGGATTTTTTAAAGAATATTTTTTCAAGTCATCAACAAAACGTGGATTTTTTAAAGAATATTTTTTCAAGCAATTAACAAAACGTGGATTTTTTAAAGAATATTTTTTCAAGCAATTAACAAAACGTGGATTTTTTAAAGAATATTTTTTCAAGCAATTAACAAAACGTGGATTTTTTAAAGAATATTTTTTCAAGGCATTAACAAAACGTGGATTTTTTAAAGAATATTTTATCAAGTCATCAACAAATCGTGGATTTTTAAAGAATATTTTATCAAGTCATCAACAAATCGTGGATTTTTAAAGAATACTTTTTCAAGCCATCAACAAAAAGTGGATTTTTTAAAGAATATTTTTTCAAGTCATCAACAAAACGTGGATTTTTTAAAGAATATTTTTTTCAAGTCATCAACAAAACGTGGATTTTTTAAAGAATATTTTTTCAAGTCATCAACAAAACGTGGATTTTTTAAAGAATATTTTTTCAAGTCATCAACAAAACGTGGATTTTTTAAAGAATATTTTTTCAAGTCATCAACAAAACGTGGATTTTTTAAAGAATATTTTTTCAAGTCATCAACAAAACGTGGATTTTTTAAAGAATATTTTTTCAAGTCATCAACAAAACGTGGATTTTTTAAAGAATATTTTTTCAAGTCATCAACAAAACGTGGATTTTTTAAAGAATATTTTTTCAAGTCATCAACAATACGTGGATTTTTTAAAGAATATTTTTTCAAGTCATCAACAAAACGTGGATTTTTTTAAAGAATATTTTTTCAAGTCATCAACAAAACGTGGATTTTTTAAAGAATATTTTTTCAAGTCATCAACAAAACGTGGATTTTTTAAAGAATATTTTTTCAAGTCATCAACAAAACGTGGATTTTTTAAAGAATATTTTTGCAAGTCATCAACAAAACGTGGATTTTTTAAAGAATATTTTTTCAAGCCATCAACAAAACGTGGATTTTTTAAAGAATATTTTTTCAAGTCATCAACAAAACGTGGATTTTTTAAAGAATATTTTTTCAAGCCATCAACAAAACGTGGATTTTTTACAGAATATTTTTTCAAGCCATCAACAAAACGTGTATTTTTTAAAGAATATTTTTTCAAGCCATCAACAAAACGTGGATTTTTTAAAGAATGTTTTTTCAAGCCATCAACAAAACGTGGATTTTTTAAAGAATATTTTTTCAAGTCATCAACAAAACGTGGATTTTTTAAAGAATATTTTTTCAAGCCATCAACAAAACATGTATTTTTTAAAGAATATTTTTTCAAGCCATCAACAAAACGTGGAATATTTTTTCAAGTCATCAACAAAACGTGGATTTTTTAAAGAATATTTTTGCAAGCCATCAACAAAACGTGGATTTTTTACAGAATATTTTTTCAAGCCATTAACAAAACGTGGATTTTTTAAAGAATATTTTTTCAAGTCATCAACAAAACGTGGATTTTTTAAAGAATATTTTTTCAAGTCATCAACAAAACGTGGATTTTTTAAAGAATATTTTTTCAAGCCAACAACAAAACGTGGAGTTTTTAAGGAATATTTTTTCAAGCCATTAACAGAACGTGGATTTTTTACAGAATATTTTTTCAAGCCATCAACAAAACGTGTATTTTTTAAAGGATATTTTTCAAGCCATCAACAAAACGTGGATTCTTTAAAAAATATTTTTTCAAGCCATTAACAAAACGTGGATTTTTTAAAGAATATTTTTTCAAGTCATCAACAAAACGTGGATTTTTTAAAGAATATTTTTTCAAGTCATCAACAAAACGTGGATTTTTTAAAGAATATTTTTTCAAGCCAACAACAAAACGTGGATTTTTAAAAGAATATTTTTTCAAGCCAACAACAAAACGTGGATTTTTTAAAGAATATTTTTTCAAGCCATCAACAAAACGTGGATTTTTTAAAGAATATTTTTTCAAGCCATCAACAAAACGTGGATTTTTTAAAGAATATTTTTTCAAGCCATCAACAAAACGTGGATTTTTTAAAGAATATTTTTTCAAGCCATCAACAAAACGTGGATTTTTTTAAAGAATATTTTTTCAAGCCATTAACAAAACGTGGATTTTTTAAAGAATATTTTTTCAAGCCATCAACAAAACGTGGATTTTTTAAAGAATATTTTTTCAAGCCATCAACAAAACGTGGATTTTTTAAAGAATATTTTTTCAAGCCATCAACAAAACGGGGATTTTTTTAAAGAATATTTTTTCAAGCCATCAACAAAACGTGGATTTTTTAAAGAGTATTTTTTCAAGCCATCAACAAAACGTGGATTTTTTAAAGAATATTTTTTCAAGTCATCAACAAAACGTGGATTTTTTAAAGAATATTTTTTCAAGTCATCAACAAAACGTGGATTTTTTAAAGAACATTTTTTTAAGTCATCAACAAAACGTGGATTTTTTAAAGAATATTTTTTCAAGTCATCAACAAAACGTGGATTTTTTAAAGAAAATTTTTTCAAGTCATCAACAAAACGTGGATTTTTTAAAGAACATTTTTTCAAGTCATCAACAAAACGTGGATTTTTTAAAGAACATTTTTTCAAGTCATCAACAAAACGTGGATTTTTTAAAGAACATTTTTTCAAGTCATCAACAAAACGTGGATTTTTTAAAGAACATTTTTTCAAGTCATCAACAGAACGTGGATTTTTTAAAGAACATTTTTTCAAGTCATCAACAAAACGTGGATTTTTTAAAGAACATTTTTTCAAGTCATCAACAAAACGTGGATTTTTTAAAGAACATTTTTTCAAGTCATCAACAAAACGTGGATTTTTTAAAGAACATTTTTTCAAGTCATTAACAAAACGTGGATTTTTTAAAGAACATTTTTTCAAGTCATCAACAAAACGTGGATTTTTTAAAGAACATTTTTTCAAGTCATCAACAAAACGTGGATTTTTTAAAGAACATTTTTTCAAGTCATCAACAAAACGTGGATTTTTTAAAGAACATTTTTTCAAGTCATCAACAAAACGTGGATTTTTTAAAGAACATTTTTTCAAGTCATCAACAAAACGTGGATTTTTTAAAGAACATTTTTTCAAGTGATCAACAAAACGTGGATTTTTTAAAGAACATTTTTTCAAGTGATCAACAAAACGTGGATTTTTTAAAGAACATTTTTTCAAGTCATCAACAAAACGTGGATTTTTTAAAGAACATTTTTTCAAATCATCAACAAAACGTGGATTTTTTAAAGAACATTTTTTCAAGTCATCAACAAAACGTGGATTTTTTAAAGAACATTTTTTCAAGTCATCAACAAAACGTGGATTTTTTAAAGAACATTTTTTCAAGTCATCAACAAAACGTGGATTTTTTAAAGAACATTTTTTCAAGTGATCAACAAAACGTGGATTTTTTAAAGAACATTTTTTCAAGTCATCAACAAAACGTGGATTTTTTAAAGAACATTTTTTCAAGTCATCAACAAAACGTGGATTTTTTAAAGAACATTTTTTCAAGTCATCAACAAAACGTGGATTTTTTAAAGAACATTTTTTCAAGTCATCAACAAAACGTGGATTTTTTAAAGAACATTTTTTCAAGTCATCAACAAAACGTGGATTTTTTAAAGAACATTTTTTCAAGTCATCAACAAAACGTGGATTTTTTAAAGAACATTTTTTCAAGTCATCAACAAAACGTGGATTTTTTAAAGAACATTTTTTCAAGTCATCAACAAAACGTGGATTTTTTAAAGAACATTTTTTCAAGTCATCAACAAAACGTGGATTTTTTAAAGAACATTTTTTCAAGTGATCAACAAAACGTGGATTTTTTAAAGAACATTTTTTCAAGTCATCAACAAAACGTGGATTTTTTAAAGAACATTTTTTCAAGTCATCAACAAAACGTGGATTTTTTAAAGAACATTTTTTCAAGTCATCAACAAAACGTGGATTTTTTAAAGAACATTTTTTCAAGTCATCAACAAAACGTGGATTTTTTAAAGAACATTTTTTCAAGTCATCAACAAAACGTGGATTTTTTAAAGAACATTTTTTCAAGTCATCAACAAAACGTGGATTTTTTAAAGAACATTTTTTCAAGTCATCAACAAAACGTGGATTTTTTAAAGAACATTTTTTCAAGTGATCAACAAAACGTGGATTTTTTAAAGAACATTTTTTCAAGTCATCAACAAAACGTGGATTTTTTAAAGAACATTTTTTCAAGTCATCAACAAAACGTGGATTTTTTAAAGAACATTTTTTCAAGTCATCAACAAAACGTGGATTTTTTAAAGAACATTTTTTCAAGTCATCAACAAAACGTGGATTTTTTAAAGAACATTTTTTCAAGTCATCAACAAAACGTGGATTTTTTAAAGAACATGTTTTCAAGTCATCAACAAAACGTGGATTTTTTAAAGAACATTTTTTCAAGTCATCAACAAAACGTGGATTTTTTAAAGAATATTTTTTTAAGCCTGCAACAAAACGTGGATTTTTTAAAGAATATTTTACAAGCCATTAACAAAACCTGGATTTTTTAAAGAATATTTTTTCAACCCATTAAAAAAACCTGGATTTTTTAAAGAATATTTTTTCAAGCCATTAACAAAACCTGGATTTTTTAAAGAATATTTTTTCAAGCCATTAAAAAAACCTGGATTTTTTAAAGAATATTTTTTCAAGCCATTAACAAAACGTGGATTTTTTAAAGAATATTTTTTCAAGCCATTAACAAAACGTGGATTTTTAAAAGAATATTTTTTAAAGCAATTAACAAGACCTGGATTTTTTGAAGAATATTTTTTCAAGCCATTAACAGAACTTGGATTTTTTTAAAGAATATTTTTTCAAGCCATTAACAAAACCTGGATTTTTTAAAGAATATTTTTTCAAGCCATTAACAAAACGTGGATTTTCAAAAGATTATTTTTTCAAGCCATTAACAAAACGTGGATTTTGCGGCTAACTTCATTTGAACATACATTTATGAATATATGTATGTATTTGTCAATCTCCACATTTTTAAATTTTCCTTGCATTTCATACCTTTTTATTCCAGGCATGGCGTCAAAACAATTTGTCGTCGTGGTTTAAAAGCTTCATTAACATATGAAATGCTTAACAAAAACAAGACATAGCACTCACAGAAACACATACTCTCATACATATGAGTGTACGTGTGAGTCCATAACAATCACATGAGGACCTTCTTTCATATGAATATATGAATGCAGTTGTTTTTACTTAAGTGCTATAAATTTCATACAACAAATAAACAACTACAACAACGACAACAGCAACAATCTGACAAAGCAACGTTGACTAAAAACGGAAATAAACAAAGACAAATAAAACAATTGTGCAGCAGAGCAAATGGAAGAAAACCGAACCCAAAATAGAAACGAAACAACTTGAGCCCATCAACCTCCAACAGCAACAAAGACAGCCACCAAACCGCAAAGCCTTTTGTCAATGTCCATTACGTCCTTAGAAGAAGGCTAAAAGACAATTGTTGAGACAGGCTATGAGAAGAAATATACATTTTTATATACATTTAGTGTCCTTCTTTATAAGAGGACGAATAAAATAAAATATATAAAATTATGCAAAAGCAAGATTGGAGGAAGAGTGGAGGGATTTTTTTCTTAGCAAAATAAAGTGGCGGAAAATGTGTAAATTAAAGATTAGAGGAGAGTTCCGTTATGGATTAAACAAGTGTGTAAAATTACTATGGTAAAAAAAGGCAGCATAGGTTGTGGAATGAACTGAGCTATTGAAGATGAGGACATTTAAATGTTTAATAATGTACTGGAGTATTGGTATTTAAATCTAATCCCAATCCTTACTCAAATATAAAATATTATCCAATTAAAAAAACTAAAAAATAAATCCCTCCTAAATGTTTAATTTTTTGTAAATAATCAACTTCAAATAATTTGCCATATTTTCCCTTCAATCTATCCACTTAATATAGAATTATGTCCCCTGCATTGCGTATCAATTTTAAACCTTAAATAATAATACTATTATTACAATAACATTATTATCATTGTTATTAGCTTCATTATTTTTGCCGGCATTATTTTCGCTAATAAATTTATACAGATTGTTATTACTAATATTGTGTGTTGGCTATTTAGTTAATTATGACATTGAAATCCTGTCAATTTGTTCACTAACTAATGATGATTATAATATTGCGGGAGATTTTTTTCTCTATTAACAGTAAATCATATTTTCGTTTTAAAACCAATTGCTATAATAACTTTTATTAACTGTTTCAGTCATAATATGGGAATAGTAATGGCTGGAACAATGGCTGGAGTAATAGGGTTATTAGTACATGTTTATATATTTTATTCTTTAGAATATTTTATTTGAATACAATTTAAGTATAAAAGACATTTAATCCATAAACTATTATTATGGAGGATAATGGCAAATCATGGAATGCGTTAAACAACACAGATCAAAATAAAAAAAAAACATTTATGAGAAAAATGATTTCAATTTTTTAATAAAATTATGTCTTTTTATTGAAATATTATTTTTTAAATAACTTAATTTTTACTTTTTAAATAAAGATATTTTTTAAATAAAATAAATTTATTTGTATAAATACAAATAGATTTTTAGTATTTTTTATGAAAATATTTTTATTTATATACATAATTTAAAACCATCCATAAAAATAATTTTTCAAAAATCCACATTCTATATAAAAACTATTTATAAATAATACTCGCTTTCATTAAAATTTATTTAAAAAAAAATAATTTATTAAAATTTGTTTCCTATAAATTCCACGTTTATATAAATAGTTTTTGACACATTTAAGTTTTTAAAAATAATTTTAAAAAATACAGGTTAAAAAATTATGTAAAGAAACTAAAAAAAAAGAAAATAAAAAAACTCACTTTAACAATAATGATGTAAAAAATCGGCCTATATAAAAATAATTTAAAAAATCAACATTTTTTACAAATCTAAGAAAAATTGCCGTTTTCAAAATAATTTTTAAAAAAATATCACGTTCATTGAAAGAATTATTTTAATTTTTAAGACATATTTTTTAATATATTTTCAATTTTTTTTGTTTTTCAATAAATAAATACCTATATATTTCTCAATTAAAAATAACCATTAATTGTTAAAGAAGTGACTACCCTCATAAGGCCCAAAAAATTACATTTTTCATGAACTTTTTTCAAGAAAACTACCAAACTTTTTTGGTACAATTTTCTCATCTGATAGGGCACATCTTAATCTAGTGTCTGATTTTTTTTTTGTTGAAACGGCCGTCCACGAAACTTTTTTTGTAGAAGCGTTTTGTGGTGCCAACTCTAGTTCGGAAACTAAGTAACCGATCGTCATAAGTTATGACTCATAACCCACAAAATGGCTCATTAAAACATAAAGATCTAGACTTTCATCGATCGGCTTTTTAAAAAATATTAAGATTTTACTAAATGGTGGACCATAAAAGTCACAATTTTAATTAACTTTCTCGTTGGAGTTGAGCTTAATGACCGAAAATTTTATTACAAGTGAAAAATGAAATCCGGCTACTTGAACCCACACAACCACCAATTTATGTGACTAGCTTCGCTGTTAGCAGGCAGCTTATTAGACATATCGGCTGTGGCAGTGTCTCCCCTGTTATCGAACTTTTACTTCTCAAACGCAATGCGTTTTTACAACGACGGATATTTGTCCGTTCACTGTGTAAGACTTCCACGACAAACTAAAAAAAAAAATTAAGAAATCAAAGTTATAAAGTTATTATTTTTTTAAATTCAATTTTTTAAAAATAATAATTTTAAAAATATTTTTAAAAATTATATATTTTAAAATATTTTTTTAATAAAGTTAAATTTTTTATTAGAAAATATATTTTTCAATTCAAATAAAAATATATACATATGTATATTGTAAATTATTAAATGATTTTTTTATTTATAAAAATAATTAAAAAAAATCCAAATATTTTATAAAAGTAATTTCTAAATTATTGTCAAAACAAAACAAACATTGTATAAAAACTATTTTTAAAAAATCCACGTTTTCATTAAAAAAATATTTTCTTAAAAATAATTTATAAAATTGGCGCTTACAAAAATTATTTTTTAAAAAATTAATTTTTTAAAAATAATTGTGGAAAAATCTACATTAATATAAATTATGTAAAAAATCCACGTATATAAAAATAATGAAAAATCCACGTATATAAAAATAATGAAAAATCCACGTTAACAAGAATTATTTTAAAAAATTCACCTATATAAAAATAATAAAAAATCCACGTTAACAAAAATAATTTTAAAAAAATCCACGTTTAACAAATATTAAAAAATACTTTTTAATTTTTTAATATATTTTTAAGGTTTCGATGAATGTATATTTTTTTAATTAAAAAATAACCTTTAATAGTTTAAATAAAAATATATTTGCTTAATTGTTTTATGATTTCTTTATTCATAAAAGCAATTTAATATAATATAATAAAAATATATTTTCTTAATTGTTTTATGAACATATTTTTTTATTTATAAACACAATTTTAAAAACACATTTTTTAAACAATAACTTTTAAAAATCCAAGTTTTCGTTAAAAAAATGTTTTTTTTTTTTAAATAATTTATAAAATTTGCGTTTACAAAAATTATTTTTTAAAAAAATAATTGTGGAAAAATCTACGTTAATATAAATTATGTAAAAAATCCACGTATATAAAAATAATAAAAAATCCACGTTAACAAAAATAATTTATCATTTATAATATTTTTTTAATGTTTCGATAACTGTATATTTTTTAATTAAAAAATAAACATTAATGGATAAAATAAAAATATATTTCTAATTTGTTTTATGAAAGTATTTTTTATATATAAACACAAATTAAAAAAATATAATAAATATATATTTTCTTAATTGTATTATGAAAATATTTTTTTTTTATTTTATAAACACAATTTCCAGATTTTTAATTAAAATTATTAAAAGAAAATTGTAAGAAATCCACGCTTATAATTTTTTTAAGAATGCAAATTTTAAAAATATAATATATAAAAATTCCACATTTTTTATAAAAATATTGTTGAAAAATCACTTTTTAATAAAAGTATATTTTTTATGAAAAAATATTTTTTAAATTCTTTAATAATTTTTATTTTAATTTTTCAATAAAATATATAACCATTATTTCTTTAAATTAAAATATATTTTCTAATTAATTTTTTAAGATTTTTTTCTAACCGTAATTATATCAAATACAAATCTATTATATAATTTTTTTTTTAAATAATATTAAAAAAGTTTTAAGTATTTAATTTTTATATATAAAAAAAAAAACAAATAAAAAATTATCAGTTATTTGCCGACAGAGATATTCGCTCAGCCTGTGTGAATTTAAACTTTAATCTACGGACATATCGAAAGTATTTAGGAGAATTTTGTAGCCTTTTTTGAACATTGGAACTTGTCGACGAAAAGTGTGGATTAGGATTGTATTTCAAAAGTGTTGCGGAGAAGGTACTTAAAAGAATGGATCTTATTTTGGGAGTCATATCTTTTCGATAGATATCGCGCCCACTAGTCATTTCAGTGGGTCATCATATGACTTTTGGACCAGCATTACAGGAAGCATGGACATGTCCACGAAAAAGATAACATGGCTATAAACATAACCACAACGAACAGCATCGGTATACATTTCCAAAGGATCTTCGAACAGACCCTAAACTGCACTTAGACACAAATGCTGAACTTTTGTGGGGGAGGTACACTAAGAAAAGGAACGATATTGGCAAATTTAGAAGTTAAACTAAATTTGGACAAAATATTAGGGGATCCATTTTATTGACATTTTTAAATATTGGGGGGGAAGTACAGGAATTGTCTATCTTCGAACTAAAACTAAGTTTGGACAAAATAATACGAAGGCCCGAATCGGTTGATCAGTTCGAGAGTTATCGTGCTATAGCAAAGTTTTGGACCGAATTGGCTGATCCGTTCGAGAGTTATCGTGCGCTCCAACCACACGGTGTCATAGGGTTTTTTGCAACTTTCAGGTTATCTTCTCAGGAAGTATGGACTTGCTCCTGATGAGACTTGTATCGTCGTATGGGGGCAGCGAATACAAGTTGCTACAACAAAAATTAAAGCAAATCGAAAAGGGGTCCTAAACTGAACCTTTCCCAAATTTTGTGTGGGAGGTACCCAAAGGAGAGGGGCGATTGAGTCCATATTGTAACTTCATCTAAGTTTGGTAGAAATTTCACTATGTGCCAAGTATGGACCAAATCGACAAGGCGTTCAAGAGTTATCGTGCGCACAACTTTTTCGAACTTTTGTGGGGGAGGTGCCGGAAGGAGTGGACCGATATAGCCCATCTTCGAACTTAAACTAAGTTTGGACAAAATATTAGGAAAGCCAAATTTTTTACCGAATCCGTAGATCCGTTCGGGAGTTATCGTGAGCTCCAGTCAGCCGGACAGACAGACAGACAATCTCAGTTGATTTAGCTATGTCTAAATCAAATGAAATTGTCTGAAACGGATTTCATCCTGGCGAAGGGAATTATCAATTGGCTTTTCAGCTTTTTGAAATTATGCCTTTTTTAGCAAACCCAAAAAGCCGAACTCTTTAACTGTCTAGTATTCTAAAATAAATTAGAATCACACTCACTTTTCGGCTTACCCAAAAAACTTCAACCAAAACAAAAGAAACAAAAAACAGCGGATGGCATGCGCAGGGGAATTTGAAATAAATACCAACAACACTCACACTTCTGAAATTTTCTTCAGTATGTTGTCCTTGCGGCTCCCTTTACGAAGGTATAATTTGTTCTTGCGCAAGTCCATACTTCTTGAGATATTGGCCTAAAAGCTCCAAGAAACCCTGACGGCGCCAATCAAAATGGCAAATCCGCAAGATAATTCTCGCAGGGACTTTCTGATAATTTTTTTTGCACATTGTATTATTTTATCCAGTCATGTATCAGATTGGAATATGGACTATATCGATCCACTCCTTCGGATACCTCCCACACAAGATTCTGAAAAAGCGAAGTTTACGAGCTCCTCTCGCATCGTTTTGATTCTTTTTTCAGTAGGTTGTTCTAGCGGCCTCATTCACAACGGTACAAATATTTTCCGGAGTAAGTCAATACTTCCTGTGAGATAATGGCCCAAAAGCTCCAAAACCCTGCCGGCACATACTAAAATGGATATTGTGCATGATATCTCTAAAACTTTTTAAAAAATTTCTTCCAAATATAGTTTAATGTTATTTAATATTTCTAGTCTTTTATTAAAAAGCTTGGTTACTAAAAATGTTTCGTATATGTCAATGATTTTGTATGCAACCTCGTGCACAGTGGTTCCGCCCTTGGACAAAAATCGAAAAATTGATGGCGACAAATTTGATTGTTAATTAAATAAATATTCTCTAAACAAATAAACAATTTTGTCAATTTACAGCGGTAATATGCTAAGTTAAGTCGAAGAAGTTGTGATTTGTATGTGGTGCCTTGAAAAATAAAAAACATCCGCAAAGCATTCGTAGGTTAAATGCAAAATTATAATCAATTAAGAGGTACAGTTTCAAAAATTACAAGTAAAAAGTCGTTAAGGTCGGCCGGGCCGAACCTTTTTATACCCTCCACCATAAAATAGTCTTAATTAAAATGGAATAATTAGGGTCCTTTCACAATTTTAGGTGGAACAACTTTTCGACAATGGATAGATTCCTACTGCCTCCCACTATTGCTTAAATTCCACTGTGAACACAAATGTTGGGGCAGACATAATTCCTTTTGGAGATGAAAGCCCTTGGTGTGTGTATATTAAAAACCCCGAAGGACAGATGCGCCGTGAGTCGAACTTCCGCGTTATGGCGTGATGAAGTTTTTGCAAGAGACCCTGTAAGCCTTCATGAATTAGCATTATATCTTTGTTTGTTGTTTTTGTAGAGCACTTAAGCAACAGTGAACAAAGATACAACGCTAATTCCTGATAGCCCACAGGGTCTCTAACAAAAATTTCATCACGCCATAACGCGGAAGTTCGACCCACGGCGGATCTGTCCTTCGGGGTTCATAATATACTCACCAAGGCCTTTCTTCTCCAAGAGGAATTTTCCGTGCCCCAGACTTTCACCTCCATTTTGTTCCACAGTGTTATCTAATCTATCTAAAAAATGTGTTCAGCTAGGTGAAAGGTACCACCTACGGGGCTATATCAAAGAGTCAACTTATCTTTAAATTTTTAAGCGGAAAAGTTTTATACCTGCTGGGAACTTTAAGAGTCAAATTGAGGGTACTTTCATCAAAACAATGTAGACCCTCAAAAATGGACCCATGTTGACGAATTTTAGTGAAGAAATTTCGTGACCACTGAAAATTACCGAAAATCGAGGGGGGGAAGGATATACCAAAACATGGACCTATATTGACGATGTTTCGTTGGAGATGTTTTATGCCCACTGAGAACTTCAAATGTCAAATTACAGCTATTTCGGTTAAAAACTGTAGCTAAAATTCTCAAAATACCGAAAATTGGGAGGTACCGTTATATGGGGGCTATACCAAAACATGGACCTATGTTGACGATGTTTTGTGGAGATATTTCATGACCACTGAGAACCTCAAATGGCAAATTACAGCTAGTTCGGTTAAAGATTGTAACTAAAATGCTCAAAATACCGAATATCGGGAGGTACGGTTATAAGGGGGCCATACCAAAACATGGACCTATGTTGACGATGTTTGGTGGAGATGTTTCATGACCACTGAGAACCTCAAATGTCAAATTGCGGATAGTTCGGTTACAAATTGTGACTAAAATTCTCAAAATACCGAAAATCGGGAGGTACCGATATATGGGGGCTATACCAAAACATGGACCTATGTTGACTATGTTTCGTGGAGATGTTTCATGGCCACTGAGAACTTCAAATGTCAAATTGCAGATAGTTCGGTTAAAAATTGTAGCTAAAATTCTCAAAATACCGAAAATCGGGAGATACCGATATATGGGGGCTATACCAAAACATGGACCTATGTTGACTATGTTTCGTGGAGATGTTTCATGGCCACTGAGAACTTCAAATGTCAAATTGCAGATAGTTCGGTTAAAAATTGTGGCTAAAATTCTCAAAATACCGAAAATCGGGAGGTGCCGTTATATGGGGACTATACCAAAACATGGACCTATGCCCATATCCTTTGGGATATAAGTTTGTTGATCACTAGGAACCCTAAGTGCCAAATTATAGCTAATTCGGTCTGCAAATGTGGCGAAGAACGTCAAAATACCTCAAATCCGGAGGTACCGTTATATGGGGGCTATACCAAAGAGTGGACCGATATAGCCCATCTTCGAACTTGACCTGCCTATGGAAAAAAGACCCTAGGGTGCAAAATTTCAGCACTCTATCTCAATTATTGCGGACGCTAGAGTGATTACAACAGACGGACAGACGGACATGGCTAGATCGTCTTAGAATTTTAGCCTGATCAAGAATATATATACTTTATAGGGTCGCAAATGATTAGTTCGATGTGTTACAAACGGAATGACAAACTTAATATACCCTCCATACTATGGTGGAGGGTATTAAAATGATAGTCGATGGTATTGACAATGTTTTTACGAAAAAACATATTCATAATTGGTTCGTATTTTTAATATCACTTGATGTTGAGTATTACTAATATTATGAGTATATGTGAGTCTCGATATTTTTTTAAATAAAGGGGTAAGTCTCTAACTTACGATGAAAAAAATTCCAGCTGCCACCATCCGCCACCCGGCAAGTTATTCCCCTTATACCACACCTGTAAAATCTTCAAAATTCCGAAAATCGGGTGGAATGTTTATATGGCAGCTATACCTAACCTTGTCTATGTTGAACATTTTTGGCAAGGAGGTAGTTAATAGTTCAAAACACCGAAAATCGGGCGGTACCTTTATATGGGGGCTATAGCTAAACGTTGACCTATATTGAACATTTTTTCGAGGAGGTGTTTTGTTCACTCGGAACTTATAATGCAAAATTTCAACCAAATCGGTTGGAAAATTTGTCTAAATTCTTCAAAATACCACAAATCGGGCGGTACCTTCATATGGAGACTAAACCTAAATGTGGACCTACATCAACTAAAATTTTGTTTCTATATTTTTGTCTCGTGAGAAACCTATATTAAAAAATGGGAGGCGGTAGCTCGATTAGAACTGTTTTTGGCACTCCTTTCCACACAAGTGGGACCACTGTGTAGTGATACAAAATCAATATATTTTATATACGGCATAATTACTGTGCTTGGTTTGGCTTAGTTGTTTTTTTTTTTTCTTTTTTTTTTGTCACTGGCTGAGGATGTTTCTCCGTCAGCACAGCTGACAGATACTTTCTTACTTGTTTTGATGTTTTTGGAAAAGCCGAAAAGTGAGTGTGATTCTCATTTATTTGAGAATACTAGACACTAATTTCAAAAAGCTGAAAAGTGAATTGATAATTCCCTTCGCCGGGATTAAATCAGGATATTCGTAGCGATCAGTAAAATTTTGCAACACTGTCAGTTCGTTTTGAAAAACATTACTCTCTGTATCAAAAAGGAATGATGAAGTTTAAGCCATTGGAGTAATACTCCAGGCTTATCAAATGAGACTGAAACTTGAACCAAAACAAAACAAACACATTTTTTAAATGACATAAAATAATTTTTACCACGTTTAAAAAATAGTTTTTAAGTATTCAAGATTTTCTATAAAAAATTCAAAAAACAGATATTTTCCATAAAAATATATGTATATTAAAAAATCCTCGTTTTTGTTAAAGAAGTATTTTTTTCAATGTGTACAAATTCACGTTTTTATACACAAATACTTTTTAAACATTTGAAAAAAATCCACGTTTTTATAAAAAAAAAATATTTTTTAACAATTGTAAAACACCTACGTTTTTAGAAAAAATATTTTTTTAAACATTTGTAAAAAATCCACGTTTATACAAGATATTTTTTAAAATTATAGTTTTTAAAAATTAAAGATTTGAATTTAAAAATCGGCGTTAATGAAAAAAATTTAAAAAATATACTTTCTTAAAAATAATGTTTAAAAAAATTACGTTTATTGATTCAATTGATTCTATTTAAAAATGTAATCAAAAATATTTAAAAAAAAAAAATATTAAATAAATTATTTTGAAAAAGTTTTTTTTTTTTTTTGTTTTGCCTTATTAAGGCGGAGGTCATTTTTAGAGTGATATTTGAATTAATTCTCTTTCGAGTTGAGCTATTTAGACCTAATAGGTACATTGAAAAATTAGGAATCCACCGAAGTCCCACACATTCAACCACTATGCTACGTTTCACGGGTGGTTAGACCGATCATCAGGCATATTGAATGGTGTTTTTTAGTGGGTGGACGAAAGCTAAGCTTGGAGACTAGCATTTATATCACAAATCATTCGAAATTTGTATATTCGAATTATTTATTTATTTTAATGTTAGTCATTTAATTCCAAACCTTTCCTATAGTCCGACTTGGCTGGTAACCCTATTTTTCAATGCTTTATTACAAATACTAAGGCAGCTTTTTTCCACCTTTATTTTATTTGTTCTTCTGTATCAGAAGATTTTGATCATCAATATTTGTCATCGGAATCTTTGACCTGCAACCGTGTCACTTGGTTGTTGGGGTTTAAATGCTATTGTTTGTGATATAAATGCTAGTCTCCAAGCTTAGCCTTCGTCCACCCACTAAAAAACACCATTCAATATGCCTGATGATCGGTCTAACCACCCGTGAAACGTAGCATAGTGGTTGAATGTGTGGGACTTCGGTGGATTCCTAATTTTTCAATGTACCTATTAGGTCTAAATAGCTCAACTCGAAAGAGAATTAATTCAAAGTTTTTTTTTTGTACCTTTAAAAGAAAATAAATTTACTAAAAAATTATCAAGCTTGTTGAGTAAATAATTTGTATATCAAAAAACGTGGATTTCTTTAGAAAAATCAAAGCACAACAAGACAAAAAAGCATGGGTTTTAAAATATTATTTCTCATGGGACTTCAAACCGGAAAACGTGGATTTTATAAAGATTTTTTTTCAGCAACCAACCAACTATGGTGGATTTTGTCAAACCAAAAAACGTGGGATTTTGTAAACAATATTTTTTCATGGATCCAAACCAAAAAACCCTTCTTTGAAGAATGTTTTTCATGGATCTTCAATCCAAAAGACGTGGATTTTTAGATATAATTTTTGTGGACCTTCAAACCAACAAACGTGGATATTCTAATGAATATTTTTTCATGGACTTTCAAGCCAACATACGTGGATATTTTAGTGAATATTTTTCGTGACCACGTTTGTTGGTTCTGATGGTCCTTGAAACCATTACTTTAACTCATACCATATTACAGGTTCCTTCAAAATCGATTTCTTCATGTCTACCTCAAAATTCAGTGATTCTCATTGATAAAACATACAATGTTTCAAAAACTCATTTTCAACTTAACCAAAATTACACCTACAAAAAGGGAGTAGAAAAGTAGAAGAAAACTCCCCCAAACCAATTTACTCCATATGCCAGTACGTAGTAAACCAATTATCTTAATTGATTCATTGAGGTTACCCCCAATAACATTAACTTTTGTCAAAGTACAAAAAAGATTTGGCCAACAAAGAAAAAAAAACAGAACAAACTTGATGACAAGCATATTGTGTGTAACGATAGACGACGGCAGAAACATTCATTCCATCAGTCATCCACTTAAGGTGTTACCCACAATCGGCTTGGTAAGGAGTCAATGAAATAACTGTGGAGTGAATTTCGCCTAAATTGAAGACATGCACACACACACGCAAAGTTTTGATGCTTATCGATTGAATTGAAAAAGCTAATGAAAAGAACGCAAATCATTTAAAGATTTCTTCCAAAAACTCACTTTGAAATTTGCAATGTCAACTTCTCAGACCATTCAAGGTGGGTGCTCAAGAAAAATACGACAAAAACCACAAACAGTTGGTTCAACACAAATGTAACCACGTTTTTTTGGTTTTTCAGATGAAATCTTGAAACATTTTATGGCAACATTTTGAAATTGTATAAAAAGGTAATTTGATAATTACCATGTTTGTGGTAATCTAAATAAATAGTGGGGTGGAGATTGAAGATATTGAAGTAATTCTATTTGAATAATTTGATTCTGGCAAAGGGCTGTCAGTTTTATGGCAAATGGGTGAAAAATATCCTTTAAAAAATCCACGTTTATTGCTGTGATGGTGGGTGAAGAAATATTCTTTAAAAAATCCACGTTTGTTGCTGTGATGATGGGTGAAGAAATATTCTTTTAAAAATCCACGTATATTGTTGTGATGGTGGCTTGGAAAAATATTCTTTAAAAAATCCACGTTTATTGCTGTGATGGTGGCGTGGAAAAATATTCTTTAAAAAATCCACGTTTATTGCTGTGATGGTGGCTTGGAAAAATATTCTTTAAAAAATCCACGTTTATTGCTGCGATGGTGGTTTGGAAAATATTCTTTAAAAAGTCCACGTTTATTGCTGTGATGGTGGTTTGGAAAAATATTCTTTAAAAAATCCACGTTTTTTGCTGTGTTGGTGGTTTGGAAAAATATTCTTTAAAAAATCCACGTTTATTGCTGTGTTGATGGTTTGGAAAAATATTCTTTAAAAAATCCACGTTTATTGCTGTGATGGTGGTTTGGAAAAATATTCTTTAAAAAATCCACGTTTATTGCTGTGATGGTGGGTTGGAAAAATATTCTTTAAAAAGTCCACGTTTATTGCTGTGATGGTGGTTTGGAAAAATATTCTTTAAAAAATCCACGTTTATTGCTGTGATGGTGGTTCGGAAAAATATTCTTTAAAAAATCCACGTTTATTGCTGTGATGGTGGTTCGGAAAAATATTCTTTAAAAAATCCACGTTTATTGCTGTGATGGTGGTTTGGAAAAATATTCTTTAAAAAATCCACGTTTATTGCTGTGATGGTGGTTCGGAAAAATATTCTTTAAAAAATCCACGTTTTTTGCTGTGTTGGTGGTTTGGAAAAATATTCTTTAAAAAATCCAAGTTTATTGCTGTGTTGATGTTTTGGAAAAATATTCTTTAAAAAATCCACGTTTATTGCCGTGTTGATGGTTTGGAAAAATATTCTTTAAAAAATCCACGTTTTTTGCTGTGTTGATGGTTTGGAAAAATATTCTTTAAAAAATCTACGTTTATTGCTGTGTTGATGGTTTGGAAAAATATTCTTTAAAAAATCCACGTTTATTGCTGTGTTGATGTTTTGGAAAAATATTCTTTAAAAAATCCACGTTTATTGCTGTGTTGGTGGTTTGGAAAAATATTCTTTAAAAAATCCACGTTTATTGCTGTGATGGTGGTTTGGAAAAATATTCTTTAAAAAATCCACGTTTATTGCGGTGTTGGTTGTTTGGAAAAATATTCTTTAAAAAATCCACGTTTATTGCTGTGATGGTGGTTTGGAAAAATATTCTTTAAAAAATCCACGTTTATTGCTGTGATGGTGGTTTGGAAAAATATTCTTTAAAAAATCCACGTTTATTGCTGTGATGGTGGTTTGGAAAAATATTCTTTAAAAAATCCACGTTTATTGCTGTGATGGTGGTTTGGAAAAATATTCTTTAAAAAATCCACGTTTATTGCTGTGATGGTGGTTTGGAAAAATATTCTTTAAAAAATCCACGTTTATTGCTGTCATGGTGGCTTGGAAAAATATTCTTTAAAAAATCCACGTTTATTGCTGTGATGGTGGCTTGGAAAAATATTCTTTAAAAAATCCACGTTTATTGCTGTGATGGTGGCTTGGAAAAATATTCTTTAAAAAATCCACGTTTATTGCTGTGATGGTGGCTTGAAAAAATATTCTTTAAAAAATCCACGTTTATTGCTGTGTTGATGGTTTGGAAAAATATTCTTTAAAAAATCCACGTTTACTGCTGTGTTGATGGTTTGGAAAAATATTCTTTAAAAATCCACGTTTATTGCTGTGTTGATGGTTTGGAAAAATATTCTTTAAAAATCCACGTTTATTGCTGTGTTGATGGTTTGGAAAAATATTCTTTAAAAAATCCACGTTTATTGCTGTGATGTTGGGTGAAAAATATTCTTTAAAAAATCCACGTTTATTGCTGTGATGTTGGGTGAAAAATATTCTTTAAAAAATCCACGTTTATTGCTGTGATGTTGGGTGAAAAATATTCTTTAAAAAATCCACGTTTATTGCTGTGATGTTGGGTGAAAAATATTCTTTAAAAAATCCACGTTTATTGCTGTGATGTTGGGTGAAAAATATTCTTTAAAAAATCCACGTTTATTGCTGTGATGTTGGGTGAAAAATATTCTTTAAAAAATCCACGTTTATTGCTGTGATGTTGGGTGAAAAATATTCTTTAAAAAAATCCACGTTTATTGCTGTGATGTTGGGTGAAAAATATTCTTTAAAAAAATCCACGTTTATTGCTGTGATGTTGGGTGAAAAATATTCTTTAAAAAATCCACGTTTATTGCTGTGATGTTGGGTGAAAAATATTCTTTAAAAAATCCAGGTTTATTGCTGTGATGTTGGGTGAAAAATATTCTTTAAAAAATCCACGTTTATTGCTGTGATGCTGGGTGAAAAATATTCTTTAAAAAATCCACGTTTATTGCTGTGATGTTGGGTGAAAAATATTCTTTAAAAAATCCAGGTTTATTGCTGTGATGTTGGGTGAAAAATATTCTTTAAAAAATCCAGGTTTATTGCTGTGATGTTGGGTGAAAAATATTCTTTAAAAAATCCACGTTTATTGCTGTGATGTTGGGTGAAAAATATTCTTTAAAAAATCCAGGTTTATTGCCGTGATGTTGGGTGAAAAATATTCTTTAAAAAATCCAGGTTTATTGCTGTGATGTTGGGTGAAAAATATTCTTTAAAAAATCCACGTTTATTGCTGTGATGTTGGGTGAAAAATATTCTTTAAAAAATCCACGTTTATTGCTGTGATGTTGGGTGAAAAATATTTTTTAAAAAATCCACGTTTATTGCTGTGATGTTGGGTGAAAAATATTCTTTAAAAAATCCACGTTTATTGCTGTGTTGATGGTTTGGAAAAATATTCTTTAAAAAATCCACGTTTATTGCTGTGTTGATGGTTTGGAAAAATATTCTTTAAAAAATCCACGTTTATTGCTGTGATGTTGGGTGAAAAATATTCTTTAAAAAAATCCACGTTTATTGCTGTGATGTTGGGTGAAAAATATTCTTTAAAAAATCCAGGTTTATTGCTGTGATGTTGGGTGAAAAATATTCATTAAACAATCCACGTTTATTGCTGTGATGTTGGGTGAAAAATATTCTTTAAAAAATCCACGTTTATTGCTGTGTTGATGGTTTGGAAAAATATTCTTTAAAAAATCCACGTTTATTGCTGTGTTGATGGTTTGGAAAAATATTCTTTAAAAAATCCACGTTTATTGCTGTGTTGATGGTTTGGAAAAATATTCTTTAAAAAATCCACGTTTATTGCTGTGTTGATGGTTTGGAAAAATATTCTTTAAAAAATCCACGTTTATTGCTGTGTTGATGGTTTGGAAAAATATTCTTTAAAAAATCCACGTTTATTGCTGTGTTGATGGTTTGGAAAAATATTCTTTAAAAAATCCACGTTTATTGCTGTGTTGATGGTTTGGAAAAATATTCTTTAAAAAATCCACGTTTATTGCTGTGTTGATGGTTTGGAAAAATATTCTTTAAAAAATCCACGTTTATTGCTGTGTTGATGGTTTGGAAAAATATTCTTTAAAAAATCCACGTTTATTGCTGTGTTGATGGTTTGGAAAAATATTCTTTAAAAAATCCACGTTTATTGCTGTGTTGATGGTTTGGAAAAATATTCTTTAAAAAATCCACGTTTATTGCTGTGTTGATGGTTTGGAAAAATATTCTTTAAAAAATCCACGTTTATTGCTGTGTTGATGGTTTGGAAAAATATTCTTTAAAAAATCCACGTTTATTGCTGTGTTGATGGTTTGGAAAAATATTCTTTAAAAAATCCACGTTTATTGCTGTGTTGGTTGTTTGGAAAAATATTCTTTAAAAAATCCACGTTTATTGCTGTGTTGATGGTTTGGAAAAATATTCTTTAAAAAATCCACGTTTATTGCTGTGTTGATGGTTTGGAAAAATATTCTTTAAAAAATCCACGTTTATTGCTGTGTTGATGGTTTGGAAAAATATTCTTTAAAAAATCCACGTTTATTGCTGTGTTGGTTGTTTGGAAAAATATTCTTTAAAAAATCCACGTTTATTGCTGTGATAGTGGTTTGGAAAAATATTCTTTAAAAAATCCACGTTTATTGCTGTGTTGGTTGTTTGGAAAAATATTCTTTAAAAAATCCACGTTTATTGCTGTGTTGATGGTTTGGAAAAATATTCTTTAAAAAATCCACGTTTATTGCTGTGTTGGTTGTTTGGAAAAATATTCTTTAAAAAATCCACGTTTATTGCTGTGTTGATGGTTTGGAAAAATATTCTTTAAAAAATCCACGTTTATTGCTGTGTTGATGGTTTGGAAAAATATTCTTTAAAAAATCCACGTTTATTGCTGTGTTGGTTGTTTGGAAAAATATTCTTTAAAAAATCCACGTTTATTGCTGTGTTGATGGTTTGGAAAAATATTCTTTAAAAAATCCACGTTTATTGCTGTGTTGATGGTTTGGAAAAATATTCTTTAAAAAATCCACGTTTATTGCTGTGTTGATGGTTTGGAAAAATATTCTTTAAAAAATCCACGTTTATTGCTGTGTTGATGGTTTGGAAAAATATTCTTTAAAAAATCCACGTTTATTGCTGTGTTGATGGTTTGGAAAAATATTCTTTAAAAAATCCACGTTTATTGCTGTGTTGATGGTTTGGAAAAATATTCTTTAAAAAATCCACGTTTATTGCTGTGTTGATGGTTTGGAAAAATATTCTTTAAAAAATCCACGTTTATTGCTGTGTTGATGGTTTGGAAAAATATTCTTTAAAAAATCCACGTTTATTGCTGTGTTGGTTGTTTGGAAAAATATTCTTTAAAAAATCCACGTTTATTGCTGTGTTGATGGTTTGGAAAAATATTCTTTAAAAAATCCACGTTTATTGCTGTGTTGATGGTTTGGAAAAATATTCTTTAAAAAATCCACGTTTATTGCTGTGTTGATGGTTTGGAAAAATATTCTTTAAAAAATCCACGTTTATTGCTGTGTTGATGGTTTGGAAAAATATTCTTTAAAAAATCCACGTTTATTGCTGTGTTGATGGTTTGGAAAAATATTCTTTAAAAAATCCACGTTTATTGCTGTGTTGATGGTTTGGAAAAATATTCTTTAAAAAATCCACGTTTATTGCTGTGTTGATGGTTTGGAAAAATATTCTTTAAAAAATCCACGTTTATTGCTGTGTTGATGGTTTGGAAAAATATTCTTTAAAAAATCCACGTTTATTGCTGTGTTGGTTGTTTGGAAAAATATTCTTTAAAAAATCCACGTTTATTGCTGTGTTGATGGTTTGGAAAAATATTCTTTAAAAAATCCACGTTTATTGCTGTGTTGATGGTTTGGAAAAATATTCTTTAAAAAATCCACGTTTATTGCTGTGTTGATGGTTTGGAAAAATATTCTTTAAAAAATCCACGTTTATTGCTGTGTTGATGGTTTGGAAAAATATTCTTTAAAAAATCCACGTTTATTGCTGTGTTGGTTGTTTGGAAAAATATTCTTTAAAAAATCCACGTTTATTGCTGTGATAGTGGTTTGGAAAAATATTCTTTAAAAAATCCACGTTTATTGCTGTGTTGGTTGTTTGGAAAAATATTCTTTAAAAAATCCACGTTTATTGCTGTGTTGATGGTTTGGAAAAATATTCTTTAAAAAATCCACGTTTATTGCTGTGTTGGTTGTTTGGAAAAATATTCTTTAAAAAATCCACGTTTATTGCTGTGTTGATGGTTTGGAAAAATATTCTTTAAAAAATCCACGTTTATTGCTGTGTTGATGGTTTGGAAAAATATTCTTTAAAAAATCCACGTTTATTGCTGTGTTGATGGTTTGGAAAAATATTCTTTAAAAAATCCACGTTTATTGCTGTGTTGATGGTTTGGAAAAATATTCTTTAAAAAATCCACGTTTATTGCTGTGTTGGTTGTTTGGAAAAATATTCTTTAAAAAATCCACGTTTATTGCTGTGTTGATGGTTTGGAAAAATATTCTTTAAAAAATCCACGTTTATTGCTGTGTTGATGGTTTGGAAAAATATTCTTTAAAAAATCCACGTTTATTGCTGTGTTGATGGTTTGGAAAAATATTCTTTAAAAAATCCACGTTTATTGCTGTGTTGATGGTTTGGAAAAATATTCTTTAAAAAATCCACGTTTATTGCTGTGTTGATGGTTTGGAAAAATATTCTTTAAAAAATCCACGTTTATTGCTGTGTTGATGGTTTGGAAAAATATTCTTTAAAAAATCCACGTTTATTGCTGTGTTGATGGTTTGGAAAAATATTCTTTAAAAAATCCACGTTTATTGCTGTGTTGATGGTTTGGAAAAATATTCTTTAAAAAATCCACGTTTATTGCTGTGTTGATGGTTTGGAAAAATATTCTTTAAAAAATCCACGTTTATTGCTGTGTTGATGGTTTGGAAAAATATTCTTTAAAAAATCCACGTTTATTGCTGTGTTGATGGTTTGGAAAAATATTCTTTAAAAAATCCACGTTTATTGCTGTGTTGATGGTTTGGAAAAATATTCTTTAAAAAATCCACGTTTATTGCTGTGTTGATGGTTTGGAAAAATATTCTTTAAAAAATCCACGTTTATTGCTGTGTTGATGGTTTGGAAAAATATTCTTTAAAAAAATCCACGTTTATTGCTGTGATGGTGGTTTGGAAAAATATTCTCTAAAAAATCCACGTTTATTGCTGTGTTGATGGTTTGGAAAAATATTCTTTAAAAAATCCACGTTTATTGCTGTGTTGATGGTTTGGAAAAATATTCTTTAAAAAATCCACGTTTATTGCTGTGTTGATGGTTTGGAAAAATATTCTTTAAAAAATCCACGTTTATTGCTGTGTTGATGGTTTGGAAAAATATTCTTTAAAAAATCCACGTTTATTGCTGTGTTGATGGTTTGGAAAAATATTCTTTAAAAAATCCACGTTTATTGCTGTGTTGATGGTTTGGAAAAATATTCTTTAAAAAATCCACGTTTATTGCTGTGATAGTGGTTTGGAAAAATATTCTTTAAAAAATCCACGTTTATTGCTGTGATGTTGGTCGTTGGAAAAATATTCTTTAAAAAATCCACGTTTATTGCAGTGTTGGTGGTTTGGAAAAATATTCTTTAAAAAATCCACGTTTATTGCTGTGATGTTGGAGTTTGAAAACATATTCTTTAAAAAATCCACGTTTATTGCTGTGATGTTGGTCCTTGAAAAAATATTCTTTAAAAAATCCACGTTTATTGCTGTGATGGTGGTTTGGAAAATTATTCTTTAAAAAATCCACGTTTATTGCTGTGATGTTGGTCTTTGGAAAAATATTCTTTAAAAAATCGACGTTTATTGGTCTGAAGTTCCATGAAGAACTCACTTAAGCAATCATTCATGTGATAATTAATATAAAAGAAAATATTGCCATAAGCGTTATAAACAAATCGTAGCTACTAACACAGATAAGTGGAGATAAAATAAGAACTACTTCAAACACAAACACCCTCACTTGACACTATTTTCAACATTTCAGCTCAATTCATTTATTCATTGATTTATGGTCCAAATGCAGAGATAAAAAAATTAAAAAAAAATATTATAACTTTTAAAATACATGAATATAAACGTGGTTATGAATATGAGCAACACTAACAATTTCAAATATAAACATAAGGATATTAGGTGAAATCGATACATGTTAATGAACATAAACAAGCCTTGGGTTGTAATTGTTCCATCTGGAAATTAAGGCAGTGGTAATTGAGGGAGCTTACAATAGCGATTTGGGAAATACGATATTCACTTTGCTCATCGTGTAAAGAATAAGGCTAAGAGGAGAATTCGTTCGAACCCAATAAACCGACCTCATTGTGTAAATTTCACACACCAACATGTATATAAATATGAACCAATATTTATATATCAAAATTAAAAACCACTACATATGAATGTGAATATATCAAAGTGATAAGCGTAACATCGCCAATATTTATGTATTTACAATCACTCTCCACAACAAAAAAACAGTTGTTGAACAAACAAATAACGCGAGTGATGATATGTGAACTGACATTTTGTATTGGTGTTAAGTTGTTGTTGATGTGAGTGAATGAATGATTGACTGACTGACTGACTGCTCGCTGGAATCTGTAAGGGTTCCTTGGTTGAATGGTTAGCATGAACTGAACATCAACGCCATTTCAAGTGTCCATGTGTATATGCTTTATTTATCAAAAGTTCCCATTTAAATAAATGACAGAACACCCGAGCACCATCAACGCCTTCTGCATCAATAGCGATATCACCAAAAGATGAGATTGTGAAAATATTGTTGCAAAGCAAAGAGAAGTGTTGTTGATATATCACTGATGTGGAAGTTTATCGAGGTTTTGTTTGCAACTATAACATGACTCATCATTCACAACATCCACAGCATCCTCATCATCTGTTCAAGTAGCATTAATACAAACTTTTTGGATTTCATACACTTGAGTCAAGTGGTTGTTCATTTGGTGTGATGTAATTCTTCAGGCTAATATAAACATATTTTTTCCACAAACATCATAGCAATAAACGTGAATTTTTTAAAGAATATTTTTCCAAACCACCATCACAGCAATAAACGTGGATTTTTTAAAGAATATTTTTCCAAACCACCATCACAGCAATAAACGTGAATTTTTTAAAGAATATTTTTTCAAGGACCAACATCACAGCAATAAACGTGGATTTTTAAAGAATATTTTTTCAAGGCCCAACATCACAGCAATAAAAGTGGATTTTTTAAAGAATATTTTTTCAAGGACCACCATCACAGCAATAAACGTGGACTTTTTAAAGAATATTTTTCCAAACCACCATCATATTGTGTTTAAAGTTTTTATTGAGACTGAAAAAAATTTATACTAGTTTAAAAAAAATACTTATACAATAAAACTCATGGCAAAGTGAACAAATGATTAAAGCATTCTAATTACAACACTCTCCCTGAATGTATAAACATTTGTTTTGAAACTAATTATCAATTAACATGTTATGGATTTATGAAAGACCAAAATAATTCATTAACTTAATAAGTTTTTGTGCTGATATCAGTGTTGTCGTTCGAAAAATTTTTTTCGGCCCAAAATTTTCCTAAAAACGGCCCAAAACGACCTAAAACGGCCCAACATTAAAAATTAAAACAAAAATATATATTTCTCATAGATACTTTTTATTACTTTTAGAAAAATCGAAAAAAATATTGTTTATTTTCACGTAAAGGTAGTATATCCCAAAAAATTGTCTGAGATATGATGGGAAGACAACAATTTATTGTGATTTGAATGTAGCATGTAAACTTTAAGTGCGTGTTTCTCGAAACGGCGTTTTTTAAGTAGGTGCCAACGATAGCTCTAAAGGAAATTGACCGATCTTCATATGACCTTATTATATTATCCATGTAAGCTTATTAAATACATAAAACGCTTGCCTTTAAGGGAGACAGATTAAAACAATTATTTTGCCCAATTTTTTGACAAAAACAGTAAATTTTTTTCGTTTTAGTTTTTTTTTTTAATAATTTTTTTAATTTTGTTTTATGAGGTTCCTATAACGCTTACAAAAATATGCTATGATCGGACCATCCGTTTTCGAGCTATCGTTGGCACCGCAAAACGCTTTTACAAAAAGATGCTTTCGCAGATAGCTATTTACCTCAAGAATATGCACTATTTTTCAACAATAAAAATTTCAATCGTATTATAAGATGTGCTCTTTAAGATGAAAGAAATTATAGTTTCACCGAGTCTTAGCAAATTCCAATCTGTTACTATTAAATAGGGGTCACATTCTACAAGTCTGGAAAAATGTAATACCTGATTCATAATAGGCAAAACTTCGTTTGAGGTTACCTTATATGGAGCTATTGTATTTAGTAGTTTAAGGGTCATTATTACATCCTTTCTTTTACTATTGGATGGATTTGAAAACGCAAAAAAACCAATTCGGATGCATTAAAAGTGTAATTTTCACACTAAACGTTAATACAAAGAAGGTCCTCCTTCAATTTTAATTATTACTTTCAACTTTAAGTTAGCCGAAACGCTATAAATTTTACACAAAATCCAAACTATAAGAAAAGAATAGTTCTAATATAGGGGGTATTTGGGTTATAGTCTATTCTCTTATTATTTTGATCTAGTAATTAAATATAAAACTCCAAAACAGCAAATTTTATTTCAAACTTTTCATTTTCTGTTAAGTAAGTGTGCATAAATGTGCTTTTGTGCCTACAAATATTTATGAAGTTTCGAGCTGGTACGATTTATTTTTGTAGTCAATGTTTTTTTATACCCTCCACCATAGGATGGGGGTATATTAAGTTTGTCACTACGTTTGTAACTACTTGAAATAATAATTGTAGACCCCACAAACTATATATATTCTTGATCAGCGTGCAATTCTACATCGATATAGCCATGTCCGTCCGTCTGTCCGTTTGTCCGTCTGTCCGTCTGTGGAAATCACTCTAGCGTCCGAACGGATTGACGTAGGTGGATGAATTTTTGGGAAAATCTATTATTTGTACGTAGGACTTTTGGTATTGAAAGTTGGCTATGTAGGTCCGCGTTTTCGTATAGCCCCCATACAAAATGACGCGTGACGCGTCGTCGTTTTATGGAATTTTTTTCCGTCTGTGGTAATCACTCTAGCATCCACAAAAATGGAGATAGGACGCTGAAATTTTGGGAAAATACGTCTTTTGTTTGCAGGCAGGTCAAGTTCGATGATGGGCTATATCGGTCCACGTTTTGGTATAGCCCCCATATAACGGTACCCCCGATTTACGGTATTTTGACGTTTTTAGCTACATTTTCAGACCGATTTAGCTATAATTTTACATTTAGGGTTCCTAAGTGTCAATAAACTTATATAACAAAAGTTGTGGACATAGGTCCATGTTTTGGAATAGCCCCCATATAACGTTACCGCCCGATTTCAGGTATTTTGACGTTTAAATTCACATTTCTAGACCGAATTAGCTATAATTTGATATTTAGGGTTCTTACTGACCAAAAAACTTATATTCGAAATAATTATGAACGTAGGTCCATGTTTTAGTATAGCCCCATATAACGGTACCTCGATATAACGCATTTCGGTATCCCCATATAAGGAATTTTCGGTATTTTGAGAATTTTATCTACAAGTTTTAACCGAATTATCTGTAATTTGAACATTTGACATTTGAAATTCTTAGTGGTCACAACACCTCTCCATAAAAAATTGTCAACATAGGTCCATGTTCGGATATAGCTCGCATATAACGGTACCTCCTCCCAACTGTAATTTGACATTTGAAGGTGGTAGTGGTCACCATACATCTGCATCAACAATTTTCAACATAGCCCCAATATAACGATACTTCCCGATTTTCGGTACTTTGAGGATTTTACTTAAAATGTTACACCTCCCGATTTTCCGTACCTAAGCTTTGTTTTTTTTTACGAACTTTCTGTAATTTGAAATTTAAAAGACAACAAAAATTGTTCATTTAAGTTCATATTTTCGAATAGCCCAAATACCTCCGAACTAGCTGTTAATGACATTTGAAGTTCCCACGTTATGTACCAATTTTCGGTATTTTGAGGATTCTAGCTACAATTTTTAACCGAATTAGGAGTTATTTGACATTAAAGGCTTCCATCAAAAACTGTCAACACAGGCCCATGTTTTATTATAACCCCTATATAACGGTACCTCCCAATTTCTAGCCCACCAAAATTTGTCAACATACATAGTTAGATATAGGCACCATAAAAAAGGGCCTACCGAATGAAACATTTAATGTACATTATCTGAAATTTTAACGTACCCACTTAAAGTTGGGGACAGGAATGAAAACTAATTATTATATTTTAGTTCAGAATATATTATGGTGGAGGGTATGAAAAGTTCGGCCCGGCCGAACTTAACGCTTTTTTACTTGTTTCTTATTTATTTTTTTTATAAAAAAGGACAATTTGAGTTGACACTGGGATATAAATAGGATAAACCTGAACTATCTGCTTGAAATTCATTCTTAAGGTTGTTAATATAGGTAAAATATATGCCAAAAATATAAAAAATACCTCTAGCTTGGCATGATTCCGTTGCCACCAAATTATTATGAACTTTTTTTATTTATGAACACAATGCATGAATCTTTACCAAATACTTAAGTATCATGAAAAATATATTTCAAAACCCGGGTAATAAAAAATTAAAAGTGACCATTAAACTACTAGGAGGACCTTCTTGGCATTAACTTTTAATGTGAAAATTATAATGCTTTATTTTACGTTTTCAAATCCATCCAATAGTAAAAGTAAGCATGTAATAATAGCCCAACGACTAATGTTTGATATTTTATAAAATATTGTTTAAAATTATTAGCATGAAAACGGCCCAAAATGGATTTGGGCCGCCCATCGGCCCAAAATTAAAAATTATTTTTTATTCGGCCCAAATTTGGGCCGAAATGCCCAAAACGGCAACACTGGCTGATATAGATTTGGTGAGGGCATCTGCTACCATTTCGTTTGTTGAGATGTATTCTAGGGTAACTTCTTTTGCATCGATTTTTTTGTCTAATGAACTTTGCTTTTATATCCATATGCTTAAGTTGTTATTAAGGGCCAATTGTATAGCCCCCTTATTGTCACAAAACAATTTAAAAGCTTTTTCGCAATCTGGATTGAGTTCCTTTTCCAACCTTTTTAACCATATTGATTCTTGAATAGCTGCGGTCACGGACATAAATTCAACTTCCGTTGAGGAAAGTGCTACAGTTTTTTTGCTTCTTTGTAGCCCATGAAATTGTAGCTGACTGATAAAGAAATACGTAGTTTGTTGTTGGCTTTCGGTCATCCACATTGCCTGCCCAATCAGCATCGCAATAACCGATCATGTTTGATTGTTTACTATTTGCTCTGTAAACCAATCCTTTATCAAGCGTTCCCTTTAAATAACGCATTACACGCTTTACGGCCACCCAATGAGCTTTGCCAGGGTTTGTGATAAAACGACTTAACACATTAACGGCATGTGATATATCTGGTCGTGATATCTGTGATGCAAACAACAGACATCCAATTGCCTGCATATATGGAATTCGGGACATTTCCTTCCTCTTTCTGTTATTCTTTGGGCTCATAGTAGACAATAGTTTTTGATTAATATCGATCGGCGTTGAAATATAGTTGCAATCATCCATTCTAAAACGCTTCAACACGTCCGATATGTATTTGCTTTGGTATATCTTTATTTGATCTACGCCTCGGGTGATCTTCATTCCCAGCACTGTCAATACTTCTCCCATATTTTTTTATTTTGAATAGTTTCTTCTTGATGTTTCTAACCGCCTTGATATTATCAGAAAAAATGAGAACATCGTCGACGTATACTGCGGTATAAAGCTTATTCCCGTTGTTGGTATCGTGGTATATACATTGTTCAATGTCGCTCCGAACAAGACCCATTTTCAGCAATTCATTATTTATAGTCTGGTTCCTGACTCTACCAGACTGTTTTTCGAGTTTGCAAACCTTTTTCGAACCATTACTATATCATTCTGGCTGTTGCATATATATAGTCTATTTAAGGTTTCCATTCAAATAGACACTGACTGCATCCATTTGGTGGATAACCATATTATATTTCGCAGCAAGGGCAACAACTCATACCAAACAACGGGAAAAAAAGTTTCGTTGAAGTCTATACCTTCGCGCTTTGTAAAACCCTTCGCAATAAGCTTAGCTTTCCACTTCTTTGGATTACCGTCATTGTCACATTTTGGTTCTATACACCCACTTGCACTGCATGGCCTTTTCTCCCGGAGGTAAGACAATCAGAACCCATGTATTATTTGACTTCAATGAGTTGATTTCTTCATTCATCGCAGATTTCCTATTTTCCGCATGTTCTGAAGACATTGCTTCTTTGAAACTGCCTGGATCAATTGAAACAAACTCCATTGCACAAAAACTTGATGACGGTTGATTTCTGTTTGCGATTCGTTCAGATCTGCGTATAGTTGTTTCTTCAATACTCGGATGGTTGTTATGTATATCCGGCGACTTATAATTACTTTGCCATCATGCGGGTTGTATAAACGATAACCTTTGCTTTCACTGCTGTATCCCACCATGATGCACTCGGTCGATTTCGGATCTAGTTTTGATCTCCTTTCTTGTGGAATGTGCACTAACGCCGGACAACCAAAAACTCTCAAAAATTTCAAATTTTGTTTGCGTCCTGTCCACATCTCTTTTAAGCATTTGTCTGACCCACGGCAAGGTACACGATTAATTAAAAATGCGGCCGTGGCTGCGGCTTCAACCCAGAAACGATGATTTAGACCACTATCTAGAAGCATGCATCGAACTCTTTCTATAATGGTTCTATTCATCCGCTCTGCAAAGCCGTTCTGTTCAGGAGAATAGACACAAGTTCTTTGATGAATTATTCCATGTTCCTTGAAGAAATTTGAAATCTGCATATTCACGTATTCTCCTCCTTGCTTCTCAACCAAAGATTTAAATTCCACGAATTTCGAAAAAAACATCAGATTTCCTCTTCAACGGATATGCCAATACTTTTCTAGAGAAGTCGTCG
The DNA here is from genome assembly GCF_047663935.1 of Musca autumnalis. Taxonomy (NCBI): domain Eukaryota; kingdom Metazoa; phylum Arthropoda; class Insecta; order Diptera; family Muscidae; genus Musca; species Musca autumnalis. The sequence continues at coordinate 22,900,480 of NW_027411755.1, read as the reverse complement.
ACGAAAGTGACTAGAAAACGACTTCCGGAAAATGATGTTGTGTTGAGTGGTCCCACAACATCCGAATGGACGAGTTCCAATAATTGTGTCGTTCTAGTACCTTCTTTATTATTTGGCCGGCGTGTTTGTTTACCCTAAACACAAATCGTACACGGTCCTTCTTTTTTATTTGAGAATTGTATTCCGAAATTTGCATATTTCACTTAATGGAGCTTTTTGTTACAGATGTGACCCATTCTCCGATGCCACAAGTTAAAATCGTTTTTACAACTAAAGCATTAGAAGACACTTTGGTAGATGTGCAAACGCTATGTTCTTTCCATTACAATCGGAAATTCGACATACATCACCTTCAAATGTCACCTTCTTGTTGTTCCTTGTAATTTGCCTAATAGAAGGTAAATTGGTGCACAATTTTGGCACATACTCCACATCCTTTACGGTGACAGTTTTTTCTTTGTTTTTACAGTTGATTTCCAAGTCGATATCTCCAACACATTTGACCTCAAGTTCTTCTTTATTAGCCACAATTACCTTCTTAGATTCCACTTTTCTAATGTTGTACATATTGGAGATGCTATTGGTCATGTGGTTACTTGCTCCGCTATCTATAAACCAATAATTAGAATTTGCATTTGCGCAAGATGTAACGCCTTTCATTGCGAACAAAACTTCCGATTTCTTGGGATTATATCCATGACCACCATTGGCGTAGGATTTGTTCGGGCAGTTCTTCGAAATATGGCCCACATTCTTGCAATTATAACTAATTATTTGCTTCTTGAATTTCTTTGACATCTTTGCTTGAAGTGCAGCTTGCTTTCCTGATACTTGATCAAATTTTGTTTCCTGGAGTAAAAGGTTCTTTACCATATCGACGATCAACTTTTCTTTTGAGTTCTCCACAGCCATTACCAGGGGTTTGAAGTCTTTAGTTAAACCGGCCAACATCAATGAAGCCGTTACTTCGTCGTCTATATTCAAGCCAGCATTCTTGACTTTTAATGCAATAATTACCAATTCGTTAACGTAGTCTCCAATCGTCTTGTAATTTTGCATTTTAATGTTAACCAACTGATTCAGAAGTTCAACCTTACGAGTTAGACTCGTATCTTCGTGAGCCTTTACCAAAGCCGTCCAAGCTTCTTTTGCCGTTGTCGCTGCTGCTATGTGTCCATAATTATTTGGATCAACCATAAGCGCAATCTCCGCCAGCGCACGTTCATTCAAGTCCGTATTGGGTATCGCCTCGTTAACTGTTTTCCAGCATCCTTTAATTACGAGCAAGGATTTCGCCTGTCTTTTCCAGACATCGAAATTTTCTCGGTGCCTCCACAGGACAAGATAGTTGAGCGCATGTCATATTTTTTCACTTTTTTCCAACAGCACAAAAAACGATTTGAAAAAATTTTCCGTATCTGTAGGCCCATAACCTATTGTGTTCAAAGTTTTTATTGAGATTGAAAAAAATTATACTCGTTTTGAAAAAAAAAAAAACAAGTAAAAAAGTATCAGTCGGCTTTGCCGACAGAGATATACCCTCAGCCTGTATATATTGAAACAATTTTTTTCCAAAAAACGTATGTATTTAGGGGTTTTATAAATTTTGGGAATTTGAACCGACCAAACAAAAGTTTTGCGGAGGAGATACTAAAAGGAATGGATCTACATTGACCATTATGGAAATGGATCTTCAGCCACTACATATGGTGTCATATGGAGGATTTACACACTTCGGGATGTTGTATGGAGTTACCCCTGAAAAAACGTTTACCATCGTAATTGAGGCAGCGAATGCAAGTTGCTTCAACAAAAATCAAAGTGATTCGATAGCAGGTCTTAAAGTGAACTTATCCGAAATTTTATGTGGGAGGTACCGGATGGATTGGACAAATATAGTCCATATTTGAAACTGATGTATATCTAGTAGATATATTAGGATGTGTAAAGTATTTACCAATTCGGCCTCTCCCTTTAAGAGTTCCCGTATGAACAAATTTTACGAAAATTTTTGAACTTTTGTGGGGTAGGTACATGAGGGAGTGGATCGATATGACTTATCTTCAAGCTTAGACTATGTTTGGACAAAATATTACTAAATCCAAATTTTGGACCGAATCGGCAGATCCGTTCTAGTGTTATCTTGCGCTCCAACCACCTCACACGGTGTCATAGGGGTTTTTTACAACTTTCGGGCTATTTTCTCAGGAAGTATTGACTTGCCCCTACTGAAACTTGTACCGTCGTATGGAGGGCAGTGAATACAAGTTGCTAAAACAAAAATCACAGTGATTCGAGAGATGACCCTAAACTGAAATTTTTCGAAATTTTGTGTGGGAGGTACTCGAAGGAGTGGACCGATATGGCCCATCTTCGAACTTAAATCAAATCTGGACAAAATATTTCGACACCCAAAATTTGAACCGAATCGATTGATCCGTTCGAGAGTTATCGTGCGCACCAGCCAGACAGACAGACGGACGGACATTGCTAGATCGACTCAAAATTGTCTGAAACGGATATCGTACAAACATACTTGGGGTCTAAAACCATTATTTCGATGAGGCACATTTTAGCCTAAAGGCTGAGGGTATAAACATATACAATAAAATTCATGGCATACTATATCGAGTATAGTATTTTAACAGCAAAGTGAACAAATGATTAAAATATTCTAATTACAATACATCACAACAATAAACATGGATTTTTTAAAGAATATTTTTCTAAATCACCATCACATCAATAAACGTGGATTTTTTTAAAGAATGTTTTTCCAAACCACCAACACAGCAATAAACGTGGATTTTTTAAAGAATATTTTTCCAAACCACCATCACCGCAATAAATGTGGATTTTTTAAAGAATATTTTTCCAAACCACCATCACAGAAATAAACGTGGATTTTTTAAAAAATATTTTTTCAAGGACCAACATCACAGCAATAAACGTGGATTTTTTAAAGAATATTTTTCCAAACCACCATCACAGAAATAAACGTGGATTTTTTAAAAAATATTTTTTCAAGGACCAACGCCACAGCAATAAACGTGGATTTTTTAAAAAATATTTTTTCAAGGACCAACATCACAGCAATAAACGTGGATTTTTTAAAGAAAATTTTTTCAAGGACCAACATCACAGCAATAAACGTGGATTTTTTAAAGAAAATTTTTTCAAGGACCAACATCACAGCAATAAACGTGGATTTTTTAAAGAATATAAACATTCTGTCTCACCAAATTAAACATCCTATATGCTTAGTGTAAATATCAAAACTTATGGATAAGGATTAGCACATCGTCAATGCGACAAAAACATATTTTTTTATCAAAACCAAAAATGACTTGTTATTAATAATAAAGAGAAAGTTGCAGCAATTCATTAAATAAAAAATAAAATATTTCTTTATATGTCATATATACATCTATATATATAATAAACTATAAAGAATAAATAACATAACTCAAAGACCCAAACAAATTTGAAGTGCTATCGAAGCCACTCAATAAATAAAGCAGAAGAAGAAAATAAAACGAAAAATTGATTGCTTTGATTTTTCGGTTTTGTAGAAAAAAAAACTTCAAACTGTAAATTGATACTTTGAACATTTATTTGATGGCATAAAAAAAGTCATAGAGAAAAATCTATTCGATTTAGTTTTTATTTATAAAAACTACATACATATTTATGTGTTTTTTTGTTTCTTTACGTTTTGCTTCGTTATCAATCTACTAACGATGTCTATTCATTAAACTACTTGATGTTTTTTTTTGTCTTTCTTTCTGGTCATAAATATTGTATCGGCAACCTAGTTTCTTTGTTTCACCAAATCACAAAAGTTTTTAATTAATATTTTATTATTATAACTTGTATTATTATCACAATTATCATCATCACCATCCTTTTTAGTGTTTGTTATATAAGCATCAGTCCGAGTCCGAGGCGTCTTACCTTTGTGTTTAGTTGGTCTTTGTGACTGTGTATCATTTATCCTCGTTTGGCTAACCAAAGACAGCTGTCCATATTCCCATGAGTGGTAGTAAACTGAAGAAGAAAGGTGTTAAAGCGACGCTCCTTGGCCAGTGTTGTTGTCCTTGGCAGCACAAAGTTTGTAAAAAAATTATTTAGAAATACAAATGAAGATATAAATTAAATTAAATATATTTTTAATTACCCTTAGGATTGTTTTTGGAAGAAAGTTATACGTTTCCTTTTAATAATGCGAACTGGAGTTCTTTATTAAAAAGTCTATAGAGGACATTCATTGTTTTGGTATTGGCTGGACAGGTAGTTTGATTGAGTATGCAATACTCAAGAACTTAAAAGGCCAGTAAATAAGGGTTTTTAACGAATTTTATTCAAGCATCCTCTGGCCAATAAACGTGGATTTTTTAAAGAAATTTTTTCAAACATCTTCTGAACAGACCAATAAACTTGGAATTTTTTATAATTTTTTAAGCATTCTATAACCATTAAAAGTGGATTTTTATAGATTTTTAAGCACCCTCTGACCAATAAACATGGATTTTTTAAAGGTTTTTTAAGCATCCTCCGAGCAATAAACGTGAATTTTTTTAAAGAATTTTTTTAAGCATCCCCCGAGCAATAAACGTGAATTTTTTTAAAGAATTTTTTTAAGCATCATACTGGAAATAAACGTGAATTTTTTAAATAATTTTTTTTTTCAAGCATCCTCCGAGCAATAAACCTGGATTTTTAAAGAAATTTATTCATGTATCCTCCGAACAATAAACGTGGATTTGTTAAGAAATTTTTTCAAGCATCCTCCAAGCAATAAACATGGATTTTAAAAAAAAAAATCATGCATCTTCCGAGCAATAACCGTAATTTTTTTAAAGAATTTTTTTCAAGCATCCTCCGAGCAATAAACGTGGAGTTTTTAATGAATTTTTTTATGCATTCTCCGAGCAATAAACATGGATTTGTCGAAGAATTTTTTCAAGCATCCTCCGAGCAATAAATGTGGATTTTTTAAAGAATTTTTTTCAAGCATCCTCCAAGCAATAAACGTGGATTTTTAAAGAAATTTTTTCATGCATCTTCAGAGCAAATAATTTGGATTTTTTAAAGAATTTTTTAAGCATCCTCCAAGCAATAAACCTGAATTTTTAAAGAAATTGTTTCATGCATCTTCCGAGCAATAAATGTGGATTTTTTAAAGAATTTTTTTCAAGCATCCTCCGAGCAATAAACGTGGATTTTCGTAAAGAATTTTTTTTCAAGCATCCTCTGACCATTAGGTTAGGCTAAAGGACGCGCAGCTGTCGTATTGGACAGCCACTCCACTCGGTTGTCAGAGTTGATATTGTTGTCAGAGTTGATATTGTATGTTCACCCATTGTTTGGATTCTCCTAGTCCTGAGCATTGGACAACAGCATAATAAGTGCTCAACCATCTCTGTTTCTTCTTCATCTTCGCATAATCTGCAGTAGTCCGTGGAGTCATCTCTATCCCATTTGCAGGTCTTTGATCTTATTCTGCCGTGTCCCGTGATTACTCCAACCATTAGTTTCAGGTCGGGTTTTCTCATAGAGAGTAGAGAAGTGGTCTTCCGTTTGGAGAGGTTGGGCCAGATTGCTTTTGATACCTTACAGCCAGGTTCGTTGTTCCAAATCTGACCAGCCTTCTCCCTGTATACTTGTTCTAGGAGCCGCATGAAGTGACACAAGGGTGGCTTGATTGAGTTATCGTTTTTGATGTCAAACGACATCATATCCGCGACGCGCCAATTCATCTGCTTTTTCATTTCCCTCGATGTCGCAATGCCCCGGGACCCAGCACAAGGTAACGATTGATCGTAGGGCCTCCAAAGCTTTCCTGCAGTGCAAGAACGCAGCAGACTTGATTGAATGGGATCTAAGTGATTTTAGGGACGCTTGACTATCCACATAGATAGTCACCGGTCCAGCTATGTCCCCTTCCATATTTTTTATCAACTCTGCTGCTTTCGTGACCGCAAGGATTTCTGCTTGGAAGACGCTACAATTTTCGCTTAGCTTGTACTAGATCCGTAAGTTGAGGGTATCGCTGTAGACGCCCGCTCCAGTTCCCCCTTCCATCTTGGATCCGTCGGTATAGACCTCTATACCGGGTAGAGGTGGGGAGTTGTGAGTCCAGGCTTCTCTATCAGGTATCCGAACTTCAATATCGTCGAAGTGTAATTGTGGTGATATATAGTCACTGATTACCTCCAATCCCACTGATAGTCCAGATCGTCGTAAAATAACAGCGTGGCCATAGTCGAAGTTGCGCCATGAGCTTATCTCCTGGAGTCGGAGAGCACTCTTTGCTGCCAACTCTTGCACCACGAGATTCATCGGATGAAGATACAGTAATACATTGAGGGCAGCCTGTGGAGTGCTTTTCATGGCACCGGTAATTAAGAGAGATGCCGCTCTTTGAACGATATTAATCTTGTGGAGAAGGGATGTCTTACTTAGTGCATTCCACCATACCAATGAACCATAAGTCAGAATAGGGCGAACTATGGCCGTAAAAATCCAGTGGATACCTGTGTTTTCAAACCCCAACTCTTTCCAATAGAGTTCTTGCATGAATAAAGGGCTATAAGACCTCTCTTGGCACGTTCTTCGACATTCCTTTTCCACGGTAGTTGGTGGTTCAGGATAATGCGAAGGTACTTGGCCTCTGGAGAGAGCTTTAGGGCCACACCATCCAGCGTTGGTAGGGTGAATGGTTTGACTTTTCTTTTGTTCGTAAATAGAACCAGCTCTGTCTTAGATGGGTTCACCCCAAGTCCATTGTTGTGAGCCCATCTTGATAACTTGACTAGAGCTCCTTGCATGAGTTCCGATAGCGTTTGTGGGAACTTCCCGGTGATCATTATGACCACGTCATCAGCATAAACTACTGTTTTTATACGTAGTTGGTCAAATTCCTTAAGTATTTCGTTAATCACCAGGAGCCACAGCAGTGGAGATAGTACGCCACCTTGTGGTGTGCCCCTGGTGACAGACTTCCGATATTTAAATTGATTATCCTGCCGCTAAGCATTCCATCGATCCAATTGATCAGTGTGGTGGAAACACCTAAGTTCAAGAGCGAATTGTGGATGGATTCGAGTTTGACGTTATTAAAGGCGACTTCTATGTCAAGAAACGCTGCTAACGTATAATTTGAGCCCATCATATTCCTCTCGATTAAACCAACGACTTCATTTAGTGCAGTCTCCACCGATCTGCCTTTGATGTAGGCGTGTTGGGCAGGACTTATAACACTGTTTTCAAGCTTGGACCTTATTTCTAGATCAAGCAATCTTTCTTAGGTTTTCAATAGAAAGGAAGATAGGCTGATTGGTCTATAGTCTTTGGGAAGCGTGTGACTTGACTTCCCCGCTTTGGGGATGTATGTCACCGTAACCTTCCTCCACAGAACCGGAGTGAGCGATAGACGTAGACAGGCCCTATAAATTTGATCCAGGTGTGAAACCAACACCTCCAGTGCATTTTGTAGCATTGCAGGGAAGATACCATCTGGACCAGGTGATTTAAAAGGCTTGAAAGTGTTTATCGCCCAAGCTATCTTTGTGTGACTTATAATCTCCTCGATGACACTCACTTCCCCTGTGGCTTGGTTGCACATAGGTGGATCGGCTGAGCGATCTGGTGCATCCATGCAGTTGGGAAAGTGGGTTTTGGCTAGGAGATCCAGAGTTTCTAGACCGGAGTTAGTCCATGTGTCATCATCCCGTTTGATACTGCCGATGGATTTGGGGTCCTCCGACAGTACTCTACGAAACCTGGCTACATCCTTTACTCCCTCTATAGACTCGCTAAAGCAGACCCATGATCTGCGTTTAGCCTTCTTTATTTCGCTGTTGTACTTATTGAAAGATACTTTGTAGTTCTCCCAATCTGTGGACAACTTAGTTTTGTTGGCTTTGTTATAGAGCCTTCTGCTAGTCTTTCTGAGATTAGTCAGATCTTTCGAACACCAGACCGGTTGACATCTTCTGCCTGGGTAAGTGAGTGGGCAGGCGGTCTCACAGCTGTCCACCAAAACCTCTGTCACGTGCTTAACTGCACTATTAACCTCTGTCGCTGTTTGGGGCTATCGTGACACTTCCAGCTTGGAGCTTACTAGTTCATTGAATTTGTTCCAGTCGATTTTCCGTGGATTTCTTAATGGTGGTTGTCGAATACCATTAACAGAGACTTGAAAGAATATCTTCCGATGATCCGAAAAGGAGCATTCTTCCGATACCCTCCAGTCACTGATAAGAGATTCGTCTTTATTTATGAGGGTTATGTCTATAACCTCCCCCCCTGATTCTATTTTGAAACGTGTATTCGTTTCCCCTGTTGCATATTCTAAGATTATATTTTAAGATAAACTCGAATACGGACACCTCTGGCATTTGTGTCTCTGCTGCCCCAGTGGAAATTGTGAGCATTGGCACCACATCCTAGGATGATGAGACAAGTGCTACCCATCTCTCTGACAAGCTTCTCCACGTCATTGCCCGGTGGGTCAGGGCTCTCGAATGGCATATATATGGACGAGAATATGGTGGCTCTCTGGGAGCTGCATTCCATCCTTACAGCCGTAATATCACCTCCGCTGAAATTAGAGAGAAATATTAGTTTAAGACTCTTCTTAGCAACTACACAGGTTCTTACCTTGTCCCCGTTGGGTGTGGCGAAGGTGGTGTAGATGCTATCGCTTAACCCAGCAACCTTATTTTTGTATAAATAGGGCTCCTGGATTAAGACGATGTCAACTTCGGATTTCTTGAGGGCTAGAAGAAGTTCAGCAGCAGCCGCTTTGCAGTGATTCTGATTAATCTGCATTATGCGAAGCGGCTGCTGCTTCGGTTCCTAAACTACTTTCGTCCTAGGCGGAATCTGATCCATCCTAGACCAAAGTGTAGCTTGCCCTCTCGAGTCCTTAGGTAATCTTGCCACTGAGTGTCTATAGACACCCTGATGGCAACACCTCCATTTTCCGGATTGTGGCTGACAGATTCCATGTGCTGGTCCGGAGATTGGGATTTTGTCTTCCGAGTATGGTCGGTATGCGTGCGGGATCCACAGGTGAAGGTGGCACCCATGCTGACTACACTCTTCTGAAAGGGACCTCTTTGACACCAACGACTGCCAGTTGACACCCCTCCCAGAGTTCGCCAAGACTCTCTATCGTGGAAGTGAGGAAATCCAGAGATTCCCTATTTTCACAACAGATGACCCTAATGCCTCTGTTTAGAGCGGCACTGCCAAATTGGGTGTGTTGTGGTGGTTCCCCTTCGCCTGCGAATACGATATCTCGCAGACGAGTTTCGATAAGTAGCCATCGATCCTCTCTGATTATCCAATCAGGGTCAGATCTATCGATGACCGCTGCTCGCAACTCGTCCGGCACCATCGGTCTGCTCGTTTTTTCCCCCTGCTGTTGCTCTTGAGATGAGAACCGGAAGACCCAGGTTAGCTTGTGAGGCTGAACTGGCTGCGGCATCTTTCCTGTTCCCAGTCTTAGGGCAACCGCCTGGGGAGGTATGGATATTGGGTTGTTGACCGGAAGTAGGTCTCTTAGCACTGGGGAGTGGCTCCTCCATTGACCTACATACCTCTCTTCATCGCGCTTTTTGGTGGAGATGGATTGGGTTTGGTAGGTGCTCCCCCAGGTGCGGAGACCGGTGTTCGGTCGGACTTCCCAGATTTGGAGCTCTTATGATGCGTCCCCTTCGACTTGAGTGCCTTCTCCTTTGAGGTTTGTCCTGTCTGTGTGGCGGGACATCCCTTTGAAGAGAGCTTTGAGGTCGAAGGAGGCAAATCATTTGATGGTTTTCGGATCATGTCAACATCGCTCCCGGTTTGGCCCTTGGGGGCTGTGGGAGTCGATGTAGGTATTGACCTAACCTCTTCATTAGCTTCTCTTGGGTAAGTGAGGGTGAGATCTTTCTCACTACCTTGAGATTAATCTTGATCAGCTTACATTCTCTCAGCGTTATAGATGAGGGTTCCCTGTCAATGTACTTCCTGAGGAAGTGCATTGCTCTGTGGTACGCCCTCCTCTTTTTGGCCCATTGACTTGCAGAACTATCTGAGGTGGTGGGAGCTTTTCCGGCCGATATTTTGGTCGGAGTTCCTTCCTCAACAGCAGCAAGACTTTGTGAGCCAGCAACATCGGCTGCGGCCGATGGTTGGGTAGCTGGTGCAACGGTTGGTCCAGATTTCATACAGATGGCTGCTTCCACTGAGGTCGAGGCCGACTCATCGTTGACTACAGTCGCTGGAATGACTGTGGTGTTCATTTCGTCATCCGATGAGCCGTCCTCGGCCCCAGTAGAATAGCCACCCTGACTGAGACGCAGGGCCAACGTCTGCTCCTCTATCTCCAGAAGATACCGCCTTTGTTCAGCCAAACTGTCAGTGACAGCTCCTAGAGTGCGTACCTTATGTCCGTCCCCTCCCGACACTACCGTCCCGTCAACCGTTGGCCGGATTGCCCCAGACTTGGTACAGAATTTTGAATTTGAAGAGTTATCCTTAGGCATTGCAGTGTTGTCATCAATCGAATTTGTTTTTGTTTTAATTGTTTTTTTGTTTAAAATTTTATTCTCCATGCGTCATAGATTTAATGGGGAAGTGAGGTCCACCATGGCATAGCCCTCCTGTACAATGGCAAGGACTTGACAACTAAGTCATTATTGCGTTGAGATGCCCAGGTATCAACGAGGCTCCGTTCTAATACAGTAGGTACCCTAACTACAAACCTTAAAACACCGATGGTTTCGCCTGACACCCTGGCGTTAGGGGGTCTCTAATAAGTAGGAGGCCGCTACTTGGATAACTCTTGGTCGGTCACAGTTTCCCAACTCAACAATTCCAGGGTGTTGAGTGTGGAAACTGTGATCTTAAGCCGCCGCATCGCGCCAAGATTGTTATCCCTGGCTCTGACCAGTAAACGTGAATTTTTTTCAAGCACCCTCTGACCAAATAAACGTGGTTTTTTTAAAGAATTTTTTCAAGCATCCTCCGAGCAGTTAGCGTGGATTTTTTAAAAAAAAATTTCCAGCATCCTCCGAGCAATAAACGTGGATTTTTTTAAGAATTTTTTTCAAGCATCCTCTGAGCAATAAACGTGATTTTTTTAAAGAAATTTTTTTCAAGCATCCTCCGAGCAATAATCGTGAATTTTTAAAAAATTTTTTTTTTTCAAGTACTGAAAATGCTATGAACCTATCACTTATGAGTATTACCAAAATAAGCCTTACCATATCCTACCAATTTTCTATTCAATTTCCTTCATTATAACCAACAGCTTTAAAGCCCAGAAAAAAAAACAATATTTTTGTTGTGACATTTTTGTCTTCTCTTTATATTCCCAGCGGTAACATCTTTATAACTTCCGTTTCTGTTCGGTGTGGTTTTATTTGTCATATCATGTGACACAATGGAGCTGTTGTGCAAGAAGAGGAGAAGATGAAAAAATAGACAAACAAAATGAAACAAATGGCCTATTCTTGTGTTACGAAATACCAAAGTGTATTGTGGCAAAAGACTCACACGCACACAAACTCGCATAAAATTGAAATATAAGACAATGGGCTTTGGGAAAACAAACGTTACCTGAAACGTGTGCAAATCTGTTCAAAAAAAGGAACAGGAATAGTAACAAAATATATGCTAAGAGTCTTTTGTTTACAATTGTGACTAAAGAAGGAAGAAGAAGTAAAGATGTGGTAGTGTTAGCACAGATGAAGATTAGGGGGTTATGCGAAGTAGGAATCAAAAGATTTAGGAAATTATTCTGAATATTAAAATATCTTCTCTTCGAAAGTGTGTTAGTTGTGGAAAATAAGGCCTTATATGTCATTTAGGAGCACCTCTCGGAATGGGTTGAAATTTGTATACCCTACAGTTGTAATTTGTATACCCTAAGTTGGTTTTGGACCAAAAGTTTGTAACACATTGAAATAATGGTCGTTGACCCATACTTATATGTAACAAAATGAAAGTATTGACGAGCTGAGTCGAATTGGTTATATATGTCCGTCCGTCTGTGCTTGTAAACCTTGTAAGCGGCCGACTGGGCAAAATTTTGATCGGATCGTCACTAACTTTTAGGTATTGATGGGTCTTCCGATGGGGAAGAAGCCTATTGATTTTGGTAGTGGTCGGATAATATTCTGGCGTCGGAATGGACAAAAAACTTATTTTGAGAAAAAGTCAACGTTTTATTACAAAGTGAATATTTCCGCTTGTAGTAGAATTATCACGGAATTTAGATAGGATTATCAAGAAATTTTGGTGGCTGATGGGGGTCGCAGAAAGGAAGAAGGAGAATAAGTGATGGTCGGATAATATAAAGGGGTCGGAATGGACTATACACTTATGTGGAGAAAAATTTAGAGTTTTATTCTTATGCAAATATCTCCGCTTGTAGTAGGGGTGTTCCAAAAGGAAATCCCACCAATGGTATGTAGAAATATCAGCTTTATAATAATGGAAAATTATTTGGCGTACATCACAATTTTTCATTTTTCTTATTTGAAATGTACTGACGAATATCAGAGCGTTTCAACAAAAGTGGCCTATATAAATCACTCAAGCGCTTTATCGTGCTTGGAGTTCCACTTCATGTCCTAAAATGACCGAAACATTATTACAAATCGACAGCGAAATTCCTCTACAGTTAGAAAAATACTAATTTTAAAATAAACACCTTCAATTTGTGGATTTGTTATTCCTTGATACTCTGATTATCGCCGAAGGACGGCTACTTAAAGAAATCTTACATTTTAAAGTGACTTTTTGCATTTCCGAAAAAAACAAGACCCATATTTCGGCAAGTATGGACAATTCCGTATTTTATTGAAGACAAATTCAGAGGTCTTCTATATATAGAAGGGTCTTAGTCTGAATATGTTGTTGTTGTAACAGTGTTTATTCAATCTGGCTCTGGATCTATCTCCAGTTCCAGGACAATGGCTGCTTTGATGGGATGTAGCCATAGATCCACTGGAGTTAGATGAGTAGGTTTGGCGGGGCAGTTGTAAAGGTGCTTTGTGTCGTGCGGGCCCATGCCGCATACTGGGCAGATGTCTTGCGCAGCGCGATCGATTTCCGCCCAATAAGAATTTAGGCGACTGCATTATCCTAAGCGTAGTTGAGCCAAACTACTCTGGTTTGTCGTGGCAGCTGACGCTCCTCAGCTGCGATAGATGGGGGATGTACGCCGAGAACTTTATTCCCACTATATTTGCTTATGGCCTTAGCAACTGCATCCGTGTGAATACTATTTAAATCTGCTTGATATGCATGTTGATCTAGGGGTTCTCTCATATATTGTTGGAACTCCCTCTCTAGAGCATGAATATCCTTCCTGATATGCCTGAATGTGTCAAGCCTAGCCAGCAGATGGTGATTGGGATGGCTCTCACGGTAACACCCAAGCAAATACTGCAACGAAAGCATCTCATTGTGTTGATTTACTGGAAGAATCTTTGCCTCCTTATGTAGATGGTCCACTGAAGACTTGAGGAGGCACCCTGTTGCTATTCTCACAGGTTTGAATCTTATCCCATAATCTCGGGGACCAAACTGGAGCCGCATAGCTTACTACAGACCGACCTATCGCGTTATATGTGGTCAACAAGGTTTCTTTATCTGCACCCCAAGTGCTGCCGGCTAGGGACTTGAGGACCTTGTTCCTACTTTTCAGTTTGTCGCAGATAGCTGTGGCGTGTGCGCATGACTTGAATGTAGTGTCGAATGCAACCCATAACATTTTGGGACAGTTTGTGGTAGGAATTCTGCTACCGTCGACCATGATATTCCACTCTCGTCCAAACTGCGCTGTCCATGTGGTGAACAGAGTGGCTGTAGATTTTGGGGTGGAAATCAGCATATTTCTCGAGTGGGAAAATGTGGTAAGATCGGTTAAATAGGTGTTCAGTCTCTCACAGATGTCATCAGGATAGGTACCCGACGCCAGAATCGTGCAATCATCCGCATACGTTACGATCTCGATGCCGTCTGGAGGGGGCGGAATACCCCTTCAGGTAGAGGTTAAACAGTTCCGGAGATATCACCCCACCTTGGGTAACTCCCTGTTTCACTCTACGGGGTTTGGACTTCTTGTTCCTGAATTCCACGTACGTCTGACGTCCACATATATAGTTGACTATCCAACGTTTCAAGCTTGGCCGGAGGGTTGTCTGCTCAATGTCCTCAAACAGTGTGGAGTGCTTGACTGTGTCAAAAGCTTTTGATAAGTCAAGCGCCACCATCACTGTTCTTTCACACAGCGGTCTCTGGTTGAGTGCTTGATAAATATATGTGGTAATGGCGTGCAGCTATTGTCGTGCTGTGCTGCTTACGGAATCCATGGTGATGATCGGCAACTTCATAGCTATCTCTGATACTGGGGAGGACTAAGGCCGCAAGGGTCTTTGCTACGGGCGACAAAATCGAAATCGGCCTGTACTATTCACTTTTGCTGGCATCCTTTCCGGGCTTCCGTATTGGAACCACCCTGCCCATTTTCCAGACTTCGGAAACAATGAAGGTGGCTGGCGACAAGTTGAGAACTTTAGTGAGATACCCCACCTCGGCTCATCCAGCTGCTTCAGCATTACCATGGAGATTCCATCAGGGCCCAACGCTTTGGATCATTTAGCGTTCCTGATGGCATTCGCAACTTCATCCATTGTAAACTGTGGTGGTTCATCCTCGGCAGGAAGAGATCTAATGCGACGTAATACTCTTCTCTTCGCCCTGTCACTCTCGGGGTGCTCGACAAACTGTCGACTGAAATAACTTGCGCACCTCTTCGGGCCAGTAAACGTAACGTCGCCAAACGTGACTGAGGTCCTATCTTCCCTTCTTCCAGGGTTCGAGAGTGACTTAAACGTTGCCCACAATTCACTTATACCGGCTCCAATGTTGCAACTCTTCAGATGATTTAACCACTTGTTCCGCTTATGCTCGCCGACCAGCCTGTTAACCTCCAGTGTCAGTTCCCACACTCTGGGGTCATTGGGGTCGGCTCGACGAAGCTCATCACGCTTATTTGCTTATCCCGTCGCCTCTGCTAGGAAGTTTGGTTTTACTTCGGGTATTCGACCAGCAGGGATATGGCGAGCGGCTGCAGCAGTGATGATGTTTCGGAACGTCCTTTCCGCTATCCGAACATCAGAAGGATTGGGCAGTTCTCTGAAGCGTGATTGGTGAACTCTCTGAAACTCGTCCAATCAGCTTTCTTATAATTGACGAATGTGCGGCGTTCAGAGGTGATGAAATCGGATGGTCTGCTAATGGAGATAATTATGCGGAGATGGTCTGATCCAAGGGAAATGACGAGTTGCCAGGTAGCGTCATTTGTCAGACCAGGTGATACGATGGTAAATCTGGCGAACTGTGACACTCTCCTCTAATTCTGGTAGGTGCGTCCTCATTGACCGTGCAAAACGTAGGACTATCAATCTGCTCAGCCAGAGCTGTACCCCTCTGGTCGTTTCCGAGGGCCGAATTCCACATCTCATGATACGCATTAAAGTCCCCCAGCACCAGACGATTATGACCTTCGTCTGAATATTGACAACACCTTCCTATCTTCTATAGACAGAAGGCCTTCGAAACGGATTTTCTAGAAGTAGTTGACCTACTAAAACGTTTTTCTAAGGATCGTAGACCTCCTAGACGGGCTTCTATTTATAGAAGGTCTACTACTTATAAAATACCCCTTTTGGAAGACAATTTCCTTCAGGAAATCTTGCATATGCAGAACTGTAGTTTTAGCCCGATTTAGATGAGGCCATTAAATCCCAGCTGGATCTGACACAACAAAACCCAACTAGGATTTTCGACGTTTGGGTCTGTACTTTAAAAAAATCCTGATCTCAAATTGTTTGCACAACATTACCTTAAAATGTTGCACAGTGTTATAGAAGGCCCCTTTAGGAGGTCTTCCATCTGTTTGTACAACACCCCTTTAAGAGGTCTTCTATCTACAGAAAACATCTTTAGGAGGTCTGCTATATATACAAGAGCCATTTATGAAGTCTGTTATCTCAAGAAGCCCCTGTGAGGAGGTCTACTATCTGTAGAATATCAATTTAGCAGGCCTTCTATTTATATTAAACCCCTTTATGGTGTCAAATACTTATAGAAGACGCCATTAGGAAATCTACTATCTATAGAATTTCACTTTAGAAGGTCGTATATCAACAGACTCCTTTAGGAGATCTATTATTAGATCTTCTCTCTATGGAAGACCCCTTTAGGAGGTCTTATATGTGATGAATACCGATTTAGGAGGTCTTCTATGTATAAAAGACCCCTTTAGGAGGTCTTCTATGTACAGCAGACCCCTTCAGGAGGTATTCTATGTATAGAATAGAAGACCCCTTTAGAAGGCCTTCTATATCTATTGAAGAGCCCATTAGGAGTTATTCTATCTATAGAAGGCCCCTTTAGGAGGTCTTCTATCTATAGAAGTCCCCTTTAGGAGGTCTTCTATCTTCAGAAGTCCCCTTTAGGAGGTCTTCTATCTTCAGAAGTCCCCTTTAGGAGGTATTCTATTTATAGAAGTCCCCTTTAGGAGGTCTTCTATCTATAGAAGTCCCCTTTAGGAGGTCTTCTATCTATAGAAGTCCCCTTTAGGAGGTCTTCTATCTACAGAAGTCCCCTTTAAGAGGTATTCTATTTATAGAAGTCCCCTTTAGGAGGTCTTCTATCTATAGAAGTCCCCTTTAGGAGGTCTTCTCTCTATGGAAGACGCCTTTAAGAGGTCTTTAATCTATAGAAGATCCATTTAGGATGTCTTCTATTTATTGTCTTCTGTCTATTGAAGACCTCTCTTCTGTCTATTGAAGACCCCTCTAGGAGGTCTTCTATGCATAGAAAACCCCTGTAGAAGGTCTTCTATCTACAACAGACCCATATATTATGTATTCTCTCTATGGAAGACGCCTTTAGAAGGTCTTCTATGTATAGAAGACCCCTTTAGAAAGTCGTCTCTCTATGGAAGAGGCCTGTAAGAGGTCTTCAATTTATAAAGGATCCCTTTAGGAGGTTTTCTATCTATTGAAAATCCCTTTAAGTGGTCTTCTTTCTATAAAAGACACTTTTAGGAGGTCTTCTTTCTATAGGAAACCCCTTTAGGAGGTATTCTATCTGTAGAATACCAATTTCGGAAGTCTACTACTTATAGAACGCCCCTTTAGGATGTCTATAACTTATATAAGACCCCTTAACTAGGTCTGCTATAGAAGGCCCCTTTAAGAGGTCTACTACTTATGAAATATGCATTTATGGTGTATTCTAAAAAGTCGTCTATTTATAGAAGATCCAAACTTTTCATAAAATATACCTTTAGGAGGTCTTCTGTTTATAGACGACCACTGTTATCTACAGAAAACACCATTAGGACGCCTTCTAATCAAAAAAACATTCCTTTAGGAGGTCTTTAAGAGGTCCACTATACAAACAATATCTATTTAGGAGGTCTTCTATAAAAACACCTTTGGAGATCTAATTGGAGGTATAATACTTGCAGAAGATCCATACTATTCAAAGAATATTAATATAGCAGATCTGTCTGTAAGTAGACAACCCTTTAAGGACGTCTATTATCTATGGAATATTGGTATAGTAGGACTGCTACTTATAGAAGACCACTTAAAGATGTATACTACTTATAAAATTCCCCTTTATAAAAGACCTCCTCAGAAAGTCTACTACTTATGGAAGTTCCCTTTAGGATGTCTACTATCTATATTACATCTCTTTAGGAGATTTTCTATTTATAGAAGATCCCTTTAGTAGGTCTACAACATTAGGGACATAGGATATAGGAGGTCTACTACTTACAGAAAATCCCTTTAGGAGGTCTACTATCTATGGGATATCCCTATAGGAGATCAACTGCATATAGAAGACCCCTATAGGTGGTCTACTACTTATAGGATACCCGTTTAGAAGGTCTGCTACATATAGAAATCCCAATTAGAAGGTCTTGTGTTTATAGAAGGCCCCTTTAGGAGAACTACTACTTATGGAAGACCTCTTTAAGGGCTCTACTACTTATGGAAGTCCCCTTTAGGAAGTCTACTGTCTATATTACATCCCTTTAGGAGATTTTCTATTTATAGAAGATCCCTTTAGTAGGTCTACAACATATCCCACGGTGCGCCTTAACTAATTTTAAATGGAAGGTGCTTACACCTGGGAAGTTTTGCAGATTCTGAAACCACAATGCTCATAGATGACAAATATCAAGAAACAAAAAAAATCGCCGGAGGGATTTTCAAATAAATCGCGATTTAAGTTCACATTTTTATGGGTTCTTTATGTTTTCACGATTTTGCTTGGAAACCGCGAGTCCTATGTATATGGGCCTATAGAAAATATTATAGCTGTGGAAATTCTCCACAAGATTGACCTTTATGACATTTTCGTAGGTTTTACCGTTTTTGAGATAAAGAAGTTCAAATTGGGACAATTCAAATTGGGACAAGTCTCCTTATAAAACAATGTTATGACTGCAATTTCCCAACTTAAACGTAAATATCTCAAAAAAGGTACAGCCTAGGAAAAAGTAATTCAGACAATCTTGTAGAGAATTTTCACAGCTACAAAATTTTCTTTAGTCCCATTTTGACATGACTTGCGGTTTTCAAGCAAAATCTTGAAGACTTAAGATAAAAACCTATTGTTTTACAAAGGGGCGATACAGTCAGTGCATTGTCTCAATTTGAACTTCTATATCTCAAAAACGGTAAAACCTACGAAAATATCAGAAAGGTCAATCTTGTGGAGAATTTTTACAGCTACAACATTTTCTTTAGGCCCATTTACATAGGACTCGCGGTTTCCAAGCACAATCGTGAAAACCCCTAAAAATGTGAACTTAAATCGCGATTTATTTGAAAATCCCTCCGGCGATTTTTTTGTTTTTTTGATATTTCTCACCTATGAGCATTGTGGTTTCAGAATCTGCAAAAACTTCCCAGGTGTAAGCACCTTCCATTTAAATTTGGTTAAGGCACACCGTGATCCCTATAGGAGGTCTACTACTTACAGAAGATCCTTTTAGGAGGTCTACTGTCTATAGGATATCCCTATAGGATATCAACTGCATATAGAAGACCCCTACAGGAGGTCTGCTACTTATAGAAATCCCCTTTAGGAGGTCTTGTGTTTATAGAAGGCCCTTTTAGGCGGTCTACCACTTACGGAAGACCTCTTGAAGGGGTCTACTACTTATGAAAGTCCCCTTTAGGAAGTCTACTACTTATAGAGACCCCCTTATGAGGTCTTCTATATATATTATATATCCCTATAGGAGCTATACTACTTATAGAATACCTCTTTCGGGGGTCTACTGTCTACAGAATACCACCTTAGGAGGTCTAATACTTATGGAAAAACTCTTTAAGGGGTCTACTACTTATGGAAGTCCCTTTTAGGAAGTCTTCTACTTCTAGAAAACCCCTTTATGAGGTCTAATATCTATAGAATATCCCACGGTGCTCTTGAAGCAAATTTAAATGAAAGTTGCTTACACCTCGAAAGTTTTTGCGGAAACTACAATGTTCATAGATGAGAAAAATCAAAAAACTAAAAAAATTGCCGGAGCGCCTTTTAAATAAATAGCGCAGATCCTATTGAAATCAGAATAAAGAAGATGTTGTAGCAAAGAAAATTCTCTACAAGATTGATCTTTCTGGTATTTTCATAGGTTTTACCGTTATTGAGATATATAACTTCAAATTGGGTCAATACATTGACTCTATCGTTTTCTTATGAAACAATGTCATACATGGTGCCCCTTAACTAACTTTAAGCGAAAGCCGCCTGGGAAGTTTTTGCGGATTTTGAAACAGCAATGTTCATAGATGAAAAAAATCCAAAAAACAAGAAAATATCGCTGTAGGGATTTTTAAATAAATCGCGGTCAAAATCCACATTTTTCGGTTTTTTTAGGTTTTCACAATTTTCCGTGGAAACCGCAAGTCCTATCGAAATGAGGCTAAAGAAAATGTTGTAGCAGTGAACATTTCCTACAAGACTGGCTGAATAATATTTTCCTAGGTGTTACCATTTTTGAGATAAAGAGGTTCAGATCAAACTTTACGATTTTGTTCTTAGGTCTTCAGGATTTAGCTTGAAAACTACAAATCCTATCAAAATGGGAATAAAGAAAACCTTGTACCAGAGAAAATTCTCTACAAGATTGATTTTGTAATTTTTGATTTTTCCTAGGCTGTACCATTTTTGACATATATAAGATTAATATAAGAATTTGCCGTCATTACATTGTTTTATAAGGAGGCGATACAGTCAATACATTGTCCCAATTTGAAGTTATATATCTCAATAACGGTAAAATCTACGAAAATTCCATAAAGGTCACTCTTGTAGAAAATTTGCGTAGCTACACCATCTGTCTTAGTCCTATTTAGGTAGGATTTGCGGTTTTCAAGCAAAGTCGTTAAAACCTAAACAACCCTTAAAAATACCATCTTGAATCGCGATTTATTTAAAAAGCGCTCCGGCGATTTTTTTATTTTTTTGATTTTTCTCATCTATGAACATTGTAGTTCCAGAATCCTCAAAAACTTCCGATGTGTAAGCACCTTCCATTTAAATTTGCTTCAAGAGCACCGTGATCCCTTTAGGAGGTATACTCCTTATAGAATACCTCTTTCGGAGGTCTACTGTCTACAGAATACCACTATAGGAGGTGTACTACTTATGGAAGACCTCTATAGGATGACTTCTATTAATAGGAGATCCCCTTAGTAGGTCTACTACACATAGAAAATCCCTATAGGAGGTCTACTACTTATAGAAGCTCTCTTTATTAGGTTTTCTATTTATTGAATGCCTCTATAAGAATTCTACTACTTATAGACGCCCCACTGTTGTGGAGTACTAAGGACTGCCTAACGTTAAATATTGACTTTTATTAATTTTAAAACCATATTACATGGCTTGGTTCTTGAAAAATATGTGAACAACAATTCCACGGGTAAGTTATGTAGAATTGCAAATTTATTTGCCCTTTAAAAAAACATGATTTAAGGTTATCCCCTTCAAAGGTGTTATATAATCTTTTGCCTAGTAATATTTTCTACGACCCGTCATTCTCCCTTCATATTATAATTTACAATTTCGCAATGACTTCTTCCCTCTCTTATTAAGCCTTGATCTCTTTTACAAATCTCATCAAATCATCAAAAAGATTTGTTATCTGCTTAATAATGTAAGAAATTACTTAAAAGCTTGCGAATTACGACAGGACAATAAGGAAATCCTTTACATCATCAACATCTCCCATAAAACGGCAAAAACAACTTTCGCACACCCCACAAAATTCGCACATTGTCTCCCAACCATTACCTTTGCCTTACCTGATATCTCATCGCATCTCTCACCTCGAATGACAAAGCCATCGACATGCCATGTGATTATAATCTGCAGCATACCAAATATACTCTACAGATGACAATGGCAATAAGACAACAAGAAAACCGTGAGAAAAAAGAAAATTACATATTGCAAAAACCAAACGAAATGAAGCAACCTCTGACAATATTTTGTAACAAAATTACATTAGAGCCGCCCCAGCAGCAAACAACAGGTGCAAAAGAATTCGTAATAAAATTATTTGTTAAGCATGGTTGGAGTCAGTCGTCATTCTTTTTTGGGGGGGAATGGAGTTATGGGAATTGTGTGCCGTGTCGAAGTCGATGCTGATAATGCTGGCACCTGCCTAAAGGTGGAACAATAAATGAATCCTGTTAATGAAATAAACATGTTTTTATTCCCGATATGATTTACAAATAAACAACTTCGCTGTGGACGATGGAAGAGGGGAAAATTAATGTACTGTGGTATGAAAGTCAAAAAAGGGAACTTCATCAAAGGCCACAAGGCAATAATGTCACTCTGACTCCAAGTTGGTAAGAAATAGAAAAACTCATTGAACATGGGATTTACCCATGGACCCAGGACTACCCGCTATTGCAATTTCATTGCCATGAACATGAACTTAAACGGATTAAATGGGTCGACGTAGTCCATCTTGGAACTGGATTGTGCCAATTACACATTTAAGTTGGCAGCAGTAGGATGTTTATGGCTTCTAGACCATTATGCCAGGAACCAATGACTTCCCACAAATAAAATTAAATCGTTGTTTTCAAAACCACAAAGTCTACCTTCGATGAAAATGTGAAAACTATCCTCAAAGAGCCCTTAAACTGCACTTATGCAAAACTTTTAAACTTTTGTGATGGAGGAACTCGACGTGCGTTTGGAACACATTTTACGATGTGCAAAGTTTCGAACAAATTGAATCCTCAATTATCGTGCTCATCTGTCAGTTTAGTTTCTGTCGACAGATTTTTTAATGCTTTTGGTCCATTACCTCAGAAAGTATAGACTTGCCTAAAAAATAAATGCCACATATTTTATCCACCGAGGTGAAACCGCAAATTAGATGTTTAAACTTCTAACTAATATAAATTCGCAACCACGTTAGTGCTTTATATAAGGCCAGCTATAATGCAGGGCGGCATCTTTAGGTGTTGTTGAGCGTTTTTCCAAGGTAGTCGTATTTACTATCCGAACATTCCAGGTGTAGATTCATATTGATCTTAAAACGTTTTAGAGGTTCGTCAACCTCTTGTCCTTCCTTTTTTCATAGTTCGTTATATGAGTGGGTTCCTAACCCGACGCCAATCCCGAGATTTTATGCTCTGATAATTGAAGACCCGGCACATTTTAGTTCACTACAATTAAAGGTGGTAAATATGTAAGAGTTTACCACCGACGTTGTCAAGAACCAGAGTAAGCCAATAGTTTGTTTTGCTCACCCCTCTTTACATGATCGCTGCTCATATCCAGTTTCATAGATCCCCGCAGTTCAAGTCCAGCAAAAAGTCATTCCCTTCCATAACCAGCTCTCTAACACACATATCAGTACCTGAAAACTCATCGTCCTCTCACTCCAAATCCTTGCCAGAGTATCCAAATAACTTTCCCAAGGCAGCACGTTCTATTTTCAGAGAAGTGACTTCATGTCCACTTTCAGATTTTCCTGTGAAATATTTTTTAATTTTCATTTGAAGGCCACTGTTGCAAATAATAAACTTCGTTAGAATATTTCGCTGGTCCATCTGTCAGCACATCGGTGTTGGCATTGCGGCGATGATTATCAATTTGGGAATTAAGGCTCGTTTTTCTTTTTGTATGTTGTTATTTTTTCTTCTTCTAATTCGCTTTTCTGCAGGTTATTTCATCTCTTTATCATTGGCAGCTGAATATGTTTTTTTGTTGTTTTTCTTCTTCTACTTCTTTAATACACCGCTGGCGTTTTGTGTATTCCCGAACATATTTTGATAAATGTAAAATCATGTAATACCTGAGTCATCAGAGCTGGATATTTGTATCATTTTGTGTTGTAACATTTTCTGCTACATTCAAATATCCGTACAATTTTGTTTTTATGATGATTATCTGCTGCCGCATCCTGTTAATAGATTTGTTTACAAGGTTTTTTGGATATTTGTTTGCCACTGCTTTGCCACTTCATTTTGCCCTCCAAAATTCTCTCACACAACATCGCTCGCCACTTTAGTATTTTGGGAATTGAACAGAAAAATGCAAAATCATGTTATTTCTTCCACTCAGGCCTCACTGATTTGAACATCGAATGAAAATATTTTACACAGTTTTGAGGTTGAGGACGAAGGAGTGGAGCGGGAGTTGTGATGAGGCTTCAGGGGCCACATAATAAATGATTAATTTTAAGTAATTGGATAAATGATTATCGTAATGTAAGAGGTCACTGGGGGATGGTGGTGGAAATGAGATGGAAGAGCCGTTCTCCGTGTAAATTATATTTAATCAAAGAAATGAATTTTGTTGGCAATGATGCTAATGATTTTTACACAGAAAATCATTAATGATGATAATTTGCAAAAAGAAAGTTATAAAAAAATATTTTGATGTTATCAGAGATTGATTTTATTGAATCACGCAATTTTTAGTAATTTAATGTTATGAGACTTGATAAGTAGGATAAAGTTCTTATTCCATTTAGAAATATTTTTCGAAGACTAACAGAAGCGTGGTTCCTTTTAAATAGTCGTGGATTTTTAAAAGATTTTTATTTGGCCTCAAAGACACCAATAGGCGTGGATTTTTATTTGGCCTCAAAGACACCAATCGGCGTGGATTTTTAAAAGATTTTTATTTGGCCTCAAAGACACCAATAGGCGTGGATTTTTAAAAGATTTTTATTTGGCCTCAAAGACACCAATAGGCGTGGATTTTTAAAAGATTTTTATTTGGCCTCAAAGACACCATTAGGCGTGGATTTTTAAAAGATTTTTATTTGGCCTCAAAGACACCAATAGGCGTGGATTTTTAAAAGATTTTTATTTGGCCTCAATGACACCAATAGGCGTGGATTTTTAAAAGATTTTTATTTGGCCTCAAAGACAACAATAGGCGTGGATTTTTAAAAGATTTTTATTTGGCCTCAAAGACAACAATAGGCGTGGATTTTTAAAAGATTTTTATTTGGCCTCAAAGACAACAATAGGCGTGGATTTTTAAAAGATTTTTATTTGGCCTCAAAGACAACAATAGGCGTGGATTTTTAAAAGATTTTTATTTGGCCTCAAAGACAACAATAGGCGTGGATTTTTAAAAGATTTTTATTTGGCCTCAAAGACAACAATAGGCGTGGATTTTTAAAAGATTTTTATTTGGCCTCAAAGACAACAATAGGCGTGGATTTTTAAAAGATTTTTATTTGGCCTCAAAGACAACAATAGGCGTGGATTTTTAAAAGATTTTTATTTGGCCTCAAAGACAACAATAGGCGTGGATTTTTAAAAGATTTTTATTTGGCCTCAAAGACAACAATAGGCGTGGATTTTTAAAAGATTTTTATTTGGCCTCAAAGACAACAATAGGCGTGGATTTTTAAAAGATTTTTATTTGGCCTCAAAGACAACAATAGGCGTGGATTTTTAAAAGATTTTTATTTGGCCTCAAAGACAACAATAGGCGTGGATTTTTAAAAGATTTTTATTTGGCCTCAAAGACAACAATAGGCGTGGATTTTTAAAAGATTTTTATTTGGCCTCAAAGACAACAATAGGCGTGGATTTTTAAAAGATTTTTATTTGGCCTCAAAGACAACAATAGGCGTGGATTTTTAAAAGATTTTTATTTGGCCTCAAAGACAACAATAGGCGTGGATTTTTAAAAGATTTTTATTTGGCCTCAAAGACAACAATAGGCGTGGATTTTTAAAAGATTTTTATTTGGCCTCAAAGACAACAATAGGCGTGGATTTTTAAAAGATTTTTATTTGGCCTCAAAGACAACAATAGGCGTGGATTTTTAAAAGATTTTTATTTGGCCTCAAAGACAACAATAGGCGTGGATTTTTAAAAGATTTTTATTTGGCCTCAAAGACAACAATAGGCGTGGATTTTTAAAAGATTTTTATTTGGCCTCAAAGACAACAATAGGCGTGGATTTTTAAAAGATTTTTATTTGGCCTCAAAGACAACAATAGGCGTGGATTTTTAAAAGATTTTTATTTGGCCTCAAAGACAACAATAGGCGTGGATTTTTAAAAGATTTTTATTTGGCCTCAAAGACAACAATAGGCGTGGATTTTTAAAAGATTTTTATTTGGCCTCAAAGACAACAATAGGCGTGGATTTTTAAAAGATTTTTATTTGGCCTCAAAGACAACAATAGGCGTGGATTTTTAAAAGATTTTTATTTGGCCTCAAAGACAACAATAGGCGTGGATTTTTAAAAGATTTTTATTTGGCCTCAAAGACAACAATAGGCGTGGATTTTTAAAAGATTTTTATTTGGCCTCAAAGACAACAATAGGCGTGGATTTTTAAAAGATTTTTATTTGGCCTCAAAGACAACAATAGGCGTGGATTTTTAAAAGATTTTTATTTGGCCTCAAAGACAACAATAGGCGTGGATTTTTAAAAGATTTTTATTTGGCCTCAAAGACAACAATAGGCGTGGATTTTTAAAAGATTTTTATTTGGCCTCAAAGACAACAATAGGCGTGGATTTTTAAAAGATTTTTATTTGGCCTCAAAGACAACAATAGGCGTGGATTTTTAAAAGATTTTTATTTGGCCTCAAAGACAACAATAGGCGTGGATTTTTAAAAGATTTTTATTTGGCCTCAAAGACAACAATAGGCGTGGATTTTTAAAAGATTTTTATTTGGCCTCAAAGACAACAATAGGCGTGGATTTTTAAAAGATTTTTATTTGGCCTCAAAGACAACAATAGGCGTGGATTTTTAAAAGATTTTTATTTGGCCTCAAAGACAACAATAGGCGTGGATTTTTAAAAGATTTTTATTTGGCCTCAAAGACAACAATAGGCGTGGATTTTTAAAAGATTTTTATTTGGCCTCAAAGACAACAATAGGCGTGGATTTTTAAAAGATTTTTATTTGGCCTCAAAGACAACAATAGGCGTGGATTTTTAAAAGATTTTTATTTGGCCTCAAAGACAACAATAGGCGTGGATTTTTAAAAGATTTTTATTTGGCCTCAAAGACAACAATAGGCGTGGATTTTTAAAAGATTTTTATTTGGCCTCAAAGACAACAATAGGCGTGGATTTTTAAAAGATTTTTATTTGGCCTCAAAGACAACAATAGGCGTGGATTTTTAAAAGATTTTTATTTGGCCTCAAAGACAACAATAGGCGTGGATTTTTAAAAGATTTTTATTTGGCCTCAAAGACAACAATAGGCGTGGATTTTTAAAAGATTTTTATTTGGCCTCAAAGACAACAATAGGCGTGGATTTTTAAAAGATTTTTATTTGGCCTCAAAGACAACAATAGGCGTGGATTTTTAAAAGATTTTTATTTGGCCTCAAAGACAACAATAGGCGTGGATTTTTAAAAGATTTTTATTTGGCCTCAAAGACAACAATAGGCGTGGATTTTTAAAAGATTTTTATTTGGCCTCAAAGACAACAATAGGCGTGGATTTTTAAAAGATTTTTATTTGGTCTCAAAGACAACAATAGGCGTGGATTTTTAAAAGATTTTTATTTGGCCTCAAAGACAACAATAGGCGTGGATTTTTAAAAGATTTTTATTTGGCCTCAAAGACACCAATAGGCGTGGATTTTTAAAAGATTTTTATTTGGCCTCAAAGACACCAATAGGCGTGGATTTTTAAAAGATTTTTATTTGGCCTCAAAGACACCAATAGGCGTGGATTTTTAAAAGATTTTTATTTGGCCTCAAAGACACCAATAGGCGTGGATTTTTAAAAGATTTTTATTTGGCCTCAAAGACACCAATAGGCGTGGATTTTTAAAAGATTTTTATTTGGCCTCAAAGACACCAATAGGCGTGGATTTTTAAAAGATTTTTATTTGGCCTCAAAGACACCAATAGGCGTGGATTTTTAAAAGATTTTTATTTGGCCTCAAAGACACCAATAGGCGTGGATTTTTAAAAGATTTTTATTTGGCCTCAAAGACACCAATAGGCGTGGATTTTTAAAAGATTTTTATTTGGCCTCAAAGACACCAATAGGCGTGGATTTTTAAAAGATTTTTATTTGGCCTCAAAGACACCAATAGGCGTGGATTTTTAAAAGATTTTTATTTGGCCTCAAAGACACCAATAGGCGTGGATTTTTAAAAGATTTTTATTTGGCCTCAAAGACACCAATAGGCGTGGATTTTTAAAAGATTTTTATTTGGCCTCAAAGACACCAATAGGCGTGGATTTTTAAAAGATTTTTATTTGGCCTCAAAGACACCAATAGGCGTGGATTTTTAAAAGATTTTTATTTGGCCTCAAAGACACCAATAGGCGTGGATTTTTAAAAGATTTTTATTTGGCCTCAAAGACACCAATAGGCGTGGATTTTTAAAAGATTTTTATTTGGCCTCAAAGACACCAATAGGCGTGGATTTTTAAAAGATTTTTATTTGGCCTCAAAGACACCAATAGGCGTGGATTTTTAAAAGATTTTTATTTGGCCTCAAAGACACCAATAGGCGTGGATTTTTAAAAGATTTTTATTTGGCCTCAAAGACACCAATAGGCGTGGATTTTTAAAAGATTTTTATTTGGCCTCAAAGACACCAATAGGCGTGGATTTTTAAAAGATTTTTATTTGGCCTCAAAGACACCAATAGGCGTGGATTTTTAAAAGATTTTTATTTGGCCTCAAAGACACCAATAGGCGTGGATTTTTAAAAGATTTTTATTTGGCCTCAAAGACACCAATAGGCGTGGATTTTTAAAAGATTTTTATTTGGCCTCAAAGACACCAATAGGCGTGGATTTTTAAAAGATTTTTATTTGGCCTCAAAGACACCAATAGGCGTGGATTTTTAAAAGATTTTTATTTGGCCTCAAAGACACCAATAGGCGTGGATTTTTAAAAGATTTTTATTTGGCCTCAAAGACACCAATAGGCGTGGATTTTTAAAAGATTTTTATTTGGCCTCAAAGACACCAATAGGCGTGGATTTTTAAAAGATTTTTATTTGGCCTCAAAGACACCAATAGGCGTGGATTTTTAAAAGATTTTTATTTGGCCTCAAAGACACCAATAGGCGTGGATTTTTAAAAGATTTTTATTTGGCCTCAAAGACACCAATAGGCGTGGATTTTTAAAAGATTTTTATTTGGCCTCAAAGACACCAATAGGCGTGGATTTTTAAAAGATTTTTATTTGGCCTCAAAGACACCAATAGGCGTGGATTTTTAAAAGATTTTTATTTGGCCTCAAAGACACCAATAGGCGTGGATTTTTAAAAGATTTTTATTTGGCCTCAAAGACACCAATAGGCGTGGATTTTTAAAAGATTTTTATTTGGCCTCAAAGACACCAATAGGCGTGGATTTTTAAAAGATTTTTATTTGGCCTCAAAGACACCAATAGGCGTGGATTTTTAAAAGATTTTTATTTGGCCTCAAAGACACCAATAGGCGTGGATTTTTAAAAGATTTTTATTTGGCCTCAAAGACACCAATAGGCGTGGATTTTTAAAAGATTTTTATTTGGCCTCAAAGACACCAATAGGCGTGGATTTTTAAAAGATTTTTATTTGGCCTCAAAGACACCAATAGGCGTGGATTTTTAAAAGATTTTTATTTGGCCTCAAAGACACCAATAGGCGTGGATTTTTAAAAGATTTTTATTTGGCCTCAAAGACACCAATAGGCGTGGATTTTTAAAAGATTTTTATTTGGCCTCAAAGACACCAATTTATTTGGCCTCAAGGACACTAATAGGGGTGGATTAAAAAAAATTAAATAAAAGCTAAGAGAAGCGTTATTCCTTTTAAAGAACTTTTTTCAACGACTAACAGAAACTAAGTTCATTTTAAAGAATATTTTTCAAAGACTAACAGAATCGTGGTTCATTTTAATGGCAATTTTTCAAAGACTAACAGAAGCGTGGTTTATTTTAAAGAATATTTTTCAAAGACTAACAGAAGCGTCGTTCATTTTAAAGAATGTTTTTCAAAGACTGACAGAATCGTGGTTAATTTTAAAGAATATTTTTCAGAGACTAACAGAAGCGTGGTTCATTTTAAAGAATATTTTTCAGAGACTAACAGAAGCGTGGTTCATTTTAAAGAATATTTTTCAGAGACTAACAGAAGCGTGGTTCATTTTAAAGAATATTTTTCAGAGACTAACAGAAGCGTGGTTCATTTTAAAGAATATTTTTCAGAGACTAACAGAAGCGTGGTTCATTTTAAAGAATATTTTTCAGAGACTAACAGAAGCGTTGTTCATTTTAAAGAATATGAGACTGGATAAGTAGGATAAAGTTCTTATTTTCCAAAGGCTAAAAGAAGCGTGGTTCATTTTAAAGAATATGAGACTGGATAAGTAGGATAAAGTTCTTATTTTCCAAAGACTAACAGAAGCGTGGTTCATTTTAAAGAATATTTTTCAGAGACTAACAGAAGTGTGGTTCATTTTAAAGAATATTTTTCAAAGACTAACAGAAGCGTGGTTCATTTTAAAGAATATTTTTCAGAGACTAACAGAAGCGTGGTTTATTTAAAAGAATATTTTTCAGAGACTAACAGAAGCGTGGTTCATTTTAAAGGATATTTTTAAAAGAGTAGCAAAGACGAACATAAGCGTAGTTCATTTTAAAGAATGTTTTTCAAAGACTAACAGAAGCGTGGTTTATTTAAAAGAATATTTTTCAGAGACTAACAGAAGCGTGGTTTATTTAAAAGAATATTTTTAAAAACTAACAGAAGCGTGGTTCATTTTAAAGGATATTTTTGAAAGAGTAGCAAAGACGAACATAAGCGTAGTTCATTTTAAAGAATATTTTTCAAAGACTAGCAGAAGCGTGGTTCATTTTAAAGAATATTTTTCAAAGACTAACAGAAGCGTGGTTCATTTTAAAGAATATTTTTCAAAGACTAACAGAAGCGTGGTTCATTTTAAAGAATATTTTTCAAAGACTAACAGAAGCGTTGTTTATTTAAAAGAATATTTTTCAAAGACTAACAGAAGCGTGGTTCATTTTAAAGAATATTTTTCAGAGACTAACAGAAGCGTGGTTTATTTAAAAGAATATTTTTCAGAGACTAACAGAAGCGTGGTTTATTTAAAAGAATATTTTTCAGAGACTAACAGAAGCGTGGTTTATTTAAAAGAATATTTTTCAGAGACTAACAGAAGCGTGGTTTATTTAAAAGAATATTTTTAAAAACTAACAGAAGCGTGGTTCATTTTAAAGGATATTTTTAAAAGAGTAGCAAAGACGAACATAAGCGTAGTTCATTTTAAAGAATATTTTTCAGAGACTAACAGAAGCGTGGTTTATTTAATAGAATATTTTTCAGAGACTAACAGAAGCGTGGTTTATTTAAAAGAATATTTTTCAGAGACTAACAGAAGCGTGGTTTATTTAAAAGAATATTTTTCAGAGACTAACAGAAGCGTGGTTTATTTAAAAGAATATTTTTCAGAGACTAACAGAAGCGTGGTTTATTTAAAAGAATATTTTTAAAAACTAACAGAAGCGTGGTTCATTTTAAAGGATATTTTTAAAAGAGTAGCAAAGACGAACATAAGCGTAGTTCATTTTAAAGAATATTTTTCAAAGACTAACAGAAGCGTGGTTCATTTTAAAGAATATTTTTCAAAGACTAACAGAAGCGTGGTTCATTTTAAAGAATATTTTTCAAAGACTAACAGAAGCGTGGTTCATTTTAAAGAATATTTTTCAAAGACTAACAGAAGCGTGGTTCATTTTAAAGAATATTTTTCAAAGACTAACAGAAGCGTGGTTCATTTTAAAGAATATTTTTCAAAGACTAACAGAAGCGTGGTTCATTTTAAAGAATATTTTTCAAAGACTAACAGAAGCGTGGTTCATTTTAAAGAATATTTTTCAAAGACTAACAGAAGCGTGGTTCATTTTAAAGAATATTTTTCAAAGACTAACAGAAGCGTGGTTCATTTTAAAGAATATTTTTCAAAGACTAACAGAAGCGTGGTTCATTTTAAAGAATATTTTTCAAAGACTAACAGAAGCGTGGTTCATTTTAAAGAATATTTTTCAAAGACTAACAGAAGCGTGGTTCATTTTAAAGAATATTTTTCAAAGACTAACAGAAGCGTGGTTAATTTTAAAGAATATTTTTCAAAGACTAACAGAAGCGTGGTTCATTTTAAAGAATATTTTTCAAAGACTAACAGAAGCGTGGTTCATTTTAAAGAATATTTTTCAAAGACTAACAGAAGCGTGGTTCATTTTAAAGAATATTTTTCAAAGACTAACAAAAGCGTGGTTCATTTTAAAGAATATTTTTCAAAGACTTACAGAAGCGTGGTTCATTTTAAAGAATATTTTTCAAAGACTAACAGAAGCGTGGTTCATTTTAAAGAATATTTTTCAAAGACTAACAGAAGCGTGGTTCATTTTAAAGAATATTTTTCAAAGACTAACAGAAGCGTGGTAAATTTTAAAGAATATTTTTCAAAGACTAACAGAAGCGTGGTTCATTTTAAAGAATATTTTTCAAAGACTAAGAGAAGCGCGGTTATTTTTAATAAATATTTTTCAGAGACTACCAGAAGCGTGGTTCATTTTAAAGAATATTTTTCAAAGACTAACAGAAGCGTGGTTCATTTTAAAGAATATTTTTCAAAGACTAACAGAAGCGTGGTTCATTTTAAAGAATATTTTTCAAAGACTAACAGAAGCGTGGTTCATTTTAAAGAATATTTTTCAAAGACTAACAGAAGCGTGGTTCATTTTAAAGAATATTTTTCAAAGACTAACAGAAGCGTGTTTCATTTTAAAGAATATTTTTCAAAGACTAACAGAAGCGTGGTTCATTTTAAAGAATATTTTTCAAAGACTAACAGAAGCGTTGTTCATTTTAAGGAATATTTGTCAAAGACTAACGGAAGCGTGGTTCGTTTTAAAGAATATTTTTCAAAGACTAACAGAAGCGTGGTTAAAGAATATTTTTCAAAGACGAATAGAAGCTTGGTTCCTTTTAATGATTATTTGTCAACCACACACAGAAGCGAGGATTATTTTAATGAAATTTTTTGAAAGACTAACAGAAGAGTGGTTGCCTTTAAAGATTATTTTCCAAAGACTAACAGAAGCGTGATTCATTTTAAGAATATTTTTAAAAGACTAGCAGAAGCGTGGTTCTTTTTAAAGAATATTTTTCAAAGACTAACAGAAGCTTGGTTCCTTTTAGAAAATATTTTTCAAAGACTAATAGAAACTTGGTTACTTTTAAAGAATATTGTTCAACGACACACAGAAGCGTGGTTGATTTTAAAGAATATTTTTCAAAGACTAACAGAAGCGTGGTTCCGTTTAAAGAATATTTTTCAATAACTATCAGAAGCGTGGTTCCATTTAAAGAATATTTTTCAAAGAATAACAGAAGCGTGTTTCCTTTCAAATAGGCGTGGATTTTAAAAAGATTTTTAACTAAAGGCTAAGAGAACCGTGGTTCCTTTTAAAGAATATTTTGTTCAACTATCACTAGCGTAGTTTCTTTTAAAAAGTATTTTCAACGACTACAGAACTGTGGCTCATTTGAAAGAATATATATATATCAAAGGCTAATAGAAGCGTGGTTTATTTTAAAGACTACCAAAAACGTGGTTCACTTTAAATAATATATTTTCAAAGACTATCAGAAGCGTTGTTCATTCTGAAGAATATTTTTCAAAGACAAACAGAAGCGTGGTTCATTTTAAAGAAAATTTTTCAAAGACTAATAGAAGTTTGGTTAATTTCAAAGAATATTTTTCACAGACTAACAGAAGCGTGATTCATTTTAAAGAATTTTTTCATTAAATTCGAATTCTGAATCGCTTTCAAGTTGTATCTAAAATTCTTTGGTTTAGAAGATTAGATCTACCCTTTAATAATATTAATATTTGTTTTAATTTTAGTTAAAACTATATAAATAAATATAAATTGTTTAACAATGTTGACCAAAATTCGTAGAAATTTCACTAAAATTCTAAGTATTATTACCAAGTAAATAAACAAGCAATACAAACAAAACGTCCTGCGACAATAATATCATCGACGTCATACTCATCATCATCGGTATCGTCATCATCCTTAAAATCATAGTCGTTCGCCATCATCTTAAGTGTATTTACTTTTCGAAGAAACGTTACTTTTGAATAACAATCTCAAGTATACTCAGCATCAGCAGCACTTGATTATAATAATTTGGAATTTCCGTTTCCACCCGCAGCTACTTCATTTCCTGAGCTTTGCATTTTGTATACAAAGTAAAGCGCAGCAAATCGTAACACAATTTTGGCTATGCAGTTTTAATTGTATAAATAGTCAAATAAATCTGTGAAAAAATAACTACAGCACAGAAATAAGTTTGTAAAATAATAGTAAATAAATAGAGGATTGAAATAAACAACAATGAAACGATGCACTTCATAAAAGGCTGAGTAGTCAACACAGGAGAATAACAAAAGGGAAAAAATAAATAATAACATCCTAACAAATCCATTTTGTTTATCATTTTGACCATTACTTTAGTTACTGCTTGCTGGCTTGTTATTATTTACTTTTACTTTTTTTCGAAATTGTTTTGTTTTCCGCTTTGGTTTCTTTTTTCTATAACAATATTGTTGTGTCTATTTATTCATTACTTATGGGGTTTGTCTATTATTTCAAGTTGTTTTCTTTTTTGTATTTTCGTTTGTATTTAACATCACAATTCCAATATTGCCATTAACCATTAACTTGGCCGTTTTTGTTTGTTCTCTTATCTTTACTTTTTGATTTTTCATTTTGTAATTTGTAAATGGTTTGTTTGTCTCCGGCCAGCATCATCATTGGCACAAGTATTTACATTAATGAAAAGTAGTTACCTGTACAAAGGTAAATATTCTCAAATATCTTTTGGGGTGAGTTGCTGTCAGACATAGATAAATGTAGAAGGAGGTAATACTCGGTTTTATATTGATAAACTGGTTTTAATATAAGAAATTCGAATAACAAATTTCATCAAGAGAAAACCCGAAATAAACCTATTTTCTTCTGGTGTTTGTCTTCTTCAGGTGTTTGAAAGGTTGCCATGGTGAAGTAGAGACTGTAGGAATGTCACAGGTTGCAGTTCTTAGCAGTAGTGTAGCCCTAAAGTAGTAGAACTTAGGTTCGGACAGAATAATTAGGAAAAACTTTATAAGTGCATCAAGGTCGATGAAATATGGAAAATTTTACATAATTTCTGGAATCCTGGCCAATAGCTGCGAAACTATTGGGAGTTCAACCAAGTATCCTTTTCCTAAAGTGCTTCAAATTATGTGTTCAGCAATTCTTCAGAAGATTCTAAAACTGTAAAATTATATAAGACGCGTTTTTCAATCGTGTTTTATACCATAAATTCTTCAGCAAATAGATAAGGGGATTTCTGAGTGAAATCGGACACTTTTTCAAAATGAAGTTTTTGATTTCCTTTATTTTTTGCTGTGGTGATGCTGCTGATTAACAAAACATTTTAGTACATTTTCAGATTTTTTTTGACTAACGGTTTCAGAAATGTCGCGCCTTAAAAAAGTCAAATTCTGTAAAAACTACATGCAAAGAAATACTCATACTTACTTAGTTGGCCCATTACAGAACATTTGTTCCATAGACCGAACTAAGAAAAGATCTCCATTCCTCTCTGTTTTTCGCTTGACCTTTTGGAATACCGCGCCTTTTCAATTCTTCATCCACTTGTATGCTCCATCGAAGCTAAGGCCTCCCGATTCTGCGTGCACCGCCATGTGGCATGTATTCATACGCCTTTTTAGCGGGTTCATCATCACTCATTCTCATGATATGGCCTAGCCAACGCAATCGTTGCATCTCGATACGTTTAACTATATTCATGTCTTTGTATAGCTTATATAGCTCGTGGTTCATACGACGTCGATATTCACCGTCAACGCAAATCGACCCGTAGATCTTTCGAAGAATTTTCCACTCAAACACACCAAGCACTGCCTTATCTGCTTGCGCAAGTACCCATGCTTCGGAGCCATACATTAGCACGGGTAGTATCAGCGTTTTGTATAGTGTTATTTTTGTTTGACGAGATGTGGCTTTGTTTTTAAATTGCTTACGTAGACCATAGTAGCATCTGTTGGCCAATACAATTCTTCTTCTTATTTCACAACTGATGTTGTTTGTTGTGTTTATGGCAGTGCCGAGGTAGACGAAGTCTTTAACTACCTCAAAATTGTAGGTACCAACTTCCACGGTTGGTCCGAGCTCTATGGACGCTTTGCGCGTCGACACCATCAATTTGGTCTTTTCGCCGTTTACCGCCAGACCCACTTTCGCAGATTCGGCTTCGACCTTCATAAAGGTATCAGTTACTACCTTTACTGATCGTCCCATGATGTCTATGTCATCAGCATAGGCAAGTAACATGTGGCTATTGGTGTAAATTGTGCCATTTCTTTTGACATTTGCATCTCGTATTACCTTTTCCAGCAAAATGTCGAAAAGATCACACGAAAGGCTGTCTCCTTGTCTGAAACCTCTTTTGGTACAAAATTCTTCAGAGAGGTTCTTTCCAATTTTAACTGAGGACCTAGTATCAGTTAATGTTATCTTACAAAGCCGGATGAGCTTTGCGGGGATACCAAATTCAGACATTGCGTGGAATACCTTTGATCGGAGGGGACTGTCGAATGCTGCTTTATAATCGACAAAAAGATGAAATGTGTCGATCTGCATCTCTTGGGTCTTCTCTAGGATTTGCCGCAGGGTAAATATCTGGTCAATGGTGGACTTGCCAGGTCTAAAGCCACATTGGTATGGTCCAATTATTTCGTTGACCATTGGCTTTAGTCGTTCGCACAATATCCCTGACACAATAGGGAGAAGACTTATGCCCCTATAGTTTGAGCATACAGTCTTATCTCCTTTCTTGTGGACGGGACATAGGATACTCAGGTTCCAATCGTCGGGTACGCGTTCTTCCTGCCAGATGGTGCTAACTAGCTGATGCATACACCTTATCAGCGCGTCGCCTCCGGTTTTAAACAGCTCGGCTGGTAAGCCATCGGCTCCTGCTGCTTTATTATTCTTCAGCCGGTTGATTGCTGTTTTTACCTCATCTTGGCCGGGCGGTATACATTCTATACCATCTTCTGGGATTGGATCTGTGGTATCATCGTCTTCGCTACTATTGGATACCAGCAGATTGGAGAAATGTTCCTTCCATATCCTGAGCACACTATCTGTATCTGTTACCAGATTACCTTGCTGGTCTCTACAGGAGGATGTGCCTGTACCAAAGCCATCTGTTTGATGCTTCACTCTTTGGTAGAATTTTCGGACTTCATTCTGGCTCCTGTACATCTCGATTTTTTCACACTCCCGCTTTTCCATTTCTCTCTTTTTCTTGTGGAAAAGACGTTTCTCTTCTCTTCTCTCCTTTTCTCCCGATATCTCTCTCGTGCGCTACGCGTTGCTACTGATTGTAAAGTAGCTCTATATGCCGCATTTTTCTCTTCGGTAGCAGCACGACACTCCTGGTCATACCATGAATTCCTTTGTGGAGGTCTCTGGAATCCAAGTATGGATTTTGCGGCTGTTTGCATGGAGTGGGCAATATGTTGCCATTGTGTTGTTATGTTATCGGGACAAGGAGTGCTATCATTAAGCAATTGGGCTAGTTGAGTGGAATATGCTGTGGCTATCTGTTGTGTTTGCAGCCTATCGATGTCCAACTTCCGCGTTGTGTCTGTTCGTGCTTTATTTGCAACGTTTAGACGGGTACGTACCTTTGCTGCAACAAGGTAGTGGTCCGAATCAATGTTTGCGCCTCGGAACGATCGTACATCCAACACGCTGGATGAATGTCTTCCATCTATTACAACATGATCAATTTGATTACTTGTTTGATCTGGAGACCGCCAGGTGCCCTTATGTATATCGAGATGATTAAATCTGGTACTGCTAACTACCATGTTTTTTGCAGCTGCCAAGTCTATCAGCCTCATACCATTGTCAGATGTTTCACTGTGGAGACTGAATTTCCCGACTGTTGGGCCAAAGATATTCTCCTTTCCAATTTTGGCATTAAAATCGCCTAGAATGATTTTAATGTCATGGGCAGGGCAACGGTCATATGTTTCTTCTAAGCACTCGTAAAATATATCTTTGGTCTGTTCGTCCTTTTCTTCAGTGGGAGCATGAGCGCAAATAAAGCTGATGTTGAAGAATTTAGCTTTTATTCGAATTGCAGCAAGTCTTTCATTCACTGGGGTGAAGCTGGATACCAGATGTTTTAGTCTCCGACTAACTACGAATCCGCAACCAAACTCATGCTTTACGTCATGGCAGCTATAATACAGTGCGTCACCTTTAGGTGTTGTTGTGACGCCTTTCCCAATCCATCGTATTTCCTGTATGGCAGTAATATCGGCCTTGTACTTTTCAAGTACGTCTGCCAATGCGAAGACTGCACCTTCTCTATAAAGAGTGCGAACATTCCAGGTGCAGATTCGCAGATCATGGTCCTTAAAACGTTTGCGGGGTTCGTCAACTTTAGAGGGGTTTGTTTTTCTTTTCTTTCGTTTTTTCATAGTAGGATGTTTTTTTTAGGGGAGGGTTACTAACCCGACGCCCCAACCCAAGTTTTTAACGTTCTTATGGGTGAACGCGCGGCACATGTTAGCTCACTACCTTTAACGGGTGTTAAAGGCAGTTCCCCAGGTGATACCACGGGGAGGTCAGTGTCCACTTGAGATGAAAGAGGGACCAAGATAAATCCTGGGCTTTGCCGTGTTAAAGCCGGTCAAGACCGTTGCTTGGTATCATTCATCCCCTACGTCATAACTTCTTTAATATTGGTCCAATTTGAAAAAATCTTTTTTTGTATGTTTTGTTGTTTTATCAGCTATTAAATAAAATAAAATTTTAAGTCCTATGTGGTAATGGGATTCGGACGATTACTATTTTTTCTGATTTTTTTTAAAATTTGTCAATACAATTTTTCCTTAATACCTTTGTCCAAAATTTGTATTTCCTGTATTTTTGAAGCTAAGAGTACATATTTATCATTATTTATAATATATTTATCATAAAAAATAGAAAAAAATGCACAGTGGGCTTTAATGGAATTTCCGCTGATACATTTTCAATTTCGAAAAATGACGCAGTTTTTAAGATGGTTGAGATAAATTCATAAATATAAAATCAAAACAAATATTTATAAATGAAACTTTTAATTTTTTTAATTTTTTTAATAAAATAAAATAATAAACTTTGGTCGAAGGTATAAAGGAAAATTTGAATTGACAAATTTTAAAAAAATCAGAAAAAATAGTAATCGTGCGAATCCCATTACCACATAGGACTTAAAATTTTCGTAATTGAGCGTAGTTTAATACAAAAAAATTTAAAGAAAAAAGGGGTCGAACATCTTTAAAAATTGATTTTAAATATTAAATCTCGAAAATAGCATCCAAGTCCATATGTATATGGGGATTTCTAAGTGAAATCGGAAAATTAAGTTTTTGATTTCCTTAATTTTTTGCTGTGATGATGCTGCTCATCAGCAGAACAAATATAGTCCATATTTGAACCTGATCTATATCTGGCAGATATATTAGGATGTGTAAAGTATGGACCAATTCGGCCATTCCCTTCAAGAGTTACCGTACGAACAATTTTTCCGAACATTTTTGAACTTTTTGTGAATCGGCAGATCCGTTCGAGAGTTATTTTGCGCTCCAACCACCTCATACGGTGTCATAGGGGTTTTTTGCAACATTCAGGCTATTTTCTCAGCAAGTATGGACTTGCCCCTGATGAAACTTGTACCATCGTATGGAGGGCAGTGAATACAAGTTACTAAAACAAGTTGGGGGAGGTACCGGAAGGAGTGGGCCGATATAACACATCTTCGAACTTAAACTAAGTTTGGATAAAATATTACGAAAGCCACATTTTGGATCGAATCGATTGATCCGTTCAAAAGTTATCGTGCGTTGCAGACAGCCAGACAGACAGCCGGACAGACATTGCTCAATCGACTCCAAATTGCCTGAAACACATTTCGTCCCAACATACTTGGGGTCTAAAACCATTATTTCGATGAGGCACATTTTGTCCGTGTAAAGGTGTATATACCCTCATTAGCATAAATGCTGAGGGTATAAAAAAAACAACCAAATGATGTTTTTTGTTTGTTTTTGTTCACGCATAGTGTACGTGAGGGAGAAAAGCAAATGCAAAGACAACTGAGTAGGATCGCTGAGTATACTGTCTTTTCAAAAATTAACAGCTCTGTTTTAGAACCTAAGTATTTTTGGACGAAATCCGTTTCAGTCGATTTGGCAATGTCAGTCCGTCTGTCCGTCTAGCTGGCTGGAGCGCACGATAACTCCCACACGGATGAACCGATTCCGTCCAAAATTTGGCCTTCGTAATATTTTGTGCAATCTTAATTTAAGTTCGAGGATGAGTCATATTGGTCCACTCCTTCAGGTGCCTCCCCCACAAAAGTTCACACATGTTCCGAACCGAATTGGACATAATGAAATTTCTACCAGACATAGATGAGGTTCCAATATGGACTCTCTAGGACCACTCAATCTGGTACGTCCCACACAAAATTTCCGATAAGTTCAGTTTAAGACCTGCCCCCGAATCGCTTTGATTTGTGTTGTAATACGACGGTACAAACTTTTTTCAGAGGTAAATCCATACTTTCTGAGAAAATAGCCCGAAAGCTGTAAACAACCCCTATGGTACCATGTGTAGTGACTGGAGCACACGATCACTCTCCAATGGGTCAGCCGATTCAGTCCAAAATGTGAGCTTCCTAATATTTTGTCCAAACATAGTTTAAGTTTATAAATGAACCATATCGGTAAAGTCCTTCAGGTTCAAAGTACAA
The DNA here is from genome assembly GCF_047663935.1 of Musca autumnalis. Lineage (NCBI taxonomy): Eukaryota > Metazoa > Arthropoda > Insecta > Diptera > Muscidae > Musca > Musca autumnalis. The sequence continues at coordinate 22,859,999 of NW_027411755.1, read as the reverse complement.
AAATGTTCAGAAAAATTGTGCGCACGATAACTCTTGAATGGAGTAACCGATTTGGTCCATACTTTACACATCTTGAAATTTCTACCATACATAGATAAGATGTCAATATGGACTCAATCGGTCCACACCATCGGGTAAGTTCCACACAAAATTTCGGATAAGTTCAGCTTAAGATCTGCTGTCGAATCGCTTTGATTTGTGTTGTACAGGTCCAAAATTTGGCCTTCATATTATTTTGTTCGAAGATTAAACAAATGTCACTTAAATATCACACGCTATATCTGTTGAAGGAAACAACCGATTTGGTCCAACCTTTGGAGCTTCTTATATTTTGTCCACATTCGAAAATGGCCCATATCGGTCTCATCCATAGGGTACCTCCCCCACAAAAGTTCAACATGTTTGTTTAAGTGCTCAAAGTGTCCGAAGATTCTTTGAAAATTTATACCGATGCTACACGTTGTGGTCCTGTTAACTGCGTTATTATGTTTTTCGTGGGCATGTCAATGCTTCCTGGCATAGTGTCCAAACGTTTTAAGTTATACGATGTCCAACTGAAGTGACAAGATATGATTCCCAAAATAAGATCCACTTCCAAAATGGACCATTTATACTAATCCACATTTTTGTCGGCAAGATATCATGTCTAAAAAGGACCACAATATTCTAAAACCATCCTTAATACACAATTCTTAGGGAAAAGGATAGTGGTTGCGTAGCTGCTATTCGATCTGTTCCTAGGTGAAAGTTTCAACTCACACAGGCTGAGTCGGCAAAGCCGACAGATACTTGTTTGATCTTATTTCGAGAAACTTAAATTTGCCGAAAATAAATATGATGTTTTGAAATTTTGGGGCTTTATCGGAATAATTATGGATGTTTCGAATAAATATGTACGTGTTTCAATAACTTTTATTGGGATCCTGTCCTTCTTGACACAAATCGAAACTCCGACTTACATCTGATTCAGTAAGAACAAGTGAACAATGCGTTAAGTTCGACAGGACCGATCTTTGTATACCCTCTACCATTAATTATACTGGAACCAGATTTCAGCCGGAAATCGGTTGATACTGTTCTAGAGGGGTATAGTAAAACTGGACATATTCCGACAATTACACACACATATGTTCCCACAACATCATCTAAGAGACAAGGGAAACTTCTCTCATGTCAATGAGTACACGCCGATTAATACTGGCTCAATTATGTGGGACCCACGATTATGTGCATAAATAGGTAATATGAAATGTTTTTATCCCCCAACGAAGACTTTATAACGAATTTCAGCTATTTCGGTTGAATAATGTGAATAAGACCTTAAAAATTCCCAAATTCGGAAGGTGCCTTTCAATGGACACGGTGCTCTTGCAGCAAATTTAAATGGAAGGTGTTACACCTGGGAAGTTTTTGCGGATTCTGAAACCACAAGGTGGCGCAAAAGTAATCCTCCTATCAGAAAATGCTATAAATTTTGCGATTGGCCCCTAATGTCAGTTCTGTTTTGACATTTGTGTAGTAAACACATGCGAAATACACGTTAATAAACAATGCTATGCTACATTGCTCCAGAACGAAGAGGAAGATGATTCATCAAAAATAATCATGAGTGATCAGGCGCATTTCCATCTTAGCGGGTACGTAAATAAGCAAAATTTACGCTTCTGGGGCACTGAAAATCCGCGTGTAACCCATGAAGAGCCATTACACCCGCTCAAAGTCTCTCTTTCAGCTTTTAAAGACAATATCCGTCAAGAATGTGAGGACCTATCGCCGGAAGTTTTGGCCAAAGTGATGGAAAAGGCACAAAAAAGCTTAAATGACAATAAACTGTGGCGGCGGCCATTTATCTGACATTATATCCTCGACTTGATGTAAAAAAAAACAAGTAAGAAAAGTCTATAGTCGGACGGAGCCGTCCATGGGATACCCTATACCACTATCCCTGTACAATCGCTCTCCACGGAACTTCTTTTCAATGATTGTGAAAATTTAATTATCAAATATCAGAGATGAATTGTATAATACTTATGACCAAAACCAAAAATTTATCTAGCATGACAAAGACATTTTTGTAGCAGGAAAGGAAAATTTAGATCGTACAAACTAAAATGTAATGAAACCCACTTATGTAGTATTACTACTTCCGTTGTTTAACCGCTACGTTATTGAAATTTTTACCAATTTCACACAAAAGTTTCAGTCCACTTAACCCGCTAAGTATTATCTGATCTTCACGTAAACTCAAACTTCATCATAAACTCAAACTTTGTTTAAAATTTTGCGGGTTATTATTTTGACTTACAGAGCCGCTACAAAATTGGTTAAAATTTTGTTTTTGGTCTATTTCATCCCCTGAACATTTCACGATCATCAACAAAAACTAATCATTTCTATTCTGGCCCGAACCCAACCTCCTTAAAAAATTCGTTACAATCGGTCCATAATTGCGGCCTTAAGCTTGTTTACATTTTTTAATGGACGGACACACATCGCTAAATCGCTTTATCTCTTCGAGATATGAAATTTGGCACACCAAATAAGGGGTCTAGGACGAATATTTCGTGGTGTTACATAAATTTTTGGAGAGACAATATGTAGCATGGGATAAAAATGTGGTTCTCTACACAGAACCCATTATATATTAGGCAGTAGGCAATTTACATCAGAGGAAAGGTCAGTAGTTTTTTTCCATATGTAGGCTACTTTGCGAAATATATATGTCCTCAAGGAATTAAAATATCGACCAAAAATAAAATTTTTATATTTTTCATACAAAAGTAATGGTCCATTTCACCCGCTAAAGAATATCAGATCATCATTCAAAATTGTAGGCATCTTTTTCGACCTATACTCTTACCCGGTGCAAAATTTCGTGACTATTGATGTGTAATTGCGACTTCTAGCGAGTTTATTATTACACTAAAAACAAATAACGGAGTATATTAGGCTGTAACTCTGTTATCTGATCATGCACACCAACATAATTGGCATCAATTGAAAGGTCAAGCGTTCCACTTTCAAGTATATCTCACTTGTCCGGAATGTCACTTCCAGGAATTAAGATATAAGCTGTATATTAAAAATTTTCACAATTTTCACACAAAAGTTTTGGTCCATTTAACCCTCTAAATATTATCCTTTGTGATATACTCTTACCTTATTTAAAATTAGCGCGTTGATCGGACTATTCTTGAGACCTACAGAGCCGCTAGAAAATTGGATAAATATTATGTTTTTGGTCCATTTCACCCGCTAAATATTTCACGATCATCACCAATAAGAATAGGGATCTATTCTGATCTGAACCCGACCTCCATACAAAATTTCGTGACGATCGGTCCATAATTGCGGCCTGGAGCGTGTTTACAATTTATAATGGACAGACGGACGGACGGACGGACGGAAGGACTGACGGACAGACACACATCTCAAAATCGCTTTATCTCGTCGAGATATGAAGATTGGTATACCACATTGGGGGTCTCCGACGAATATTTCGCGGTGTTACATGAATTTTTACCAAAACAGGTTCGAATATGGACTATATTGGTCCACTCCTTCGGGTACCTCCCACACAAAATTTTGGAAAAATTCAATTTAAGACCTGCTCTCGAATCACTTTGATTTTTGTTGAAGCAATTTGCATTCGCTGCCTCAATTACGGCAGTAAAAGACTGATACTTTTTTACTTCTTTTTTATACCCTCAGCCTTTAGGCTATGGAGGGTATATGAAGAAAAGACAAAATTTTTTAGTTTTCCATAAAAAAAAATTAAAAAAAATTTTTTTAAGCTACATGAAAGATTTTTGGTACATAGATTGGGGAAAAAATCCCATTCTTAAATCTGTTCGAGATACTAATTTTGGTTGTTGCGCACAAAAGTTATGGCGGTTTCAATTCTAATAAAAAGAAAAAAATCTTTAAAAGGCTCTAATCATTATATTGAGAAACTCTCTTAATTAGGGGCTCCCTACATACTATATGTTTACTGAGGTCCCATAACTTTAGTGAAAAAGTTGTGCATTTTCGCGGAAATTAGGAAAGAATTCCAAACAATTGGTAGTTTGCAACTTGTTTTAATAAAATTCAACCTGCTTATGCATCTGAAAAATATATAAAAAATATGTACGTAATCTAAATATCGCGAAGATTCAAATGAAACCAAAACTATACAAATCCGTTTAGCGGTTTGCATATTATAGCAAAAAAACAAAAAATATATTGAGGAAATTTATAAAATTTTTGTAAGAGAAAATATTTATTAAAATTTATTTTGTGAGTTAGCTGAACAAAATGTAAGAAAAATAGGTCGGAGTTTTTCTTATATTTTAGTTAAATTTCACGCAATAAATCACATTTTTTATTCTAATCACTTCTCGAAAACACGCTAACATCTAGCAGAAGATATGGATATCTTTCAAATAAATGTTGGGTTCCTTTAAATGGGATATAATTTTGAAATAAAATTGTATCGGGTAATGTTCATTTTGAAATGCGTGTAAATCGCGAAATCCTCAAAATCGCTTGATGCGCATGCGGTTTACCAATACAGCGAATTCTTCTCTTTTCATTTGTACACATTTGCCAGGATTTACTTTGGCCGCTAAGATGTAGCATCGTCTGCAGTTTAGTGTGCAACAAACTGTATAACGCTTATATTTTGCACAAAGTGCATACACTTTTTATGCGCATCCGATTTCACTATCAACCGTGAAAAAATACATCGATCTAAACATATTTCAATAAAATCCATCAAGAACCGTGGATGTAGCATCACACAGTATTTTTTGGATAAATCGGATACAGATCCCATGCCACTAAATTTTTCAAACCGCTGTTTTCGCACAAACGCGAGTGATGATTCACTTTCTTCATTGAAATGGAAACAATCCACATAAAACGCGAATTAGTCAGCGATATTTTGAAAAAAAATTTTCGCAAATTTTTCATTTTTTGCAGTAGCCATTTCCGCCGTTCTAGTAGATGGATTTTTACGATCTGTGATTCATATGATCCGGATCGTCGAAAAACTTAAATATCGCGGGGTACCAGCACACTCAAAACGATATTGTAAATACTGTACCCAAAAAATAGGTTTTTTAGAAAAAATATCGCACTAAATTTTGGCCTTTGGCAGTAGATTACTCTGCTGCTATGTGGGCTACATACTCAATATACATATCGGATTATGCGTAATCGCGAGTTCTTTAATCCTATTATTGGTTTTTCGAAATATCCGTATGCGCGTCCCAGTTACATAAAAAATACAAAAAACACCTGAAATCCTGCTTCAAAATATCAGCATCCATAAAAGGTGGATGCAGTGGAAATTTTGGAAAGTGATACATTAGAGGTGTAATCTTCATTTTGTATTCTCCTACTTTTACTTTGGACAGATGTCCGTCATTTGAATGGTTTAATCAGAAATCGAATAGCAATGTAAAAAACCTGTTTAGCGTCAACGTGTTTTTACCTATGTTTTTTCCCTTACGCGGTCGTAACTACCACGTAAATTAATTTTTTTTGCTAAATTTTTGAGCTTTGTACAAAAACATCTAAATTAATCCAGCAATAGTCATAGTTACTGGTAAACTACAATAGTTCGCGTATTATAATAGTGCAAACCTTGGCTTCATGGAAACTAAAAAATTTTGACTTTTCCTCATATACACTTTGATACGATGAAAATGTGCCTCATCGAAATAATGGTTTTAGACCCCAAGTATGTTTGGACGAAATGTGTTTCAGACAATTTGGAGTCAATCTAGCCATGTCCGTCCGTCTGTCTGTCCTGCAGGCTGGAGCGCACGATAACTCTAAAGTTTTATCAGGGGCGAGTCCATACTTCCTGAGGAAATAGCCTGAAAGTTGCAAAAAACCATTATGACACCGTGTGAGGTGGTTGGAGCCCAAGATAACTCTCGAACGGATCTGCCTATTCGGTCCAAAATATGGCCTTAGTAATATTTTGTCCAAACATAGTGTAAGTTCGAAGATAAGCCACATCGGTCCACTCCTTCAGGTACCTCCCCCACAAAAGTTCAAAAATGTTCGGAAAAATTGTTCGTACGGTAACTCTTGAAGGGAGTGGCCGAATTGGTCTATACTTTACACATCCTAATATATCTACCAGATATAGATCAGGTTCAAATATGGACTATATTTGTCCACTCCATCCGGTACCTCCCACACAAAATTTCGGATAAGTTCACTTTATGACCTAATATCGGATCACTTTGATTTTTGTTGAAGCAACTTGCATTCGCTGCCTCTATTACGATGGTAAAAGTTTTTAAGGGACAATTCCATACTTCTTGTGCAAACAGCCCGTATAGTGTAAAAACCCCCTATGGCACCATATGTTGTGGCTGGAGATCCACTTACATAACGGTCAATGCCGATCCATTCCTTTTAGTATCTCCTCCGCAAAACGTTTGGTCTTTAATCCTAATCAACATTTTTGTCGGTTCAAATGCCCAAAATTTTTAAAACCCCCTAAATACATACCTATTTTGGGAAAAAAATGTTTCAATATACACAGGCTGAGGGTATATCTCTGTCGGCAAAGCCGACTGATACTTTTTTACTTGTTTATATTACCACCAACGCAGCTTCCACGAAAATTATTTGTTATTGTCCATATTATGAGATCGTGGCTAAAACACTTCAATTAATATAAATATATTCATATTTTATAAAATATCTTAACAGTTCGCAACTTATTAAATGGTGAACCTCAACTTCAACGATTGTTAAACTTTTTTGAATATTAACATATATTCTACAAAAAAAACACGTTTGGAAAAAAAACTTCTTTAATAAATCCACGTTGTGAAAAAATATTATTTATATTATAAAGCCACGCTATAGAGAAAATATTCTTTAAAAAATCCACGTTATAGAGAAAATATTCTTTAAAAAAATCCACGTTATAGAGAAAATATTCTTTAAAAAATCCACGTTATAGAGAAAGTATTCTTTAAAAATCCACGTTATAGAGAAAATATTCTTTAAAAAATCCACGTTATAGAGAAAATATTCTTTAAAAAATCCACGTTATAGAGAAAATATTCTTTAAAAAATCCAGGTTATAAAGAAAATATTCTTTAAAAAATCCACGTTATAGAGAAAATATTCTTTAAAAAATCCACGTTATAGAGAAAATATTCTTTAAAAAAGCCACGTTATAGAGAAAATATTCTTTAAAAAAATCCACGTTATAGAGAAAATATTCTTTAAAAAATCCACGTTATAGAGAAAGTATTCTTTAAAAAATCCAGGTTATAAAGAAAATATTCTTTAAAAAATCCACGTTATAGAGAAAATATTCTTTAAAAAATCCACGTTATAGAGAAAATATTCTTTAAAAAATCCAGGTTATAAAGAAAATATTTTTTAAAAAATCCACGTTATAGAGAAAATATTCTTTAAAAAATCCACGTTATAGAGAAAATATTCTTTAAAAAAGCCACGTTATAGAGAAAATATTCTTTAAAAAAATCCACGTTATAGAGAAAATATTCTTTAAAAAAATCCACGTTATAGAGAAAATATTCTTTAAAAAATCCACGTTATAGAGAAAGTATTCTTTAAAAATCCACGTTATAGAGAAAATATTCTTTAAAAAATCCACGTTATAGAGAAAATATTCTTTAAAAAATCCACGTTATAGAGAAAATATTCTTTAAAAAATCCACGTTATAGAGAAAATATTCTTTAAAAAATCCAGGTTATAAAGAAAATGTTCTTTAAAAAATCCAGGTTATAGAGAAAATATTCTTTAAAAAATCCACGTTATAGAGAAAGTATTCTTTAAAAATCCACGTTATAGAGAAAATATTCTTTAAAAAATCCACGTTATAGAGAAAATATTCTTTAAAAAATCCACGTTATAGAGAAAATATTCTTTAAAAAATCCACGTTATAGAGAAAATATTCTTTAAAAAATCCACGTTATAGAGAAAATATTCTTTAAAAAATCCACGTTATAGAGAAAATATTCTTTAAAAAATCCACGTTATAGAGAAAATATTCTTTAAAAAATCCACGTTATAGAGAAAATATTCTTTAAAAAATCCACGTAATAGAGAAAATATTCTTTAAAAAATCCACGTTATAGAGAAAATATTCTTTAAAAAATCCACGTTATAGAGAAAATATTCTTTAAAAAATCCACGTTATAGAGAAAATATTCTTTAAAAAATCCACGTAATAGAGAAAATATTCTTTAAAAAATCCACGTTATAGAGAAAATATTCTTTAAAAAATCCACGTTATGGGGGCAATATGAGGGCTAGGACATTTACCGACAAATTTCAGATGAAAAGTTGGATAACCCTGCAGCAGTGTGACACCACTACCTATTCAATATGCCTTGAGTGAAGAAAGCAACATATATGTATAATAACTCTGCTCCATAACCTGCAAACATCCACTATTTTTTTTTTTTTTTTTTTGCAAATTTATAAATGAACAAATTGTCAAAATTTCAAAAATAGTAGACTTTTTCAATTTTTGGTACAGAGCAATTAACCACGTGAACTTTTATATTGAGCTCTGTACACAAATTTTAAAATTTCAATAGATTTGATTTTCAACGCAATTTTATTCATTTTCGACATCGACATCAAAAACAAAAATTGGATTCAGAATTTTGTGAACTAAGGCTTTTGGATTTTGATGAACTGTTTCAATATACATATATAATTAAACTCAAATATTTTCTTACAAAATGAATAACTTTATCCTTATATTTTTTGATTTGAAGTTTACTTACTTACTTAGTTGGCCCATTACAGAACATTTGTTCCATAGACCGAACTAAGAAAAGATCTCCATTCCTCTCTGTTTTTTGCTTTACTTTTTGGAGTACCGCGCCTTTCCATTTCTTCATCCACTTGTATGCTCCACCTAAGCTTAGGCCTGCCGATCCTGCGTGCACCGCCATGTGGCATGTATTCATACGCCTTTTTAGCGGGTTCATCATCGCTCACTCTCATGATATGGCCTAGCCAACGCAATCGTTGCATCTCGATACGTTTAACTATATGCATGTCTTTGTATAGCTTATATAGCTCGTGGTTCATACGACGTCGATATTCACCGTCAACGCAAATCGGCCCGTAGATCTTTCGAAGAATTTTCCACTCAAACACACCAAGCACTGCCTTATCTGCTTGCGCAAGTACCCATGCTTCGGAGCCATACATTAGCACGGGTAGTATCAGCGTTTTGTATAGTGTTATTTTTGTTTGACGAGATGTGGCTTTGTTTTTAAATTGCTTGCTTAGACCATAGTAGCATCTGTTGGCCAATACAATTCTTCTTCTTATTTCACAACTGATGTTGTTTGTTGTGTTTATGGCAGTGCCGAGGTAGACGAAGTCTTTAACTACCTCAAAATTGTAGGTACCAACTTCCACAGTTGGTCCGAGCTCTATGGACGCTTTGCGCGTCGACACCATCAATTTGGTCTTTTCGCAGTTTACCGCCAGACCCACTTTCGAAGATTCTGCTTCGACCTTCCTAAAGGTATCAGTTACTTCCTTTACTGATCGTCCCATGATGTCTATGTCATCAGCATAGGCAAGTAACATGTGGCTATTGGTGTAAATTGTGCCATTTCTTTTGACATTTGCATCTCGTATTACCTTTTCCAGCAAAATGTTGAATAGGTCACACGAAAGGCTGTCTCCTTGTCTGAAACCTCTTTTGGTACCAAACTCTTCGGAGAGGTTCTTTCTAACTTTAACTGAGGACCTAGTATCAGTTAAAGTCATCTTACAAAGCCGGATGAGCTTTGCGGGGATACCAAATTCAGACATTGCGTGGAATACCTTTGATCGGAGGGGACTGTCGAATGCTGCTTTATAATCGACAAAAAGGTGAAATGTGTCGATCTGCATATCTTGGGTCTTCTCTAGGATTTGCCGCAGGGTAAATATCTGGTCAGTGGTGGACTTGCCAGGTCTAAAGTCACATTGGTATGGTCCAATTATTTCGTTGACCATTGGCTTTAGTCGTTCGCACAATATCCCTGATAGTTGGAGCATACAGTCTTATCTCCTTTCTTGTGGACGGGACATAGGATGCTCAGGTTCCAATCGTCGGGTACGCGTTCTTCCTGCCAGATGGTGCTAACTAGCTGATGCATACACCTTATCAGCGCGTCGCCTCCGGTTTTAAACAGCTCGGCTGGTAAGCCATCGGCTCCTGCTGCTTTATTATTCTTCAGCCGGTTGATTGCTGTTTTTACCTCATCTTGGCCGGGCGGTATACATTCTATACCATCTTCTGGGATTGGATCTATGGTATCATCGTCTTCGCTACTATTGGATACCAGCAGATTGGAGAAATGTTCCTTCCATATCCTGAGCACGCTATCTGTATCTGTTACCAGATTACCTTGCTGGTCTCTACAGGAGGATGTGCCTGTACCAAAGCCATCTGTTTGATGTTTCGCTCTTTGGTAGAATTTTCGGACTTCATTCTGGCTCCTGTACATCTCGATTTTTTCACACTCCCGCTTTTCCATTTCTCTCTTTTTCCTGCGGAAAAGACGTTTCTCTTCTCTCCTTTTCTCCCGATATCTCTCTCGTGCGCTACGCGTTGCTACTGATTGTAAAGTAGCTCTATATGCCGCATTTTTCTCTTCGGTAGCAGCACGACACTCCTGGTCATACCATGAATTTCTTTGTTGAGGTCTCTGGAATCCAAGTATGGATTTTGCGGCTGTTTGCATGGAGTGGGCAATATGTTGCCATTGTGTTGTTATGTTATCGGGACAAGGAGTGCTCGAGTGAAGCAATTGGGCTAGTTGAGTGGAATATGCTGTGGCTATCTGTTGTGTTTGCAGCCTATCGATGTCCAACTTCCGCGTTGTGTCTGTTCGTGCTTTATTTGCAACGTTTAGACGGGTACGTACCTTTGCTGCAACAAGGTAGTGGTCCGAATCAATGTTTGCGCCTCGGAACGATCGTACATCCAACACGCTCGATGAATGTCTTCCATCTATCACAACATGATCAATTTGATTACTTGTTCTTTGATCTGGAGACAGCCAGGTGCCCTTATGAATATCGAGATGATTAAACCTGGTACTGCTAACTACCATGTTTTTTGCAGCTGCAAAGTCTATCAGCCTCATACCATTGTCAGATGTATCACTGTGGAGACTGAATTTCCCCACTGTTGGGCCAAAGATATTCTCCTTTCCAATTTTGGCATTAAAATCGCCTAGAATGATTTTAATGTCATGGGCAGGGCAACGGTCATATGTTTCTTCTAAGCGCTCGTAAAATATATCTTTGGTCTGTTCGTCCTTTTCTTCAGTGGGAGCATGAGCGCAAATAAAGCTGATGTTCAAGAATTTAGCTTTTATTCGAATTGCAGCAAGTCTTTCATTCACTGGGGTGAAGCTGGATACCAGATGTTTTAGTCTCCGACTAACTACGAATCCGCAACCAAACTCATGCTTTACGTCATGGCAGCTATAATACAGTGCGTCACCTTTAGGTGTTGTTGTGACGCCTTTCCCAATCCATCGTATTTCCTGTATGGCAGTAATATCGGCCTTGTACTTTTCAAGTACGTCTGCCAATGCGAAGACTGCACCTTCTCTATAAAGAGTGCGAACATTCCAGGTGCAGATTCTCAGATCATCGTCCCTAAAACGTTTGCGGGGTTCGTCAACTTTAGAGGGGTTTGTTTTTCTTTTGAAGTTTAATAGCTTGAATATCCATTTTATGTTCCTTTCAATAAAAATATATCTAAATGTGATTTTTTTAATTGTTGATGATTTTTTGACGATTTTAGAAAATAGATTTGACGATTTTTATTTTAAAAATCGTCATTTTGACGATTTTTCATAAAAATAATATGGCAACCCTGATTCCGGTGGGATTGACCTACTGTTTGTAGTTTTTATCGCCGTTTTTGTTCGCTTTTAAACATTCCACTAAAACCATTGGTTTATAACAACAACAATCCTCATGCAGGTGCTCTAGTCTGCCATCGATGAGTATTCCTACCTTTTCCATTTGTTGTTCCAATAACAGACCAATTCCGAATTTTATTGAGTTCTCAAGAGTTCCTCCATAGAGGAAAGACATTATAAAGAACTCCTTTAGAAGGTATAATTTCTAATGAAATAAAGAGTATCATTAGTGCCGTAACATTTTAACCCAAAGCTAAACTTTCATTCTAAATAATTTAATTTTAATTTCAAATGCAAATATGATTTCAATTCTTAAGCCTTTCACTAATTACCCACAGCTAAATCCGTTTACTTGTTTTTTTTTGTTCTCCACAGCAGCAAAATCAAATTTGAAAAGGCAAACGGGTCATTTGTTAGCGTATTAAAGGAAACCGGAAACATAAAGCACTGTTAGTTTTGCCATGGCAGATAAGCGGCGATTCGCTTTGAATGCCAACACCGCCACGATTAAAGCGAATAGAAAAAAAGGGCAACACAACTTAAGCGAGAAGGTGAAACGGAATCGACAACAAAACATGAATGGCTGAATGCAGAGGAATACAAATGAATTAAAGCTAAAGCTGTTAAAACAAAGAACGAAGATGATTAAGTGGCAAATGAATAGAGAGTTTAAAATCAACTGAAAAAAACGAGAGAGTAAAAAAAATAATTTTAGTTTAGGATGGGAGGAGAGGTAAGTAGGTGGTCAGTTTTGAAGGTAGCATTGTGAGGATTTTTTTGTTGTTTTGATAATTTCAAAGGAAATCATTGGGGAAAATGGGGAAATATTTCTTTAATATTAAAAACAAATTGCACTGATCCTTAGGCTAGGAATCTATTTCAGCAGAATTTGAAAACATCCTTTTAAATAGAGTAGATGACTTAAAGAAACATTTGGTTAAAAAATACATTTTATTAAATTCTTAGCAATTGAAAATATTGCCATAACAATGCTTATCTTTTGATAAAATCGAAAAATGCTCTTCCCCCTCCCCCACACAACCATAACAAATATGACCAATATTTCTACTCGAAATATTGATTTTGTTTTGTACTCTTGATTTTAATATTTTATATTAATTTGTCAATTATTTAGTTACATAACAGCAACTAGAAAAACAACAACAGCAGCAACAACAACAACAGCATACAATACAAAATATATATTTTTGCCAACAACAAGACTTGGCATCGATAGGTATTTCGTTGCAAATCAAAAATCACAAACAAACATCGTAACAAAAAAAATCTATGTCATTTGACTTGTACATCATCACATCATCATTTCTGTACCTCTCCTCACCACTGCTGTCGTCAGTCCAACCAACCAACCAACAATGACAAAAACACAATTTTATAATTAAATTTTCCACAGGAATGAATAAATTTGTTCGGATGATTTCATAGGATTCTCAGTCTGTCTGTCTGTCCGTTCGTCTATCAACTCTTGATACTCTAGCATCGAAATTCGATCTCGAAGTGCATACCAATGTCTATGTGGCAGTTTTGAGTGTATGTGTGTGTGGTTATATAACTATCTGGTTGTATTTGTGTGCGTGTGCATGTCTGCCACTCATTCACAGATGTTAGTCTGAGTACATGTTTGTATGTGTGTCGGGGCAATGGCCCAGGCCAGTCAATGTCTGTGTCGATTTGTATCGACAAGTGTTACTTTGGCAAATGTAACTAAAATCATTTCAACAACATGCAGCACAGTGTTACGAAAATGACACAAAACTGAAAAAGTTTCATTAATTACCTTAAAGGTCCATGAAAAATTTTCTTTAAAAATGCATGTTTGTTGATCTGAAGGTCCATGCAAAACAAATATATAATTTAAAAATCCACGTTTTAAGAGTGTGAAGGTCCTTAAAAAAATGTATAAGATTTTTTAATTTTTTTTTTATACCCTCCACCATAGTATGGGGGGTATATTAAGTTTGTCATTCCGTTTGTAACACATCGAACTAATCATTTGCGACCCTATAAAGTATATATGTATATTCTTGATCAGGATAAAATTCTAAGACGATCTAGCCATTTCCGTCTGTCCGTCTGTTGTAATCACTCTAGCGTCCGCAATAATTGAGATAGAGTGCTGAAATTTTGCACCCAAGGGTATTTTTTCCATAGGTAGGTCAAGTTCGAAGATGGGCTATATCGGTCCACTCTTTGGTATAGCCCCCATATAACGGTACCTGCGGATTTGAGGTATTTTGAAGTTCTTTGCCACATTTGCACACCGAATTAGCTATATTTTGGCACTTAGGGTTCCTAGTGATCAACTTACACCCCAAAAGATATGGGCATAGGTCCATGTTTTGGTATAGCCCCCATATATCGGTACCTCCCGATTTTCGGTATTTTGAGAATTTTAGCTACAATTTTTAACCGAACTAGCTGTAATTTGCCATTTGAGGTTCTCAGTGGTCATGAAATATCTCCACCAAACATCGTCAACATAGGTCCATGTTTTGGTATAGCCCCCATATAACGGTACCTCCGGAATTTCGGTATTTTGAGAATTTTAGCCACAATTTGTAACCGAACTATCTGCAATTTGACATTTGAGGTTCTCAGTGGTCATGAAACATCTCCACGAAACACCGTCAACATAGGTCCATGTTTTGGTATAGCCCCCATATATCGGTACCTCCCGATTTTCGGTATTTTGAGAATTTTAGCTACAATTTTTAACCGAACTAGCTGTAATTTGCCATTTGAGGTTATCAGTGGTCGTGAAACATCTCCACCAAACATCGTCAACATAGGTCCATGTTTTGGTATAGCCCCCATATAACGGTACCTCCCGATTTCCGGTATTTTGAGAATTTTAGCTACAGTTTTTAACCGAAATAGCTGTAATTTGACATTTGCAGTTCTCAGTGGTCATAAAACATCTCCAAGGAAACATCGTCAACGTAGATCCATGTTTTGGTATAACGGTATCTCCCGATTTTCGGTATTTTGAGAATTTTAGCTGTAATGGTCGGTATTTTGAGAATTTTAGCTACAATTTTGTCTATTCAAAAATAATCGTCAATATAGGTCCATGTTTTGGTATATCCCTCATATACATACCTGTACCTCCCGATTTTCGGGAATTTTCAGTGGTCACGAAATTTCTTCACTAAAATTCGTCAACATGGGTGCATTTTTGAGGGTCTACATTGTTTTGATGAAACTACCCTCAATTTGACTCTTCAAGTTCCCAGCAGCTATAACACTTTTCCGCCAAAAAAATTTAAAGATAGGTTGAGTCTTTGATATAGCCCCGTAGGTGGTACCTTTCACCTAGCTGCACACATTTTTTTAATTAGATTAGATAACACTGTGCAACAAAATGGAAGTGAAAGTCTGGGGCACGGAAAATTCCTCTTGGGGAAGAAAGGCCTTGGTGAGTATATTATGAACCCCGAAGGACAGATCCGCCGTGAGTCGAACTTCCGCTTTATGGAGTGATGAAATTTTTGTTAGAGACCCTGTGGGCCATCAGGAATTAGCGTTATATCTTTGTTCACTGTTGCTTAAGTGCTCTACGAAAACAACAAACAAAGATATAAAGCTAATTCATGATGGCTTACGGGGTCTCTGCAAAAACTTCATCACGCCATAATGCGGAAGTTCGACTCACGGCGCATCTGTCCTTCGGGGTTTTTAATATACACACACCAAGGGCTTTTATCTCCAAAAGGAATTATCTCTGCCCCAACATTTGTGTTTACAGTGTAATTTAAGCAATAGTGGGAGGCAGTAGGAGTCTATCCATTGTCGAAAAGTTTTTCCACCTATAATTGTTTTAATTAAGACTATTTTATGGTGGAGGGTATAAAAAGTTCGGCCCGGCCGAACTTAACGACTTTTTACTTGTTTCTAATTTATTTTAGATTTACTTTGGCTGTTTTGTTGAGATGTGAGATATTTTACGAGCGCTTAGAAGAAACATATGACCGTTGCCCTGCCCATGACATTAAAATCATTCTAGGCGATTTTAGTGCCAAAATTGGAAAGGAGAATATCTTTGGCCCAACAGTGGGGAAATTCAGTCTCCACAGTGAAACATCTGACAGTGGTATGAGGCTGATAGATTTTGCAGCTGCAAAAAACATGGTAGTTAGCAGTACCAGATTTAATCATCTCGATATTCATAAGGGCATCTGACTGTCTCCAGATCAAAGAACAAGTAATCAATTTCATCATGTTGTGATAGATGGAAGACATTAATCCAGCGTGTTGGATGTACGATCGTTCCGAGGCGCAAACATTGATTCGGACCACTACCTTGTTGCAGCAAAGGTACGTACCGTCTAAACGTTGCAAATAAAGCACGAACAGACACAACGCGGAAGTTGAACATCGATAGGCTGCAAACACAACATATAGCCACAGCATATTCCACTCAACTAGCCCAATTGCTTAATGAGAGCACTCCTTGTCCCGATAACATAACAACACAATGGCAAAACATTTCCCACTCCATGCAAACAGCCGCAAAATCAGTACTTGGATACCAGAGACCTCCACCAAGGAATCCATGGTATGACCAGGAGTGTCGTGCTGCTACCGAAGAGAAAAATGCGGCATATAGGGCTACTTTACAATCAGTAGCAACGGGTAGCGCACGAGACAGGTATCGGGAGAAAAGGAGAGAGGAGAAATGTCTTTTCCGCAGAAAAAAGAGAGAGAGATGGAAAAGCGGGAGTGTGAACAAATCGAGATGTACAGGAGACAGGAGAATGAAGTCCGAAAATTCTACCAAAGAGTGAAACATCAAACTGATTGCTTTGGAACTGGCACATCCTCCTGTAGAGACCAGCAAGGTATTCTGGTAACTGATGCAGATACTGTGCTAAGGATATGGAAAGAGCATTTTTCCAAACTGTTGGTATCCAATAGTAGCGAAGTCGACGAAAATGCCACAGATCCAATCCCAGAAGATGGTATTGAATGTATACCACCCGGCCAATATGAGGTAAAGACAGCAATAAACCGGCTGAAAAATATTAAGGCAGCAGAAGCTGATGGCTTACCAGCCGAGCTGTTTCAAACCGGAGGCGACACGCTGATAAGGTGTATGCATCAGCTAGTTAGCTCTATCTGGTAGGAAGAACGCGTACCCGACGATTGGAACCTGAGCATCCTGTGTCCCGTCCATAAGAAAGGATATAAAACTTTATGATCCAACTATTGCCTACAAGATAGTGTCAGGGCTATTGTGCGAACGACTAAAGCCCATGGTCAACGAAATAATTGGATCATACCAATGCGGCTTTAGACCTGTCAAATCCACCATTGACCAGATATTTACCCTGCGGCAAATCCTGGAGAAGACTCAAAAGATGCAGATCGACACCTACCACCTTTTTGTCGATTATAAAACAGCCTTCGACAGCCCGCTACGTTCAAAGGTATACCAAGCCATGTCTGAATTTGGTATCCCCGCAAAGCTCCTTCGGCTTTGTAAAATGACTTTAACTGACACAAGATCTTCTGTTAAAATAGGAAAGAACCTCTCCGAAGAGTTTTGTACCAAAAGAGTTTTCAGGCAAGGAGTCAACCTTCCGTGTGATCTCTTCAACATCCTACTAGAAAAGGTTATACGAGATGCAAATGTCAAAAGAAGTGGCACAATTTGCACCAATAGTCACGAGTTACTTGCTTATGCTGATGATATAGACATCATGGGACGATCAGTAAAAGAAGTAACCGATACCTTTATGAAGGTCGAAGGAGAATCTGCTAAAGTGGGTCTGGCGGTAAACGGCGAAAAGACCAAGCTGATGGTGTCGACGCGCAATGCGTCCATTGAGATCGGACCAACTGTTGAAGTTGGTTCCTATAATTTTGAAGTAGTAAAAGACTTCGTCTACCTCGGCACCTCCGTCAACACAACAAACGACATCAGTTGTGAAATAAAAAAAAGAAGAATTCTATTGGCCAACAGATGCTACTTTGGCTTAAGTAAGCACTTTAAAAACAAAGCCACAACTCGTCAAACAAAAATAACGCTTTACAAAACACTGATACTACCCGTGCTGATGTATGGTTCCGAAGCCTATGTACTTGCGCAAGCAGATAAGGCAGTGTTTGGCGTGATTGAGAGAAAAATTCTTCGAAAGATCTACGAACCAATCTGCGTTGACGGTGAATATCGACGTCGTATGAACCACGAGCTGTATCTGCTATACAACGACATCACTATAGTTAAACGTATCGAGATGCAGCGATTGCGTTGGCTAGGTCATATCATAAGAATGAGCGAAGATGAACCCGCTATAAAGGCTTATAAATACGGACCGCTTGGCGGTGCACTCAGAATTGGCAAACAAGTGGATGAAGAGATGAAAAGGCGCGGTATTGTGAGTGCGAAGCAACAAATAGAGAGAATTGGAGATCTTTTCTTAGTTCGGCCTATAGAACAAATGTTTTGTAAAGGGCCAACTAAGTAACTTAGTAAGTACAGGTGTTTAAAACATAATTTTTATAGTAGCCACGATTTTAAAAAATAATTAATAAACAACACGTACATAAAAAATATTCAAAAAATCAAAGTTCTTAAAAAATAATATTTAAAAATCAACGTTTTTAAAAAAATTTTAAAAATACACGTCCGCAAAAAAAATTATAAAAAATGCACGTCCTTAAATAAAAATGTAAAAATGCATGTCCTAAAGAAAATAATTTTAAAAAGTCCACGCCCTTAAAAAAGGTGTTAAATCAAATCAATTTCCTTAAAAAAAAAAACAATTTTAAAAAATCAAGTTCTTTAAAACAGATTAAAAAATCTACATCCTTTAGAATCATTTTGAAAAATTCATTTCCTTAAAAAATTTATTTTAAAAATTTATATCCTTTAACTAAATAATCCTTACAAAATCTATTTCTTTAAAAAATATTTTATATCTAGGTCCTAAAAAAGCCTTGTTTTTGAAGAACTATTTAAAAAAACCTACGTGATTAGAAAAAATATACATATGGTAATATTCAAAAAAGTTTTTCAATCGTTGAAGTTGAGGTTCACCATTTAATAAGTCGCGAACTGTTAATATATTTTATAAAATATGAATATATTTATATTAATTGAAGTGTTTTAGCCACGATCTCATAATATGGACCATAGCAAATAATTTTCGTGGAAGCTGCGTTGGTGGTAATATAAAACAAGTAAAAAGTCGTTAAGTTCGGCCGGGCCGAACCTTTTTATACCCTCCACCATAAAATAGTCTTAATTAAAATGGAATAATTAGGGTCCTTTTACAATTTTAGGTGGAACAACTTTTCGACAATGGATAGACTCCTACTGCCTCCCACTATTGCATAAATTCCACTGTGAACACAAATGTTGGGGCAGAGATAATTCCTTTTGGAGATGAAAGCCCTTGGTGTGTGTATATTAAAAACCCCGAAGGACAGATGCGCCGTGAGTCGAACTTCCGCGTTATGGCGTGATGAAGTTTTTGCAAGAGACCCTGTAAGCTTTCATGAATTAGCATTATATCTTTGTTTGTTGTTTTTGTAGAGCACTTAAGCAACAAAAATTTCATCACGCCATAACGCGGAAGTTCGACTCACGGCGGATCTGTCCTTCGGGGTTCATAATATACTCACCAAGGCCTTTCTTCCCCAAAAAGAATTTTCCGTGCCCCAGACTTTCACCTCCATTTTGTTGCACATTGTTATCTTATCTAATCTAATCTAAAAAATGTGTTCAGCTAGGTGAAACGTACCACCTACGGGGCTATATAAAAGAGTCAACCTATCTTTAAATTTTTTGGCCGAAAAGTTTTATAGCTGCAGGGAACTTCAAGAGTCAAATTGAGGGTAGTTTCATCAAAACAATGTAGACCCTCAAAAATGGACCCATGTTGACGAATTTTAGTGAAGAAATTTCGTGACCACTGAAAATTCCCGAAAATCGGGAGGTACAGTTATATGGGGGGATATACCAAAACGTGGACCTATATTGACGATTATTTTTGAATAGACAAAATTGTAGCTAAAATTCTCAAAATACCGATCATTACAGCTAGTTCGGTTAAAAATTGCAGCTAAAACTCTCAAAATACCGAAAATCGGGAGATATCGTTATATGGAGGCTATACCAAAACATGGACCTTGTTGACGATGTTTCGTTGGAGATGTTTTATGACAAATTACAGCTATTTCGGTTAAAAACTGTAGCTAAAATTCTCAAAATACCGAAAATCGGGAGGTACGGCTATATGGGGGCTATACCAAAACATGGACCTATGTTAACGATGTTTGGTGGAGATGTTTCATGAACACTGAGAACCTCAAATGGCAAATTACATCTAGTTCGATTAAAAATTGTAGCTAAAATTCTTAAAATACCGAAAATCGGGGGGTACCGGTATTGTATGGGGGCTAAACCAAAACATGGAGCTATGTTGACGATGTTTCGTGGAGCTGTTTCATGACCACTGAGAACCTCAAATGTCAAATTACAGCTAATTCGGTTAAAAATTGTAACTGAAATGTTCAAAATACCGAAAATCGAGAGGTACGGTTATAAGGGGCCCATACCAAAACATGGACCTATGTTGACGATGTTTTGTGGAGATGTTTCATGACCACTGAGAACCTCAAATGTCAAATTGCAGATAGTTCGGTTACAAATTGTGGCTAAAATTCTCAAAATACCGAAAATCGAGAGGTACCGTTATATGGGGGCTATACCAAAACATGGACCTATGTTGACGATGTTTGGTGGAGATATTTCATGACCACTGAGAACCTCAAATGGCAAATTACAGCTAGTTCGGTTAAAAATTGTAGCTAAAATTCTCAAAATACCGAAAATCGGGAGGTACCGAAATATGGGGGCTATACCAAAACATGGACCTATGTTGACGATGTTTCGTGGAGATGTTTCATGATTACTGAGAACCTCAAATTGCAGATAGTTCGGTTAAAAATTGTGGCTAAAATTCTCAAAATACCGAAAATCGGGAGGTGCCGTTATATGGGGACTATACCAAAACATGGACCTATGCCCATATCCTTTGGGATATAAGTTTGGTGATCACTAGGAACCCCAAGTGCCAAATTATAGCTAATTCGGTCTACAAATGTGGCGAAGAACGTCAAAATACCTCAAATCCGGAGGTACCGTTATATGGGGGCTGTACCAAAGAGTGGACCGATATAGCCCATCTTCGAACTTGACCTGCCTATGGAAAAAATACCCTCGGGTGCAAAATTTCAGCACTCTATCTCAATTATTGCGGACGCTAGAGTGATTACAACAGACGGACAGACGGACAGACAGACGGACAGACGGACATGGCTAGATCGTCTTAGAACTTTATCCTGATCAAGAATATATATACTTTATAGGGTCGCAAATGATTAGTTCGATGTGTTACAAACGGAATGACAAACTTAATATACCCTCCATACTATGGTGGAGGGTATAAAAATGGGAAAAATGTGTTCAAGTAAACAAGTTGTTTTGTGTTCTTTTTTGATTTCTGGCCAAACCACGCAAAATTCGAACCTGTGCCCAAAGAAAGAACTAAAGAATACCTCTTGGGCAACATGGTTCTAGTGTATGACTTTTCGATATATACACGACATCCCCCTAAAATCGATGCTGACATTTTGAAGTTTTGATTTCAGTGTTTTTCGAATTTTTCTTATAATTAGAGGGTGCAACTAGATAATAATCCAAACTAGTTAATAGGATTGTAGAACTCGCGATTCCACGTCGTTCGATGTATATCTCAAGAGTGTGTTCCGTACAGCTTCCTAGTAATAGGAGTCCAAAGGCGAACATTTGGTGCGTAAATTTACTGAAAAAAATTATTTTTTGGCTTTAAAATTTACAACTGTCGTACAGGTACCCCTGAACCCCGCGTGATTTTAGTTTTTTTACGTGCCGGATCTAATAAGCTCTTTCGCGTTCGAATCCATCCACTTAAACGCCGTATATAGATACCTTGAAAGTAGGAAAATTTGCAAAAATATATTTTGACAATTCCGCGAATTGAACCTCGATTTTCTTTGATTTCCTTTATACGCGATTATAATATTTGCCAAAAAGGTGTGTCACAAAATACAAAGATTCAGGAGTAATATCCCTATTTATCCCAAAATAGAATGCGGTGGCACATCCGCAGTTCTTTACGAATCTGTCTAAAATAATTTATATTGACGTATTCTTAATAGGCGGCCATTGAAATCGGATGCACCTTATAATCATATGCACATCGCGTAATTTTTGCCCACTTGAAGGTTTTTTGAACAGTAAGATGCAACTGGTGGCACACTTTGGCCGCTGAATGAAACATGGGAAAATCCATGCATATTGATAGACATGGACTCCCTGTATCCGAAAAGCACATGCACCTCAACTGATTTAAACCAATTCGCGAAATATACGGTTTTTAACTTCTATGTTTTTTCTATGATTGTAATTTCAATATTACTCTCTACTTCTTATTTCTATTGCTTATCACAGAAAGCAAATATACTTTTACGATGACTAATTACTTTTCTTGTAGAAGTTTAAGCAAAATACTTCAGGATTTGAATGGAAATTTAGCGAAATAATAGAATAACTCCCAACATTTATTTTTCAAATTTTTCGCACTTAACCAAAAATATATTTTTGAAATAATTTCCAACAACAAGTTTCCGTTCTTTGTTGTTGCTGTAATATGCAAGTTATAAACGCGATCTTTATAATTTTGGTCTCACTTTCTACGCGTTGTCTAGATTCTGTACGTATTTTTAAATTATTTTTTATAGAGATTTTTTGGACTCTGAGTTAGAATAAATAAAATTTACTCCAAGATTTCTTCAATATTGTTTGATTTTCCGCGAAAATAAAAATAAATTTAGCAACTATTTTAGCATCTACGGATAGATATCAAATGCTGCTAACGATTCATATATACATGTTCTTATTACAACACAATATGAATTTTTAAATATTTTTATACCCTACACCACTATGTGGGGAGGGTATTATAAGTTGGTTTTGGCCAAAAAGTTTGTAACGCATCGAAATAATGGTCGTAGACCCATACTTGTATATACCAAAATGAATGTCTCGACGAGCTGAGTCGATCTGGCTATGTGTGTCCGTCCGTCAGTCCGTCCGTCCGTCCGTCTGTCCGTCTGTCCGTCTGTCCATCTAAACCTTGTAATCACGCTACAGGTCGCAATTTTGATCGGATCGTCACGAAATTTTGGATGGTGATGGGGGTCCCGGAGGGGAAGAAGCCTATTGATTTTGGTGATGGTCGGATAATATTTAGGGGTCGGAAAGGGCAAAAAACTTAGGTGGATAAAAAGACAACGTTTTTTTCCAAAGCGAATATCTCAGCTTCTATATGGGTTATACCAAAAGCAAAACCTGATAATGAAAGCAGAAAATATCACCTTTCGAATGATGTAAAGTAGGTGCTCGTAGGTGATCAAACAACGAAGATATCACAATAGTAGCAAATAAAACCCCAATTTTAATTTTTGCAATTTTAATTATATTGACGAATATAACAGCTTTGGTTGAAAATTTTCCAAAAGCAAAGCCTAACTATGAAAGTAGAAGATCCCGGCTTTACAATGATGCAAACTAGGTCGGCGTATGTAACCAAATAACGGAGATATCGCAATAGTCGGTAATACATCCCATTTTTCTATTTTTTTGGAAATCACGCTACAGGTCGCAATTTTGATGGGATCGTCACGAAAATTTGAGGTTTAATGGGGGTCTCACAGATAAAGAAGCCTATTGATTTTGGTGATGGTCGGATAATATTTAGGGGTCGGAATGGGCAAACACTTATTTGGAGAAAAGTCAAAATTTTATTTCAAAGCCAATATCTCTGTTTCTTTAAGAGGTATATCAAAACCAAAACCTGGCCAGGAAAGTAGAAAATATCACCTTTACAACGATGTAAAGTAGGTTGTCGTAGGTGGTCAAATAGCAGAGATATGGCAATAGTCGATAATGCATCCCATTTTCGGATTTTTTTGTAATCACGCTACAGGTCGCAATTTTGATCGGATCGTCACGAAATTTTGGGGGTTAATGGGGGTCCCAAAGGGAAAGAAGCCTATTGATTTTGATGATGGTCGGATAATATTCAGGAGTCGGAATGGGCAAACACTTATTTGGAGAAAGGTCAAGGTTTTATTTCAAAGCCAATATCTCTGTTTCTTTAAGAGGTATATCAAAACCAAAACCTGGCCAGGAAAGTAGAAAATATCACCTTTTCAACGATGTAAAATAGGTTGTCGTAGGTGTTCAAATAGCAGAGATATGGCAATAGTCGATAATGCATCCCATTTTCCGATTTGTTTGTAATCGCGCCACAGGTTGCAATTTTGATCGGATCGTCACGAAATTTTAGGGGTTAATGGGGGTCCCACAGAGGAAGAAGCCTACTGATTTTAATGATGGTCGGATAATATTTAGGGGTCGGAATGGGCAAAAACTCATTTGGAGACAAATTCAAAGTTTTATTCTTTGTGAATATATTGGCTTTTAGTGGGAGTATTCCAACGGCAAAACCTGTCAATGGAAGAAGAAAATATTACCTTTACATTGGCGTAAAGCAGGTTGGCGAAGGTGGTCAAACAAGAGAGATACCACAATAGTCGGTAATGCATCCAATTCTTCCATTTTTTGCAATCAAGCTACAGGTCGTAATTTTGATCGGATGGTCACGAAAGTTTGTTTGGGACCCCCATAATCCCAGAGAGAAAGAGGCATATTAGTTTTGGTGGTAGTCGGATTATATTCCCTAAAAGAAATGTTTACCAGTGAGAACCTTATGCACAGTGGTAGTGGTGTAGGGTATCACATGGTCGGCCCCGTCTCGACTATAGCCTTTGCTCACTTGTTTCTTTATAAGAGAGTAAAACCCCATATAACTTTTGAGTGCAGCATCCAATTTTGTGAACGCGAACAGATTTGAAACCAGAGTTTCGGAGTCGAGGTATTTTTGGCTCGACTCCGACTCCGACTCCAGACGAGTTTTTTTCACGACTCCGGCTCCGACTCCGACTCCGGCTCGACTCCGAGAGTAAAATCCCATACCACTAAAAATGAATAAAATTTGCACAAATTGTTAACTTTTTCCTATATTTTGGCTTATATAGACTAATGTGTTAGTTTTTCCTTACAATTCATTATAAAAGACATTCGTTTGAATACATTTGAACATATCAATATTGTTTCTGCCGAATCTTACATTGAAAAATAGCACAGTTAGAACGTTTTTCTCGGTTATCCTTTTTTGCACGAGTATATTCTGGACGGAATTCTTCCGCGTCAGAATATCGTTAAGCTTTCAAAATAAGTGAAAATGAAGGAGCAATACAAATCATAAGGACTACATGCAAAACAATTATAGACAATTCATTACCAATTTTCAAACTGGATGTAAGCCAACATTTTAGTGTGCTTAGCCTCAAAAGGAGACTCCCAGTTGTAAAGCTCAAAACAGTAATTTGTCTTGATTTTTTCCGAGAAAACTACGTAACTTTTTGGCAGTTTTGTTTTCTTCATCTGAAAGAGAAAAATATTACGAAGTTTTGAGGCCGTCTACGAAACCCCGTTTTTATTAAAGCATTGTGGGGTGCCAACTTTAGCTCGAAAACGAATAAACCAATTGTCATATATTTTTGTGGCCGATTTCGAGAAAAACACAGTTTATGCTGCAAACAAAATAAAATAAATTGTTCCAATCCAACGCTCACACTAAGGCAATATTGTTCCGATCGACTTAAAAATTTGACTACCTATTCTATGATATTTATACATTCTACTTTTTTTCTGAAATTTATACACATTTTGAACATTGGTGTGGAAATATTTGAGATATAGTGTGTATTCTACCCAGCACGTAGACAGATGGAAGTTTTCGGGAACTGAAAAATTAGCACACGATGAGATTTCGTGCATGAAAATATCTACAAAAATGGTGCTAGGAAAATTTTATTAAGGGTCGGTACACTAGGACAAGAAATCGATACTGCCATGTGTTCACTTCTTTATCACTTTTACCCGATCCTTTCTCATGAAAACTATGATTATATATTTCATTGAATTTCGTATGTGATTGTGTAGAAAACTCGGATACACATGAACTATATCTGTTCATGGCGGACAGATCCGCTTATTTGAATGTCTACATCTAAAGCCCTCATCGAGTATATAGAAAGATGATGAAAATGATGAAACAATGTCTCCAAACTGAGATATAAAGCTATTTTCCCAATGATGGATGGGGGTCAATAATTCATTATGTCATAAGTCAGAAATTTCGGCTATGGGATCCTTTGGGGTTCTCAATTGGGGCTTTCATTCCGAAAAGGAATTTTTCCACCCCTAGATCTTGAATTCCATTTTGTGCCACAGGGTATTCAGTATGATTTCCCATAGAGACAACACTGTCTTTAATAGAAGACAGGGATGACTTCTCATAAAACACTGGATGAGAATACCAATAGACCTTTGTGAGAAGAGCAGTAAGACTTCTGACGAAAGAGGTTACAGGTCCAATTCGATTGTCATAGAGCATTACTTTTGTTTGCAAAAATGTAAAAAATCAATTGGATCAACAAAATAGGGATGAATAGACTACACTTCAGAGGATAATAAATATCCTGTGAATCGTCCCTTAACTAAGTATAATATACCGTTTGCATATATGTTTTCTTATACATTTCTTTTAAAATGAAAAATTATTTTTAAAAAAAATGTTCTTGTTCCAAATTTTATGTTATACTTCTATAACGTGGAAAAAATTTTGCCCGGAGTCGGAGTCGAGTTATTTTTTTCGACTCAGACTCCGACTCCGACTCCAGCAAAATTGCTCGACTCCGACTCGTAGACTCCGACTCCGACTCCGAAACCCTGTTTGAAACCACAATTTTTTCGTAACCCATGTACCAATAATTGCGGATGTGCTCGCCAAAAAAGTTTTTAATTTTTTTTCTATGTAATTGTAAAGGAAATTTGAAATTTACCATATATTAAAAAACCCAAACCCATAAATAATGTTTTTTCTTTAATTATCGTCCTGGAAAGGAATATTTTTTTAACCTAGTCCTGGAAAAACTTTTTTTTCAATTCTCGTAACGAAAACCTATTTCTGAAAAAAATTTGTTTTTTTTTTTTTGAAAAATAATTTTTTACCAAATCCACGATTATGAAAAATAATTTTTTACCAAATCCACGATTATTGAAAAATAATTTTTTTTATCAAATCCACGATTATGAAAAATAATTTTTTACCAAATCCACGATTATTGAAAAATAATTTTTTAACAAATCCACGATTATTGAAAAATAATTTTTTAACAAATCCACGATTATTGAAAAATAATTTTTTACCAAATCCACGATTATTGAAAAATAATTTTTTACCAAATCCACGATTATTGAAAAATAATTTTTTACCAAATCCACGATTATTGAAAAATAATTTTTTACCAAATCCACGATTATTGAAAAATAATTTTTTACCAAATCCACGATTATTGAAAAATAATCTTTTACCAAATCCACGATTATTGAAAAATAATTTTTTACCAAATCCACGATTATTGAAAAATAATTTTTTACCAAATCCACGATTATTGAAAAATAATTTTTTACCAAATCCACGATTATTGAAAAATAATTTTTTACCAAATCCACGATTATTGAAAAATAATTTTTTACCAAATCCACGATTATTGAAAAATAATTTTTTACCAAATCCACGATTATTGAAAAATAATTTTTTACCAAATCCACGATTATTGAAAAATAATTTTTTACCAAATCCACGATTATTGAAAAATAATTTTTTAACAAATCCACGATTATTGAAAAATAATTTTTTAACAAATCCACGATTATTGAAAAATAATTTTTTACCAAATCCACGATTATTGAAAAATAATTTTTTACCAAATCCACGATTATTGAAAAATAATTTTTTACCAAATCCACGATTATTGAAAAATAATCTTTTACCAAATCCACGATTATTGAAAAATAATTTTTTACCAAATCCACGATTATTGAAAAATAATTTTTTACCAAATCCACGATTATTGAAAAATAATTTTTTACCAAATCCACGATTATTGAAAAATAATTTTTTACCAAATCCACGATTATTGAAAAATAATTTTTTACCAAATCCACGATTATTGAAAAATAATTTTTTACCAAATCCACGATTATTGAAAAATAATTTTTTACCAAATCCACGATTATTGAAAAATAATTTTTTACCAAATCCACGATTATTGAAAAATAATTTTTTACCAAATCCACGATTATTGAAAAATAATTTTTTACTAAATCCACGATTATTGAAAAACAAATTTTTAAAAATTTACGAGTATTGAAAATGAATATTTTAAAAAATCCACGATTATTGAAAATGAATATTTTAAAAAATCCACGATTATTGAGAAGAATTTTTTAAAAAATCCACGATTATTGAAAAATAATTTTTTACCAAATCCACGATTATTGAAAAATAATTTTTTACCACATCCACGATTATGAAAAATAATTTTTTACCAAATCCACGATTATTGAAAAATAATTTTTTAACAAATCCACGATTATTGAAAAATAATTTTTTAACAAATCCACGATTATTGAAAAATAATTTTTTGCCAAATCCACGATTATTGAAAAATAATTTTTTACCAAATCCACGTTTATCGAAAAATAATTTTTTACCAAATTAACGATTATTGAAAAATAATTTTTTACCAAATCCACGATTATTGAAAAATAATTTTTTACCAAATCCACGATTATTGAAAAAGCGTTTTTTAAAAAATCCACGATTATTGAAAAAGTATTTTTTAAAAAATCCACGATTATTGAAAAAGTATTTTTTAAAAAATCCACGATTATTGAAAATGTATTTTTTAAAAAATCCACGGTTATTGAGATTTTTTTAAAAGATCCACGATTATTGAAAAGAATTTTTTAAAAAATCCACGATTATTCAGAAGAATTTTTTAAAAAATCCACGATTATTGAAAAAAAAATATTTTTTTAAAAATCCACGTTTATTGAAAAAGTATTTTTTAAAAAATCCACGATTATTGAAAATGTATTTTTTAAAAAATCCACGATTATTGAGAAGATTTTTTTAAAAAATCCACGATTATTGAGAAGAATTTTTTAAAAAATCCACGATTATTGAAAAAAAATGTTTTTTTTTAAAAATCCACGATTATTGAAAAAAAAAATATTTTTTTAAAAAATCCACGATTATTGAAAAAAAAAATATTTTTTTAAAAAATCCACGATTATTGAGAAGAATTTTTTAAAAAATCCACGATTATTGAAAAAAAATATTTTTTTTTTAAAAATCCACGATTATTGAAAAAAAAATAGTTTTTTAAAAATCCACGATTATTGAAAAAAATTATTTTTTTTAAAAATCCACGATTATTGAAAAAAAAAATATATTTTTTTTAAGAATCCACGATTATTGAGAAGTATTTTTTAAAAAATACACGATTATTGAGAAGAATTTTTAAAAAAATTCACGATTATTGAGAAGTAATTTTTAAAAAATCCACGATTATTGAGAAGTATTTTTTAAAAAATCCACGATTAATGAGAACTATTTTTTTAAAAATCCACGATTATTGAAAAAAATATATTTTTTAAAAAACCCACGATTATTGAAAAAGTATTTTTGAAAAAAATATTTTTTAAAAATTCCACAATTATTTAAAAATCCATGATTATAGAAAAAATAGTTTTTAAAAAAATCACGATTATAGAAAAAATTGTTTTTAAAAAATCCACGATTATTGAAACAAAATTGAAAAATGAAAAAGTATTATTTAAAAAATCCACGTTTTTTTTTTAATCTACGTTTATTGAAAAAAATTTTAACAAAAACCTGGTTTATCGAAAACATATATACAAAATCCTTGTTTATTCAAAAAATATTTTATTTTATTTTTATTTTTTTCTTTTAATAAAAAATTCAAAAACTCCACGTTTAGTGAAAAAATATGTATGTTTAAATAAATCCAAGTTTTTTGAAAAAATATTTTTAAAAACCCATGTTTACACTGTGCAACATTTTTAAGGTAATCTTGTGCAAACAATTTGAACTGAGGATTTTTGGAAGATACAAACCCAAGTTGGGTTTTGTTGTGTCAGATCCAGTTTGATTTTTATGGCCCCATCTAAACATGATTAAATATTGACTTTTTAAAGCTATTCGGGGCTATATCTCTGTAAGTAATGCGAATCTTCTTCTGACCTCTGAAGCAATTTTGTAAATAAGGACAAGAATAAAATATTTGTAGAAATAATGAACTCGAAAAACTACATTTATTGCCTCAAATTTTATTAAATATCGAAAATGTCCGTAATTTGTGTACATTTCGCAACGTATCTCCAAACCCGTTAAGTTTTTCTTAATGTTTTCTTTTGGAAAAATATACACAACTCTTCAGAATATGCCATTGTTGTAAAATGCCTCTATCACGTTGTTTTCCGTATATTTTTCAACGACCATTTAATAAAAATGTCAATAATGCGATGAAACCCGAAAAGGCAGAATTAAATGTTGGTGTGAGCTGTATTTGAAATACGTATAGTAAATGATATGATGCAAAATTCCGCTGAAACAACATGAAGT
Source organism: Musca autumnalis (assembly GCF_047663935.1). Taxonomy (NCBI): domain Eukaryota; kingdom Metazoa; phylum Arthropoda; class Insecta; order Diptera; family Muscidae; genus Musca; species Musca autumnalis. The sequence continues at coordinate 22,829,366 of NW_027411755.1, read as the reverse complement.
AAGCACTTTAGAGTTTCAGAATGTTCTGAAGAATTGCTGAGATCTTTATTTGGAATATTTTTGCAAACGGTTACTTGGTTCAACTCCCAGTAGTTTAGCTGATACTGACCAGAATTTCAGCAATTATATAAAATTTTCTATATTTGATCGATTTTGATGCCCCATATGGAGTTTTTCTTATATGGTCTGTTCAAAAGATAAGTTTTACTAGTTTAGGGCTACAATATTGCCAAAGGCCAAATTCGTAATCGTTTCTGAGATACAGGTCCGATAAATGCAAAAAACTGTAGTTTTAGCCCATAAAATTCGAACTGGATCTGACAGGACAAAACCCTACTAGGGTTTTTGTAGTCTGAATATGTACTTTCAAAAAATGCATACTAGAAGTTATTTGCATTTTCAGTGTTGCATAGTGTTATTGACAAATATTTTTTTAAAAATCCGTTTATTGAAAATATTGTATTTATTGAAAAAATATTTTTAAAGCAATCAACGTTTATTGAAAAAATAATGTTATACTTTTTTTGAAAACAAGATCAAGTTTTTTTTTCAAAAAATCCAAGAAAAATAAATTTTATACTTTCTTGAAAAAATATTTTTCAAAAAATACACGCCGTTGGAAAAACCATTACTATTATATTATTATCATTATCATCATTAACGATTATAAAAAATATATTTAGAAAAATCCACATTTATTGAAAAATATTTTTTTAAAACTCCACGTTTATGAAAAAATATTTTTTAAAAAATCCAGGTTTATTGAACTTCTTTTTTAAATCCGCGTTTATTGAAAAAAATCTATAAACATCAATATCTTATATTTAAAACAAGTTAAAAAGCGTTAAGTTCGCCCGGACCGAACTTTTTAACTGGGAACCCTAAATGTCATATTATAGCTAATTCGGTCTGAAAGTATAGCTAAAAACGTCCAAATAGCTTAAATCGAGCGGTACCGCTATATGGGGGCTGTACCAAAACGTATACCTATGACCATAATTTTTGGTGGAGAAGTTTCTTGCTTACTGAGAAACCTTAATGCTAAATTATAGATAATTCGGCAAGAACATGTAGGTAAAAACGTCAAAATTCCGGAAATCAGGCTGTATGGGAGCTATAAAACAACGTAGACCTATGTCCATATTTTTGGTGCAGAAGTTTCTTGGTCCTTGTGGACCCTAAATGTCAAATTATTGCTAATTCGGTCTGAAAATGTGGCTAAAAACGTCAAAATATTTGAAATCAGGCGGTACCTTTATATGGGGGCTATACCAAAATGTGAACCGATACAGCCCATCTTCGAACTTGATCTAAGTTCAGAGCAAAAACACATTGGTACAAAATTTAAGTGTAGCTCGGCTCTTTCGGAAGGTAGCGTGATTACAACAGGCGGACGGACAGACATGGCTAAATCGACTTAGAATTTTAACACAAAAACATTGTTCCACAACATCCTATACGGGACAAGGGAGACTTCTCTCATATCAATGTGTGCACCCCGATTCATATTTAGCTCAATGATATGGGACCTACTGTTTATCGCCGAGTCCGAACGGCGTGTCTTAAGACACCTCTTGGGGAAAGGTTTTTAAGGCTGAAATACTCAGGAAATGTCGCCAACATTACTGAGGGGTATTTTGCCACCGTTGAAAAATGTTTGATGTTGCCTGGCCGGGGAATCGAACCCCCGACCTTCTGCGTGCAAGGCGGGCGTGCATACCATTGCACTACGGTGACTTAGAATTTTACGCTGATCAATAATATATATATATATACATTATAGGGTCGCAAATGATTATTTCGATGAGTTACAAACGGAATGATAAACGTAATATACTCTCCATATTATGGTGGAGGTTATAAAAAATCTCCGCTTACTCTTTTAAAAATGAAAAAATAAAAATTTTAATTTCAACACACTGTCCTGACCGTTCTTCTCTATGTTTATTCCCAGCAAGCATTTATTATCGCCCATTACCCGAAGCAGTCACTCCAAGGCGATAGAAATACACATCCGCGATCTCGCATTCTAATTGAAGTAGGCACACCGTTCGGGAAGAAATGAACCACGTCCACGACACTACTTGTGAATGCCGCTTTCGAGACTTCCTAGAAGTACTTTTAGCGATAAAATTGGTTGTGACGAAAAAAAAACATTTTTTTCGTTTTTCATTTTATCTGTTTTTATTCTTTTAAATTTTTTTTTTTTTTTACTATTCTAATTAATGTTCCAAATTACATACATTTTTAAAGGAACTATCCTTAGATGAAATTGCCATCTTCATTAATTTTTGTACTTTTAAAAATGTTATGTTGCCTGGCCTGGGAATCAAACCCATGACCTTAAGAATGCAAAGCGAACATGCTTACCACTGCACCACCGTACCTTATATACACCAGATAGACTAAAGTCTTATATTAGTTTAAGGTTGTACACGCCTCAAATGAACGTAAACAATCGAAGTGTCTGCATTGACCAGAGAAAGTGTCTGCCCATGCGATAGTCGTAAGTAGTAGCATTGTTAGTGTAAAAAAGCAATAATAGAATTTCGATCTCCTTTTCTGACACTAGGTAGTTATTCAAGAAGTTCAAAAAGGGACAGCAATGCAATTGTTATTGTAAAATGATAAAGGATCGCTATTTTCTAGAATAGAAGTTCAGAAAGCGATTACTTCTGATAGAGGAAGTGACTCACTCACTCCCAATTGCTGGCTGGGTTACATGACATATTGTCGTCTTTTGCCCTAGTGTATCTGTATGTGTGCATACACCGAGCCATGTGTTTGTGTGAATTTTTGCATATTTGTAACTGCAGACATCTCTTCGATATTCGACAGTAGACATGCAACAAATATTAATAGAACATAAATTTGAAAACCAAAAATGTCTCTGTTTAAAAATTTGAGAGTTCGAAAGTGAAGTGCATGACCAGGCATGTCAATGGCTTTTTACATTGCAAGCTGGGGCCATATCATGCCATATTGTAAAAGTGTGCGTTGTCTGACAGCAACCTAACAGGAAGCTATGCTGGCTGGCTGGGAACATGGACTGTTGTCTACAAAAGCAAATGAATGATTTCAACACATAATCAGAGAACACAAACACACATACATATAAACGGATGTTCGTGTAGTCTGATATTGTGAAATGTAAAGGTATAGACCCAGATAGCATTTAGAAGACTGTTTTTTCAAAAATCACAATGAGGAGTCTTTTTAGAGTCCTTTTGGTGATCAAAAATTGATTAAGTCGCTTGTGTGATCAGAAAGGGACTCGAAAGTGACTCCCTGTAATGATTAAAAAGAGTTCAATTTAAAATACAACAACAAATGTGTAGCAATCACAAATAAATCATTGAGGTGTTTAAAATGTGACAATTTTTTGTTATTTATTGTCACATTTTGATCATCTGGAAGATTGAAAAATGCTTAATCAAAAAAGGGTCATACAGGTGTTTGAAAAGTGATTATAATTATGTATACTCTGATCATATTTTGAACAGTTAGGTGATTAAAAACTGATTGCTTTGTTTTATTTTTATTTGGTTGTAAATAAAAAAATAAAATTCTCATATACACTTTCTACAAAATTTTGATATAAATGTAACGTATAATATTAAAGGTACAGACAAACACAACACAACAGGTTTTGCCAAGTGAAATGAAGAAGCAGTATACTAACCACCAAGCAACATAAAGGATAATTAAAAGACATAACAAAGCAGCAGAAAAGACTATAAAACAAAGGAAAGAAACAAAGAAGAATAAAAATAAATTTTTTTTAATTTATTTCGTCTAACAAAAAGACTCATATATGACTCCCTAAAGACTCATAAATGATTATAAACATGACTCTAAAAAGACTCGAAAAAGGGTCCGAAATTAATCAACAAAACACCAATAAATGATTGAAATACGACTCGAAAAAGACTCATTTGTGATTTGTTTAGAAGAGTCGCCTGAGGTTATGTTTTCCTACCGACAAAGGAGTCATTTATGATCAGAAAATGAGCTCATATTCTAGCTTTTTAATCGTGCAGTCGGATCAAAAAAGACTCGAATTTGATTAAAATTTTCAAAAAATGCTGACTGGGGAAATGCATGGACACACGAACACTCGTACATGTGTATGCTGTAAATGCTTTACAAATTAAAAGGGACATTGTAGAGTGGCAAATCATTGAGTTATTCATGTAACGCTGGTAAAGAGGGAGGAGGGTGAAAATCCAGGTAATATAAAGCTGAGAAAAATTCAAAATCAAAGTGTGGATTTTGTGTTTTTATTGTAGTTTAATTGTTTATTGTAGCCTTCAATGGCTCCATGTTTTTAATTTCGTTTTCCCACCTCTTTCAATCTACCCTCCTTAAATCCTGGATTACATTAGATTGAATTGCATAGAACACAAGCTACTTAACAAACTTATATTACTACGGACATGTCATACCTACAGACGGACATATAATACAGTTGCCTTTTGATCATTGCCGTTCGGCCATGGGGGTCAGGGAATGTTGTGACCATGCTTTTCCAATCGGTTTGAATGGTGATGATGCAAAAACCAAAAATCACAACTCAAATATGTATGAAGCATGAATCAAATGATGATGACGATGACGATGACGACGACCATGATGTTGATGTACATGGATGATGTCAATGTTTAGAGCGATGGATATATGCCGATACTGAGAGATGGGAATGAGTGTTGTACAAGTATGCCGTCACTCATGAATGTCTAAATATGAATGAGGTACATCATGTGACCAAGTAAATATACACACACAGTAAAAATAAAACATGAAAAGCAGGGTTCTGATCTGGGTCAGAGGATGTGCGGAACTTGAGTTTAGTGTGCGAATACAAAGCCTGGTTTACATAGATTAAGAGTAAAGAGACACCTTTGTCTTTGAGTTTTAGCATTCAAATCGTCAGCTTCCAAAATATCAAACTCCATCTTCCTAGCTCTGGTATTAAGTCAATATTGTAACTCATCCAAAACAACAACAAGAACAACCTTAAACATCATATTTAACATTACAAAATCAATTACGTTGCGTATAGCCAAGTAGATATTTGCTAAACATGATTCCATCCCACAAAAAAAATTAACAGCAACGAAAAGAGCAGTCACGAAAAATGACCATCACTAAGTAAATGAACATTACCATGGCAAGTTTTGCAACGCCAAACTATGCATTCATTACGGCAACTTATCGCAGTGTTAGGTGGAAAAAAATCTCTGCCAGCCAACCAGCCAGTCAGTCAGATGATAGCATTATTACACAAAAGCTGGACTCGATTCAAAAGGGTTTTCTCAAATACAAGCTAGTTTTTTCCACCATGTTTATCAAGTGCCATCGAACTTGACTGTTTCAAGAACTTTGCCATTTGGTCAATAGACCAATGGACCACCGCCCCTCCACTTATTACTTACGGTATTGACGATTGAACTTTTGTGATTATTGATCCTAATATCTGGTTTGAATTTTTAAAGAAGTTTAAGTTTGAGGTTATGTTATTTTTCTGGGGAGAATAACAACTAAACTTGACATTGACTAGAGTCATGAACTAAACAAAAATGTGTTAAAAGGAATCAAACTTCATGGCACTTTAATATGGAAACATAATACAATTTTATTAAAATATCTGTCATTCACCCTGGCGTATGAGTGCTGTCAACACCTATACGACCAAGTGAACCTTGCAGATATTTATTAAATAATATTTTTTAAATATTTTTTCTCAAACAAGGATTTTTATAATTATTTTTTACCCGCAAAAGATTTTTTAGTAAATATTTTTTTACTTAAAAAATAATTTATTAATAAATATATTTTCATCAAACAATTATTTTTTAATAAATATTTTTTCCACAAACACAAATTTTTAAACAATATTTTTTCCTTAAAAATGGATTTTTTTATAAATGCTTTTCCTTAAACAAGAATTTTTTAGTAAATATTTTTTTACTTAAAAAGTATTTATTAATAAATATATTTTCCTCAAACAAGGATTTTTAAATAAATATTTTTTCCACAAACACGGATTTTTAAATAATATTTTTTCCTTAAACAAGGATTTTTTTTTATAAATATTTTTCCTTAAACAAGGATTTTTTAGTAAATATTTTTTTACTTAAAAAAGTATTTATTAATAAATATATTTTCCTCAAACAAGGATTTTTTAGTAAACATTTTTTCCACACACACACGGATTTTGTACAATATTTTTTCCTTAAACAAGGATTTTTTAATAAATATTTTTCCTTAAAGAAGGACTTTTTAATAAATATTTTTCCTTAAACATTGAGTTTTTAATAAATATTTTTTTCTTTAAACATGAATTTTTTAATAAATATTATTCCTTAAACTTGGATTTGTAAATAAATAAATTTTTCCCTTAAACGTGGATTTTTCAATAAATACTTTTACCTTCGACGTGGACTTTTTAATAAATATTTTTCCTTAAATATTGATTTTATTAATAAATATTTTTTCTTTAAACGTGGATTTTTTAATAAATATTTTTTCTTTAAACGTGGATTTTTTAATAAATATTTTTTCCTTAAACATGTATTTCTTAATAAATAGTTTTCCTAAAATCGTTGGCAACCCTATGCCTGAGTAAACGTCTGTTCGGTTTGCAGCTGATCGCTTAATTGTTTTTATCATAAATATCAACTGTTGGCTTTTGTAAACAATCAAATACTTTTGTGGAAAGATTATTTTGTTCCGGCAAATTGAAATTCAAAGAATATCTCAGTCAAATACTGTGGTTTAAAAATATAAATTTTTGACTGTGCTACGCAATTATTTTATTCTTTGCTATTCTGGTGTTTCTCCTTCCTTTGACTGGAAGTGCCTTGCCGTTGTTGCTGTTTTTTCCGTTATTCTTCATCTGTTGTTGCTAAACAATATGCCTGCAGCGAAGAAGCAAACATTGTGTGGTAAATGTAATGAACCTGTGACTAAAACTCCAGGCACTCCAGGTTCTATTCAGTGCAATATTTGTGATAAATGGGTGCATGGACCCTGTGCTAACTTAAGTGAAAAAGAGCTTGCTGCACTTCAGGCAATTAGAGTCAGTGGCTTTATCTGCACCACCTGTGAATCCAACCTTGATAAAAGCCGAAATAACCGTGGTGCAACTTTAGATGACATACAAAATATTAACAAGAAACTGGATTCCTTCACTGCTTTGCATCAGGGAGAGCTGGGCTCAATTAAGACAGCTATTGAAAAAATGAATGCGCAAATGACGTCCTGCCTCAACGAAATAAAGAATGATATTGCAAGATGCAATGAGAAAGTTGCTGCCGTTGAAACGTCAATTAAAGCACTGGAGGATGAGAATAAACTCCTTAAAGCGGAAAATAATGCTTTGCACCGTAGATTGAATCGTGCGGATTTTCTTATAAGTGGATTGCCTGATGGTCTGAATGATTTGGTTGGGATTGTGATTTCTATAGCAGCTTTTTTAAAGTGAAACTTGAACGTCGTGATGTCGGTTTATCCTGCTCATTCATAACAAGAAGCATATATTAGTGAAGCTTAACTGTGCAGAACTTCGAGATGAAATCATGCGTGAATATTTTAAGAGTCGATCCTTAAGAGTATCTGATATTCTCCCAGCTGATGGCGGAGATGTTTCGAGAAGGGTTTATTTGAATGACCACTTTTCTCCTGAGGCTAGTAGCTTGAATGCCGTCTGTAATAAGCTTCGTCGACAGAATGTTATTTCGAAGTACAAAATCATAAATGGAGATGAAGCTAGAGCGAAAATTACGCTGCCTGATAGTAAACAAATTGAACGTGATGCTTCTGGTTGTTCTTTGCTACTCACAAATCATAATTGATTGATCTATTTTCTTTATTATATATATTTTTTTCATATTGTGAAACCTGGATACAACTGTAGCTAGTTTACAACTTCTATTTTACCTCTATGTGGTTTTTCACCTAGATCCTGGTTCAATTATTTCATTCAAAGTTGTATACATATGCAGATGTTGATATTTTATTATTTGATCTCTTTTTTAATCTATGCGATGAGCTGTATTATTGATTGAATTTTTGTTTATAATGAATGGTAGTGTTTGCAAAAATTTCTCGCATTTATATTTCTTTACTTGGCTCCCCATCTGCTACGTTTTTGATGTCTTTTAACGATAATCTCGGTCCAATAGTGAGTGGTAACACCTGTCTAAAAAGTTTATTGCATCCATATAATAATAATCTTAAAATTGCTCATCTAAATTGCAGGAGCATTAAACCTACTACTAAATTTGATGAAATTAAACGTATTTTGGAAGATAGTACATTTGATATATTTGCTATTTCTGAGATATGGCTCTCGTCTTATATATTGGATTCTGCTGTTTCTATTCCAGGCTTCAACATGTGTCGTAATGACCGTCAGATAGCCGCTAGAGGTGGTGGTGTTGGAATATATGTTTCTAAGGGTCTTCAATACAAGCGTGTTTCTAAAACCTCAGTTCGACATTGTGAGTCTCTTTTCATAGAGTTGCAATTTTCTAATACTAAACTTCTTTTCGGTGTTGTGTATTTGCCTTCGGATAATGTAGATGTTTTTGAGATCCGTCATTGTGACATGTTTGCTGAATATACTAATATAATAACTGTTGGAGATTTCAATTGCAATTTATTTAACCCTTCGAGAGCAAACCTGTTTCGGTCATTTTGTACTGGAATGAATCTTAATATTGCTCATAACTCAATCCCTACACACTTTGACTTACTTAGTCGGTCGACATCTCTGATTGATTTCATGTTAGTCAGTGACTGTGCTCTCTTGAGCTACTCTAATCAGGTTCAGTGTCCTGCGATTTCTGACCATGCTCTTATGTTTGCATCCCTCTCTATTAATTTTTTGAATTCCGCGATTTTAGGAACACTGATTGGGATGGTTTATTTTCATTCCTTGCCTCCTTTGATAGCAGTTTGATTATAGAGTGTACGGATGTGGATGTTAAATGTTCTTATTTATGTTCGCTCTTCGATGAACTTTTTTCCTTTGTTCCTATTGCTAGGAAAGAAATTCGTTACTCGGGTCAGGTCAGGTTTGCTACTTCGATAAGGGATTTGGCTTTCCTTTCTTTTCAAAGGGACCCATCTCGGCAAAACTGGCGTGTCTATAGCAAATACAGGAATAAGGCAAAATCTGTTATACGCAAAGAGAGGAGAATTCATTATGCGAGGCTTTATGGAAGAATGGATTCCACTAAGCTTTGGAAGGTTCTAAGAAGTCATGGCTGTGTTGGAAATAACAATGAGGGGATAAATATTGATGTAAATACTATCAATGAGTTCTTTGCTAATGCTTCTGATGTATCTAACGATGTATTTTTTAATGTGGATGATTTCCTAGATGCTGATTCATCTTTTTCTTTTCGCTGTATTAATGAAGATGAGCTTTGTGAAGCAATGAATAAGGTTACATCTGAATCTAATGGTATTGGCGGCATACCTATATCCTTCATTAAACTAGTATTTCCATATGTCTCAGGCCTTATACTGAATCTTTTTAACTCTATTTTAACTACATCAGTTTTCCCATCTGCGTGGAAGACAGCTCGAGTTGTACCGATTCCAAAACCGCGGTCTGTTAGGGAATCTGATGACTTGAGGCCAATTTCTATTTTGCCTGCTGTAGCTAAGATTATGGAGCATGTCATTAAAAATCAAATGCTTCAGATTTGTGAAAGTCGGATTAATGATTGTCAATTTGCTTTTCGCAAGGGACATAACACTACTCATTTATTGCTTCAACTAACTGAATCTCTTCGTGAAGCCATCAACGATGATATGGTTAGTGTTCTTATACCCTTAGATTTGTCCAAAGCCTTCAATTCTATTAATTATACCTCACTTATATTAAAATTGATAGATGAGTTTAACTTCTCTAACTCTCCTGGAAACTAATTTTTTCCTACTTGTGTGATAGGAGCCAGTTTGTTGTTCTAAATGGTCTATTTATCCTATATGTGAATGACCTTCCTCGTTGCACGAATTCTGTTTTTTGCTCTACTTTTACTTTTGCAGACGATATATTCTTGCTCTTTAATAGTAGACGTGATACTATCAACATTCTTGAAAGTAATATAAATTCAAATCTAAATTATTTTCTTCGTTGGCCGACAATGAATTCATTAAAAGTCAACCCTTCTAAGACCAAAGCGTTACTTTTGGTAATAATAACCATTTGCCTAATATTGACATTTTCTTGGATCGCACTAAAATCGACTTCGTACAGCAGCACAATTGTAATTATTGATTGTGATCTTTCATTTAAGAGTCATATTGATGCTTTGTCTGGAAGAGTCTGGGGTATGTTGCGTAGAGTTTATGGATCAAATTTATATCTCCCTTACAGAATTAAGTTAATGCTGGCGAATTCTCTATTGTTATCTCAAGTCTTGTATGGGTTTGAGGTATATTCTGGCACTATTGGCTAAAATATTGACAAAGTGAACCGTATTGTGAATACTATTACACGTTTTTTATTTAATCTTCGACGAAGAAGTCCTGTATCTGAACATGTCATTCGTTTTCTAGGGTGCTCATTTGATATGTTTTTCAATTATCGTTGTGTGTTGCTTTTTTACAATCTTATTAAAAATGGCATGCCTTTTGCTCTTAGTAGGACATTTACTTTTTTAAACACTATTAGAAATCCTCAGATTTTTATTCCTTTGATTTGGAAAGATGTGTATTCTAAGTCTTTCTTAGTCAGAGTCGCTCGGTTTTGGAATTTTTTACCAATAGAACTACGTATTTTCTCTCACACCAATAACTCTTTTCGTTTGAAAATCCTTAGATACATGCAAAGGCTACGTGAACAACAATCCATATATATTTAAAGTCGTGTATAATAAGTCACTCTTTGAATAATCAGCACATGTTGAGTTACTACTCTTTGGACTTTTTTATTGTTTTTTCTTCTTTAACTGTTTTTATGGCTGGGGAGCCGAAGAAATATATCTGCATTTAAATAATAATTATTTGTTAATATTAATGTATTTAAGTAAATTAAATTGAATTTATTATTTCATAACTCAGGTTTTTTGTCTAAAGATACGTTTAATTGGCCATTGAGGGTTTGTATCATATATGAATTTTGAAATAAATAAATAAATAAACGTGGATTTTTTAAAAAATATTTTTCCCTTAAACGTGTATTTTTTTATAAATATATTTTCCTTAAACGCGTATTTTTTTATAAATATTTATTCCTTAAACGTGGACTTTTTAATAGTTTTCCTTAAACACGGATTTTTTTATAAATATTCCTTTCTCAAACACAGATTTTTTTAATAAATATTTATTCCTTCAACCTGGATTTTTTAATAAATATTTGTTCCTTTAACTTGGATTTTTTAATAAATATTTATTCCTTCAACCCGGATTTTTTAATAAATATTTGTTCCTTTAACTTGGATTTTTATACCATCCACCATAGGATGGGGGTATCTTAAGTTTGTCACTACGTTTGTAACTACTCGAAATAATCATTGTAGACCCCACAAACTATATATATTCTTGATCTGCGTGCAATTCTACATCGATATAGCCATGTCCGTCCGTCTGTCCGTCTGTGGAAATCACTCTAGCGTCCGAACGGATTGACGTAGGTGGATGAAATTTTGGTAAAATCTATTATATGTACGTAGGACTTTTGGTATTGAAAGCGGGCTATGTAGGTCCACGCTTTCGTATAGCCCCCATACTAAATGGCGCGTGACGCGTCGTCGTTTTAAGGAATTTGTAAGATATTTGTCCCATTTAACCACCGAATTGGTTGTTATTTGGTATTTTGTGCCACCAGAGACCAAAAAACATTCCTACCAAAGTTGGTTTATATAGGTCCACGTTTTGGTATAGCCCCCATATAACGCCCCATATAAAGTACGCGTCATTTTAATATATTTTGAATGTATTAGTCCCAGTTGACAACAGAATCGGTTGTAACTTTGTATTTTGTGTTTCCAGAGGCTAAGAAACATTTCTACCATAAAACGTTTATATAGGTCCACATTTTGATATAGCCCCATAGGAAGATATCTCCCGATTTTCGGTATTTTGAAGGTTTTGGCCTCATTATCACACCGAGTTGGCTGAAATTTGGTATTTAGTGTTCGTTGGTGGTATGAATCTTTCCCCCAGAAATTTGTAGGTATAGGTCCACGCCATCATATAGCCCCCATAGAACGGTACCTTCCGATTTTCGGTATTTTGAAGGTTGTGGCCACATTAATCCACCGAAATGACTGAAAATTGTGGTGGAGGGTCTAAAAAGTTCGGCCCGACCGAACTTAACACTTTTCTTACTTGTTTAATACATATTTTTCCTTAAACGTGGATTTTTTAATAAATATGTTTTCAATAATAGTGCATTTTTTAAAGATTTTTTATTAGCAACAAAAGTCTTTAATAAATATTTTTTCCAATAATGTGTATTTTTTAACAAATATTTTTTCCTTAAACAAGGATTTTTTAATAAATATTTTTCTTTAAACATGGATTTCTTAAAAAAAAAATTTTCTTATTTTTTAATAAACTTTTTCGTCAAAAATGTATTTTTTAATAAATATTGTTTCCGAAAATGTGGATTTTTTAACAAATATTTTTTCCTTAACCACGGATTTTTTAATAAATATTTTTTTCCTTAAACACGGATTTTTTAATAAATATTCTTTCTTTAAACATATATTTTTTATAATTTTTTTTTTTCTTAAACGTGGATTTTTTTTATACCCTCAGCCTTTAGGCTAAAGAGGGTATTTACACTTTGATACGGCCAAAAATGTGCCTCATCGAAATAATGGTTTTAGACCCCAAGTATGTTTGTACGATATCCGTTTCAGACAATTTTGAGTCGATCTAGCAATGTCCGTCCGTCTGTCTGTCTGTCTGTCTGTCTGTCTGTCTGTCTGTCTGTCCGTCTGTCTGTCTGGCTGGCTGGTGCGCACGATAACTCTCGAACGGATCAATCGATTCGGTTCAAATTTTGGGTATCGAAATATTTTGTCCAGATTTGATTTAAGTTCGAAGATGGGCCATATCGGTCCACTCCTTCAGATACCTCCCCCACAAAAGTTCAAAAATGTTCGGAAAAATTGTCCGCACGATAACTCTTGAAGGGAGTAACAGAATTAGTCCATACTTTGCACATCGTGACATTTCTACCAGACATAGATGAGTTTCCAATATGGACCCTATTGGTTCACTCTTTCGGGTACCTCCCACACAAAATTTTGCTTAAGTGCAGTTTAAGGCCTGCTCTCGAATCGCTTTGATTTTTGTTGCAGCCACTTGTATTCACACCCCCATTACGACGATATAATTTTTTTCAGGAGCAAGTCCATATATCCTCAGAAATCAGCTCGGAAACTGCAAACAACCCATATAATACCATGTGTCATAGTTGGAGTGCAAGATAACTCTCGAACGGATCAACATATTTGTTTAAAATTTTGGGTCTTGCAATATTTTGTCCAAACTTAGTTTAAATTCGAAGATAGACCATATCGGTCCACTCCTTCCGGAACCTCCCCCACAAAGGTTCAACATTTTTCGCCAAGATTGTGGGCATGATAACTCTAGGAGGGAATAACCGAATTGAGCCAAACTTTGCTATTGGTAATACTACTTTCAGGCATAGATCGAGTTCTAATATGGACTATATCGGTCCACTCATTTAAGTACCTCCCACACAAAATTTGGAAAAAGTATAGTTTAACAACTCCTCTCTGATCTTATTAATTTGTGACGCAGCAGGTTGCACTTGCGGCCCCTGCTACGACGTTGTAATTTTTTTTTCTTGGGAAAGTCTATACTTCCTGAGATAATGACACAAAAAAATCCAGAAAATCCTACCGGCACCACCTAAACTGGCTAATGTGTAAAATAACCCTTTAAGAGAGAAATCGATTTAGCTCAAACTTTATAAATTGAAAAGTAAAATTGTAATATATTTAAATTCAGAAAATTAAGTACAACATATTTAATTATATAGTCTGTAAGGAAAATATCCATAGACTAATAAAGAAAAAAATATTTCCTACAGATTTGTATTAGGTCCGCCCTACCCAAAGTTTGGAAAAAATGCACTCGTCTTGGATCATTCTGAATTTTGTTGCAACATGTAGTTTTTTGCGGCCCTTTCCATCCTGGAAAATTTTCCCAACAGCTAAAAAACCTACAGAAGTATTGTGTTACCTGTTTTTCTTCGGGTACGTGGCTGAGGGTATATCTCTGTCGGCTCAGCTGACTGATACTTTCTTACTTGTTAATAAATGTTTTTTCCTTAAACACGGATTGTTTACTAAATATTATTTCTAAGACATGGATTTTTTAATAAATACTTTTCCTCAAACACAGATTTTTAATAAATATTTTTTCCTTAAATTGTTTAGTCAATATTTTTTCCTTAATCACGGAGTCTTTAATGAACATTTTTTCCTTAAAATTGGATTTTTTAATAAATACGTTTCATTTAAACGTGGATTTAATTTATTTAATAAATATTTTTTCCTTAAACGTGGATTTTTTAATAAAATTTTTCCTTAAACGTGATTTCTTTCTTTAATAAATATTTTTTCCTTAAATGTGCATTTTTAATAAATATTTTTTCCATAAATGTGGATTTTTTAATAAATATGTTTCCTTAAACGTGTACTTTTTAAAAAAATATTTTTTCTTTAAACGTGGATTTTTAATAAATATTTTTCCCTTATACGTGGATTTTTTAATAAATATTTTTTCTTTAAACGTGTATTTTTTAATAAATATTTTTTCCCTAAACGCGGATTTTTTAATAAATATTTTTTTCCTTAATCGTGGATTTCTTAATAAGTATTTTTCCTTAAACGTGGACTTTTAAATAAATATTTTTCAATAATCGTGAATTTTTTAAAGATTTTTATTATCAAAAATGTCCTTTGTTTAAATTATATTGAATCGCTCCCAGCACAAAAAACCCTACACCACTGCCAAATATATTCCCCCCATTATCAATTCAATTATCAATTTATTATTCAAAATATGTTTTTATCGCCCAAAAAATATGGATTATTAATAAAGTTCACAAACGTTTTTATCTAGAAAAAACCTGAATTTTATTCACACAAAAAAGTCAACATAAAATAACACATTATTTGAATTTTATCTCACTTAAATATCAAATCACATATTGTCTCGGTGACTATATAAACCATTGACAAAAACAAACTTGCGTGTATTTATAACACGATACGCCTCACAGATTTATTCATCAAGCAAACACAATGAGGATAACACATACACACTATGTTCATAACACACATACACAGACGTTTATCCATATCTAATACCAATGTTGAATGGCCGTTATGCTAAAATCGCATAAAAATTTTTCATTCTATATTACCAAACAAACTGTTGCTAAATCAATTTGAAACAGATTTGTTAACAGATCACCAAACATAATGGCGATTACAATAAAAGACCACAAGTGGATATCGAGAAAAACAAACAATTTCGTAGAATAATAAATACGATGCAGAAAGGAGAAAATCGTGGTAATAACGAATTTTAGGTGCGCTAAGCTATGCCAACCAAAATTGAATTAAACGTGGATTTTTCAAAAAAAAAAATATTTTTTCATTATTTCCAACAACAAAACTTGGATTTTTTTTAAAAAATATTTGCTCATGATGCCAACAAAATGTGGATTTTTTTAAAAAAATTTTTTAGGCCGTCAACAAATCAATTTTTTTTTTTTAAATATTTTTCAGGCCATCAACAAAACGTGGATTATTTAAAAAATATTTTTGAAGCCAACAACAAACCACAGATTTTTTTAAACGTGGATTTTTCAAACAAAATATTTTTTTCTTTTTTTTGCAACAACAAAACTTGGATTTTTTAAAAAAATATTTTTTCATGCTGCCAACAAAATGTGGATTTCTTTAAAAATATTTTTTCAGGCCATCAACAAAACATGGATTTTTTAAAACTATTTTTTCAGGCCATCAACAAAACGCGGATTTTTTAAAAAATATTTTTCAAGCCAACAACAAACCGCAGATTTTTAACAAAATATTTTTTATGCCAACAACAAACGTGGATTTTTTAAAAAATATTTGTTCATGCCAACAACAAAACTTAGATTTTTTAAAAAATATTTTTCTTTGCCAACAACGAAACGTGGATTTTTTAAAAATATTTTTTATGCCATCAACAAAACGTGATTTTTTTTAAAAAAAAATTTCAGTCCATCGCCATAACGTGGATTTTTTTTAAATATTTTTTCAGGCCATCAACAAAACCAGGATTTTTTAAAAAATATTTTTTCATGCCATCAACAAAACCTGGATTTTTTAAAAAATATTTTTTCATGCCATCAACAAAACCTGGATTTTTTAAAAAATATTTTTTCATGCCATCAACAAAACCTGGATTTTTTAAAAAATATTTTTTCATGCCATCAACAAAACCTGGATTTTTTAAAAAATATTTTTTCATGCCATCAACAAAACGTGGATTTTTTAAAAATATTTTTTCATGCCATCAACAAAACCTGAATTTTTTAAAAAATATTTTTTCATGCCATCAACAAAACCTGGATTTTTTAAAAAATATTTTTTCATGCCATCAACAAAACCTGGATTTTTTAGAAAATATTTGTTCATGCCATCAACAAACCCTGGATTTTTTAAAAAATATTTTTTCATACCATCAACAAAACCTGGATTTTTTAAAAAATATTTTTTCATGCCATCAACAAAACCTGGATTTTTTAAAAAATATTTTTTCATGCCATCAACAAAACCTGGATTTTTTAAAAAATATTTTTTCATGCCATCAACAAAACCTGGATTTTTTAAAAAAATATTTTTTCATGCCATCAACAAAACCTGGATTTTTTAAAAAATATTTTTTCATGCCATCAACAAAACCTGGATTTTTTAAAAAATATTTTTTCATGCCATCAACAAAACCTGGATTTTTTAAAAAATATTTTTTCATGCCATCAACAAAACCTGGATTTTTTAAAAAATATTTTTTCATGCCATCAACAAAACCTGGATTTTTTAAAAAATATTTTTTTATGCCAAATATAAAATGTGGATTTTTTGAAAAAAAAATTTTAAGGCCATCGACAAAACGTGGATTTTTTAAAAAATATTTTTTCAGGCCATCAACAAAACGTGGATTTTTTGAAAAATATTTTTTTCAGGCCATCAACAAAACGTGGAATTTTTAAAAAATATTTTTTTCAGGCCATCAAAAAACGTGGATTTTTTAAAAAATATTTTTCAGGCCATCAACAAAACGTGGATTTATTTAAAAATATTTTGTCAGGTTATCAACAAAACGTGGATTTTTTAAAAAATATTTTTTCAGGCCATCAACAAAACCTGGATTTTTTAAAAAATATTTTTTCAGGCCATCAAAAAAACGTGGATTTTTTAAAAAATATTTTTTTCAGGCCATCAACAAAACGTGGATTTTTTAAAAAATATTTTTTCAGGCCATCAACAATACGTGGATTTTTTAAAAAATATTTTTTCATGCCATCAACAAAACGTGGATTTTTTAAAAAATATTTTTTCAGCCCATCAACAAAACGTGGATTTTTTAAAAAATATTTTTTCAGCCCATCAACAAAACGTGGATTTTTTAAAAAATATTTTTTCAGCCCATCAACAAAACGTGGATTTTTTAAAAAAATCTTTTTCAGGCCATCAACAAAACGTGGATTTTTTAAAAAATATTTTTTCATGCCATCAACAAAATGTGGATTTTTTAAAAAATAATTTTTCATGCCATCAACAAAACGTGGATTTTTTAAAAAATATTTTTTCATGCCATCAACAAAACGTGGATTTTTTAAAAAATATTTTTTCATGCCATCAACAAAACGTGGATTTTTTAAAAAATATTTTTTCATGCCATCAACAAAACGTGGATTTTTAAAAAAATATTTTTTCATGCCATCAACAAAACGTGGATTTTTTAAAAAATATTTTTTCATGCCATCAACAAAACGTGGATTTTTTAAAAAATATTTTTTCATGCCATCAACAAAACGTGGATTGTTTAAAAAATATTTTTTCAGGCCATCAACAAAACGTGGATTTTTTAAAAAATATTTTTTCATGCCATCAACAAAACGTGGATTTTTTAAAAAATATTTTTTCATGCCATCAACAAAACGTGGATTTTTTAAAAAATTGTTTTTCAGGCCATCAACAAAACGTGGATTTTTTAAAAAATTGTTTTTCAGGCCATCAACCAAACGTGGAGTTTCCTTTTTTAATATTTTTTCAGGCCATCAACAAAACGTGGATTTTTAAAAAAATATTTTTTCAGGCCATCAACCAAACGTGGAGTTTCCTTTTTTAATATTTTTTCAGGCCATCAACAAAACGTGGATTTTTAAAAAAATATGTTTTCATGCCAACAACAGTATGAAACATTCCTTTGAATTTGCTGTAGCCTGCACCATAGCAATTATGGTGTTAAACTTGGCTGCATTTGATGATGATGACAATTCCGCTGGCAATTGTTGAATATGCATTGCCAATAACAACAAATCCAGAGTTTCAAAACTTTTCCAAAAATAAATCTGTGTGTAAATTTATGCACTAAATTCAAAATAAATATAACAATCAACTATCCGTTGAAAAATCGAAAAAAACATTTTTCTCCGGTTTTGTTTTCCTAGCACAAACAAATGGTGGTGGTAAAATAACAATTGAATCGTCAAATCGATTGTGTAGAAAATTTGAAAATACTCGAAATGAAATTATAAATATTTTAGGATAACATTTTGATTGCAGATGCTGGATGATGGATACGGTGGCTATAACTATGAAAAAAATTATTTGGTAATTTTTATACGCTGTTGATTAGAACATTTCCAATTATTTGCTGACTAACAGCGTGGAGCGTTAAGCAGCCGTCAGTTGTGGGTTTTCACATAAATTAAATTCCATGCTAGATTTTAATGTTGCTGAGGTGACAGATAAAGTGATGCTCACATAAATGGGACAAGTTACTTTGTTAACTCAATTTCCAGCATCTCTAAGAATTTTTGTCTCAAAATAAAAGTTTAATGCACACTAAATTTTGGGCCAGGCAGGGATAAAGGAGGAATATTTTATAACACGACTTGTCCAATTTGCTTTTGAAACCGTGTCCCACTGATATCACAGATAAGTTCGCATATTTTTTTGCCCACCGCTCATGAATTCGTTCTCCGCAACCACAAAATGTCGACTATATCAACGAGTGGTTTAACGACAAACAACACCAACTGGCATCCTCGCGGCATTAGTACACGTTTAACAAACATGAAATCCTAAACCGGTATATTGTTCAATCATTCAGAGGCAACAAACAAAACAAAAAACACACACACGTATGACAATATGCACCGGTCACATCCAAGCGACTAACTGCAATTTTGCTCCAAAACGTATAGAACGGAGACATTTTATTATTTTTAAAGGTCTAAAATACCAAGAAGTACAAAAAACATTCTTTAAAAATCCACGTATTGTTGGGCACTTGAAAAAATATTCTTTAACAATCCACGTATTGTTGGGCACTCGAAAAAATATTCTTTAAAAAATCCAAATCCATATTCTTTAAAAAATCCACGTATTGTTGGCTCTACGAAAAAATACTCTTCAAAAAATCCACGTATTGTTGGCTCTACGAAAAAATACTCTTCAAAAAATCCACGTATTGTTGGCTCTACGAAAAAATACTCTTCAAAAAATCCACGTATTGTTGGCTCTACGAAAAAATACTCTTTAAAAAATCCACGTATTGTTGGCTCTACGAAAAAATACTCTTTAAAAAATCCACGTATTGTTGGCTCTACGAAAAAATACTCTTTAAAAAATCCACGTATTGTTGGCTCTACGAAAAAATATTCTTTAAAAAATCCACGTATTGTTGGCTCTACGAAAAAATACTCTTTAAAAAATCCACGTATTGTTGGCTCTACGAAAAAATACTCTTTAAAAAATCCACGTATTGTTGGCTCTACGAAAAAATATTCTTTAAAAAATCCACGTATTGTTGGCTCTACGAAAAAATACTCTTTAAAAAATCCACGTATTGTTGGCTCTACGAAAAAATATTCTTTAAAAAATCCACGTATTGTTGGCTCTACGAAAAAATACTCTTTGAAAAATCCACGTATTGTTGGCTCTACGAAAAAATATTCTTTAAAAAATCCACGTATTGTTGGCTCTACGAAAAAATACTCTTTAAAAAATCCACGTATTGTTGGCTCTACGAAAAAATATTCTTTAAAAAATCCACGTATTGTTGGCTCTACGAAAAAATACTCTTTAAAAAATCCACGTATTGTTGGCTCTACGAAAAAATATTCTTTAAAAAATCCACGTATTGTTGGCTCTACGAAAAAATACTCTTTGAAAAATCCACGTATTGTTGGCTCTACGAAAAAATATTCTTTAAAAAATCCACGTATTGTTGGCTCTACGAAAAAATACTCTTTAAAAAATCCACGTATTGTTGGCTCTACGAAAAAATATTCTTTAAAAAATCCACGTATTGTTGGCTCTACGAAAAAATACTCTTCAAAAAATCCACGTATTGTTGGCTCTACGAAAAAATACTCTTTAAAAAATCCACGTATTGTTGGCTCCATGAAAAAATATTCTTTAAAAAATCCACGTATTGTTGGCTCCATGAAAAAATATTCTTTAAAAAATCCACGTATTGTTGGCTCAATGAAAAAATATTCTTTAAAAAATCCACGTATTGTTGGCTCCATGAAAAAATATTCTTTAAAAAATCCACGTATTGTTGGCTCCATGAAAAAATATTCTTTAAAAAATCCACGTATTGTTGGCTCCATGAAAAAATATTCTTTAAAAAATCCACGTATTGTTGGCTCCATGAAAAATATTCTTTAAAAAATCCACGTATTGTTGGCTCCATGAAAAAATATTCTTTAAAAAATCCACGTATTGTTGGCTCCATGAAAAAATATTCTTTAAAAAATCCACGTATTGTTGGCTCCATGAAAAATATTCTTTAAAAAATCCACGTATTGTTGGCTCCATGAAAAAATATTCTTTAAAAAATCCACGTATTGTTGGCTCCATGAAAAAATATTCTTTAAAAAATCCACGTATTGTTGGCTCTACGAAAAAATATTCTTTAAAAAATCCACGTATTGTTGGCTCCATGAAAAAATATTCTTTAAAAAATCCACGTATTGTTGGCTCCATGAAAAAATATTCTTTAAAAAATCCACGTATTGTTGGCTCCATGAAAAAATATTCTTTAAAAAATCCACGTATTGTTGGCTCTACGAAAAAATATTCTTTAAAAAATCCACGTATTGTTGGCTCCATGAAAAAATATTCTTTAAAAAATCCACGTATTGTTGGCTCCATGAAAAAATATTCTTTAAAAAATCCACGTATTGTTGGCTCCATGAAAAAATATTCTTTAAAAAATCCACGTATTGTTGGCTCCATGAAAAAATATTCTTTAAAAAATCCACGTATTGTTGGCTCCATGAAAAAATATTCTTTAAAAAATCCACGTATTGTTGGCTCCATGAAAAAGTATTCTTTAAAAAATCCACGTATTGTTGGCTCCATGAAAAAATATTCTTTAAAAAATCCACGTATTGTTGGCTCCATGAAAAAATATTCTTTAAAAAATCCACGTATTGTTGGCTCCATGAAAAAATATTCTTTAAAAAATCCACGTATTGTTGGCTCCATGAAAAAATATTCTTTAAAAAATCCACGTATTGTTGGCTCCATGAAAAAATATTCTTTAAAAAATCCACGTATTGTTGGCTCCATGAAAAAATATTCTTTAAAAAATCCACGTATTGTTGGCTCCATGAAAAAATATTCTTTAAAAAATCCACGTATTGTTGGTTATTTGAAAAAATATTCTTTAAAAAATCCACGTATTGTTGGTTATTTGAAAAAATATTCTTTAAAAAATCCACGTATTGTTGGTTATTTGAAAAAATATTCTTTAAAAAATCCACGTATTGTTGGTTATTTGAAAAAATATTCTTTAAAAAATCCACGTATTGTTGGTTATTTGAAAAAATATTCTTTAAAAAATCCACGTATTGTTGGTTATTTGAAAAAATATTCTTTAAAAAATCCACGTATTGTTGGTTATTTGAAAAAATATTCTTTAAAAAATCCACGTATTGTTGGTTATTTGAAAAAATATTCTTTAAAAAATCCACGTATTGTTGGTTATTTGAAAAAAATATTCTTTAAAAAATCCACGTATTGTTGGCTCCATGAAAAAATATTCTTTAAAAAATCCACGTATTGTTGGCTCCATGAAAAAATATTCTTTAAAAAATCCACGTATTGTTGGCTCCATGAAAAAATATTCTTTAAAAAATCCACGTATTGTTGGTTATTTGAAAAAATATTCTTTAAAAAGTCCACGTATTGTTGGTTATTTGAAAAAAAATATTCTTTAAAAAATCCACGTATTGTTGGTTATTTGAAAAAATATTCTTTAAAAAATCCACGTATTGTTGGGTACTTAAAAAAATATTCTTTAAAAAATCCACGTATTGTTGGGTACTTGAAAAAATATTCTTTAAAAAATCCACGTATTGTTGGCTCTACGAAAAAATATTCTTTAAAAAATCCACGTATTGTTGGTTCTACGAAAAAATATTCTTTAAAAAATCCACGTATTGTTGGCTCTACGAAAAAATATTCTTTAAAAAATCCACGTATTGTTGGCTCTACGAAAAAAATATTCTTTAAAAA
The DNA here is from genome assembly GCF_047663935.1 of Musca autumnalis. Taxonomy (NCBI): domain Eukaryota; kingdom Metazoa; phylum Arthropoda; class Insecta; order Diptera; family Muscidae; genus Musca; species Musca autumnalis. The sequence continues at coordinate 22,806,552 of NW_027411755.1, read as the reverse complement.
ATCCACGTATTGTTGGCTCCATGAAAAAATATTCTTTAAAAAATCCTCATTAAAATCCTTTTAGAATTTATCACACATTGCTTTTTATCCACACCAGTACATGTATAGCCCACAGTTCTTACCCTTTGACGTCTAAAATTCTAAACGTAGTTTCCCATCTATTTTACAGCTTCACGTTGTTGACTGTGATGGAATAATACCGAAGTTGTCCAAAGCTACAATCCAAAAACCCCTTTAACTAAACATCACTCCCTTCCTTGTCCTCTCCCTTTTTTCATCCAATCGCATAATATTTGTTTACATTATTAATATGGTCAGTATTAGTGGGCTCAAATCTGTGTTATCTGCAACTACTACACAAGTAGAACAGCAACAACAAAAACAACAACACCATAACCGCATAATTTAGTCATGTTGGTCTGGCCAGTGGTTTTTTGACTTTTTTGTTTTTGGAAAAAATTGTTTTTTCCCATACTCCACCTAACGAACATTGTTCCTGTAAATTTAGTTAAATTAAGTGGATTTTATTCATACACATACTCACACACACACTAAAATGCTTGTGCTGCATAGCACAGAGGGCCAACAAATGCCTGGCATACGCCGACACTCATACTGGACATTGCAGAGCAACACATATGGTCATACATGGTCCGAATCAAAATGCACCCAACTTCAACACAGATTGTTTTTGTAGTTGTTGTTGTCTTGTTTTTTTTAAATGCATTCATATTTATTTAGCTGTTGAATATTCAATAATGCAGCGGAGTTTCTGTAAGGAATAATTGTCATAGTGTGTGCGTGTGTGTTTGTTGAGGGTACATTGGGCCGTTGACTGCCTATAGCTTAATTTGGGAGTTATGTTAAATCAGGTTAATCATGAATGAAATGCTACTGCTTTATGTGAATAGTATCAGTGGTCATGTCAATAAGCGTGGATTTTTTAAAAAATATTTTTTTAATCCACCTTCAGACCAATAATCGCGGATTTTTTAAAGAATATTTCTTAATCCGCCTTCAGATCAATAAAAGGGATTTTTTAATCCACCTTTAGATCAATAAAAGTGGATTTTTTAAAGAATATTTTTGTAACCAACAGCAGATCAATATACTCTGATTTTTTAAAGAATATTTTTTCATGGTTCTTCAAAGCAATAAACGTGGATTTTTTAAAGAATATTTTTTCATGGGTATCACAGCAATAAACGTGGATTTTTTAAAGAATATTTTTTCATGGGTCATCACAGCAATAAACGGGGAGTTTTTAAAGAATATTTTTTCATAAGTCATCACAGCAATAAACGTGATTTTTTAAAGAATTTTTTTCATGGGTCATCACAGCAATAAACGTGGATTTTTTAAAGAATTTTTTTCATGGGTCATCACAGCAATAAACGTGGATTTTTTAAAGAATATTTTTTCATGGGTCATCACAGCAATAAACGTGGCTTTTTTAAAGAATATTTTTCACCCATCATCACAGCAATAAACGTGGATTTTTTAAAGAATATTTTTCACCCATCATCACAGCAATAAACGTGGATTTTTTAAAGAATATTTTTCACCCATCATCACAGCAATAAACGTGGATTTTTTAAAGAATATTTTTCACCCATCATCACAGCAATAAACGTGGATTTTTTAAAGAATATTTTTCACCCATCATCACAGCAATAAACGTGGATTTTTTAAAGAATATTTTTCACCCATCATCACAGCAATAAACGTGGATTTTTTAAAGAATATTTTTCACCCATCATCACAGCAATAAACGTGGATTTTTTAAAGAATATTTTTCACCCATCATCACAGCAATAAACGTGGATTTTTTAAAGAATATTTTTCACCCATCATCACAGCAATAAACGTGGATTTTTTAAAGAATATTTTTCACCCATCATCACAGCAATAAACGTGGATTTTTTAAAGAATATTTTTCACCCATCATCACAGCAATAAACGTGGATTTTTTAAAGAATATTTTTCACCCATCATCACAGCAATAAACGTGGATTTTTTAAAGAATATTTTTCACCCATCATCACAGCAATAAACGTGGATTTTTTAAAGAATATTTTTCACCCATCATCACAGCAATAAACGTGGATTTTTTAAAGAATATTTTTCACCCATCATCACAGCAATAAACGTGGATTTTTTAAAGAATATTTTTCACCCATCATCACAGCAATAAACGTGGATTTTTTAAAGAATATTTTTCACCCATCATCACAGCAATAAACGTGGATTTTTTAAAGAATATTTTTCACCCATCATCACAGCAATAAACGTGGATTTTTTAAAGAATATTTTTCACCCATCATCACAGCAATAAACGTGGATTTTTTAAAGAATATTTTTTCATAGATCATCACAGCAATAAACGTGGATTTTTTAAAGAATATTTTTCACCCATTATCACAACAATAAACGTGGATTTTTTAAAGAATATTTTTCACCCATCATCACAGCAATAAACGTGGATTTTTTAAAGAATATTTTTCACCCATTATCACAACAATAAACGTGGATTTTTTAAAGAATATTTTTCACCCATCATCACAGCAATAAACGTGGATTTTTTAAAGAATATTTTTCACCCATCATCACAGCAATAAACGTGGATTTTTTAAAGAATATTTTTCACCCATCATCACAGCAATAAACGTGGATTTTTTAAAGAATATTTTTCACCCATCATCACAGCAATAAACGTGGATTTTTTAAAGAATATTTTTCACCCATTATCACTGCAATAAACGTGGATTTTTTAAAGAATATTTTTCACCCATCACCACAGCAATAAACGTGGATTTTTTAAAGAATATTTTTCACCCATCATCACAGCAATAAACGTGGATTTTTTAAAGAATATTTTTCACCCATTATCACTGCAATAAACGTGGATTTTTTAAAGAATATTTTTCACCCATCATCACAGCAATAAACGTGGATTTTTTAAAGAATATTTTTCACCCATCATCACAGCAATAAACGTGGATTTTTTAAAGAATATTTTTCACCCATCATCACAGCAATAAACGTGGATTTTTTAAAGAATATTTTTCACCCATTATCACTGCAATAAACGTGGATTTTTTAAAGAATATTTTTCACCCATCATCACAGCAATAAACGTGGATTTTTTAAAGAATATTTTTCACCCATTATCACTGCAATAAACGTGGATTTTTTAAAGAATATTTTTCACCCATCATCACAGCAATAAACGTGGATTTTTTAAAGAATATTTTTCACCCATCATCACAGCAATAAACGTGGATTTTTTAAAGAATATTTTTCACCCATTATCACAACAATAAACGTGGATTTTTTAAAGAATATTTTTTCATGGTTCTTCACAGCAATAAACGTGGATTTTTTAAAGAATATTTTTTCATAGATCATCACAGCAATAAACGTGGATTTTTTAAAGAATATTTTTTCATGGTTCTTCACAGCAATAAAAGTGGATTTTTTAAAGAATATTTTTTCATGATTCTTCACAGCAATAAACGTGGATTTTTTAAAGAATATTTTTTCATGGTTCTTCACAGCAATAAACGTGGATTTTTTAAAGAATATTTTTTCATAGATCATCACAGCAATAAACGTGGATTTTTTAAAGAATATTTTTTCATAGATCATCACAGCAATAAACGTGGATTTTTTAAAGAATATTTTTTCATGGTTCTTCACAGCAATAAACGTGGATTTTTTAAAGAATATTTTTTCATGGATCATCACAGCAATAAACGTGGATTTTTTAAAGAATATTTTTTCATGGATCATCACGGCAATAAACGTGGATTTTTTAAAGAATATTTTTTCATGGATCATCACAGCAATAAACGTGGATTTTTTAAAGAATATTTTTTCATGGTTCTTCACAGCAATAAACGTGGATTTTTTAAAGAATATTTTTTCATAGATCATCACAGCAATAAACGTGGATTTTTTAAAGAATATTTTTTCATGGACCATCACAGCAATAAACGTGGATTTTTTAAAGAATATTTTTTCATGGATCATCACAGCAATAAACGTGGATTTTTTAAAGAATGTTTTTTCATGGATCATCACAGCAATAAACGTGGATTTTTTAAAGAATGTTTTTTCATGTGCCATCACAGCAATAAACGTGGATTTTTTAAAGAATGTTTTTTCATGTGCCATCACAGCAATAAACGTGGATTTTTTAAAGAATATTTTTTCATAGATCGTCACAGCAATAAACGTGGATTTTTTAAAGAATATTTTTTCATAGATCGTCACAGCAATAAACGTGGATTTTTTAAAGAATATTTTTTCATGGGTCATCAAACCACCAATAAAGGTGGATTTTTTAAGAATATTTTTAACACTTTTAAAATTTTTTACGCCACTGTTTTGGTGTGATACCCTAAATAATAATGCGGTTTTGCAAATTTTTTGTAGTTGTTGTGTTTTTGTTTTTTTTTTTTTTTTGTCCTATATTCATGGTTATTTCATTGGACAAACAAAAAAGAAGAGCAGCAACAACAACCTGGAAAATCACACAATTTTATAATTTTATATGTTAATTAGTTGTTATATGAATAAAAGTGCATTCAAACATAAATACATAAACAATCAGCCTATGAATGTGAAATATATGCTCATGCCTGGGTCTATTATGGAAAGACCAACCAACCAAAAGTGGACGGACAGTATCAACTAAAACCATGATGGTATTATATTTAAGTATATTTTGTTAGTAAACCAATTATAATATTAAATACCATATGAATTAAAATAAATAAAAAAAAACCTATATTTATGAATGGGAAATAAGATTTCAAATTTGATATAGACAAATTTGGAATATTTAAAGGGAGAGAAAAAAGTTGAGGAGATGAGATTGAAACTTTAATTAAATTTATTGAACGGAACTAAGACTTCTTTAAATGTAAATAGCCCATAGGAATGTCAACACAACTCTTTGTTCTTGCAAACCAAATGAGCAAAGCTTAAGGGCCCAAAAGCTGGGTGGGTAGTTAAGGTGTTGACTAGGCCACATTAACTTCTGCAATTTGTGTGTGTGTATGTATGTTTGTGTGGTGTTACTATTTATGACCTTGTTGCACACGTAAACCTTACAGCGACACTTGTCCATGTGTTAACCATCATCTAAGCCCCATTTTCCAAATCTACAAAGCATTCACATTTAACCTAAGGCCAATATCAGAATAGAGGTGGATAACATTAGCCATTTAAAGAATTTCCTTAAATACCCAACGATAAAGAGAGTGAGAACGCCTCCCCGGGCCACACTCCACAACCCTTGACTATTGGGACTGAAGCTTTATTTTCTAGTGACCGCGATTTGCTTCTCTTTGTATGGGCTGCTTAACCAGCTGGACGACCATAATGTCTACTTTGTGTTGTAATTTATTTCATTGTTGTTTTTTGGCGACTTCCGGTTTCCGGCTTTAACACAAACCAACACACAGAGTCTCTTGTGCACGAACACACATACACCCAAACACATTGTTTTTCGTTAAAGTACTTAAACGCTGACACAGTCGTAAACACATCATAGCTTATTGGGTTGTGTTGGTACGGGTTGGATGGCTGGGTCTCCGGTCTTTAAAACAAAACAACAACACCAACCTCATCAAACAATTTGGCTGGCAAACAATAATACCAGCAAAAAGGGTCAGCTATTACCAGTAGCACCACAACCATCACATGTCTACAATAATGCAAAAACCCGACACAGTCCACTTCGATCATTACAAACCAAAACTCAACAACAACAGTCAGCTACTCCACACACAATGTCGGGATGTCTGAACCAAAGCCACTTTTTTTAAACTGGATTTGTTTGAATGTTTTCCACTTAAGGTTCTTGGGGAGAAAATGGGAACATGGAACATATGATTTCTAAAGCAAAACGTTCAACAAAGGGACTAAGGGAATGGAGTGATAATTTTTAAAATCCTTTTAAAAAATCCACGCTTACTAGTTTGATGAAAAAATATTTTTTAAAAAATCCACGTTTATTGGTTTGATGAAAAAATATTTTTTAAAAAATCCACGTTTATTGGTTTGATGAAAAAATATTTTTTAAAAAATCCACGTTTATTGGTTTGATGAAAAAATATTTTTTAAAAAATCCACGTTTATTGGTTTGATGAAAAAATATTTTTTAAAAAATCCACGTTTATTGGTTTGATGAAAAAATATTTTTTAAAAAATCCACGTTTATTGGTTTGATGAAAAAATATTTTTTAAAAAATCCACGTTTATTGGTTTGATGAAAAAATATTTTTTAAAAAATCCACGTTTATTGGTTTGATGAAAAAATATTTTTTAAAAAATCCACGTTTATTGGTTTGATGAAAAAATATTTTTTAAAAAATCCACGTTTATTGGTTTGATGAAAAAATATTTTTTAAAAAATCCACGTTTATTGGTTTGATGAAAAAATATTTTTTAAAAAATCCACGTTTATTGGTTTGATGAAAAAATATTTTTTAAAAAATCCACGTTTATTGGTTTGATGAAAAAATATTTTTTAAAAAATCCACGTTTATTGGTTTGATGAAAAAATATTTTTTAAAAAATCCACGTTTATTGGTTTGATGAAAAAATATTTTTTAAAAAATCCACGTTTATTGGTTTGATGAAAAAATATTTTTTAAAAAATCCACGTTTATTGGTTTGATGAAAAAATATTTTTTAAAAAATCCACGTTTATTGGTTTGATGAAAAAATATTTTTTAAAAAATCCACGTTTATTGGTTTGAAGAAAAAATATTTTTTAAAAAATCCACGTTTATTGGTTTGATGAAAAAATATTTTTTAAAAAATCCACGATTATTGGTTTGATGAAAAAATATTTTTTAAAAAATCGACGTTTATTGGTTTGATGAAAAAATATTTTTTAAAAAATCGACGTTTATTGGTTTGATGAAAAAATATTTTTTAAAAAATCCACGTTTATTGGTTTGATGAAAAAATATTTTTTAAAAAATCCACGTTTATTGGTTTGATGAAAAAATATTTTTTAAAAAATCCACGTTTACTGGTTTGATGAAAAAATATTTTTTAAAAAATCCACGCTTACTGGTTTGATGAAAAAATATTTTTTTAAAAATCAACGCTTACTGGTTTGATGAAAAAATATTTTTGAAAAAATCCACGCTTAATGGTTTGATGAAAAAATATTTTTTAAAAAATCCACGTTTATTGGTTTGATGAAAAAATATTTTTTAAAAAATCCACGTTTATTGGTTTGATGAAAAAATATTTTTTAAAAAATCCACGTTTATTGGTTTGATGAAAAAATATTTTTTAAAAAATCCACGTTTATTGGTTTGATGAAAAAATATTTTTTAAAAAATCCACGTTTATTGGTTTGATGAAAAAATATTTTTTAAAAAATCCACGTTTATTGGTTTGATGAAAAAATATTTTTTAAAAAATCCACGTTTATTGGTTTGATGAAAAAATATTTTTTAAAAAATCAACGTTTATTGGTTTGATGAAAAAATATTATTTAAAAAATCCACGTTTATTGGTTTGATGAAAAAATATTTTTTTAAAAAATCTACGTTTATTGGTTTGATGAAAAAATATTTTTTAAAAAATCCACGTTTATTGGTTTGATGAAAAAATATTTTTTAAAAAATCCACGTTTATTGGTTTGATGAAAAAATATTTTTTAAAAAATCCACGCTTACTGGTTTGATGAAAAAATATTTTTTAAAAAATCCACGCTTACTGGTTTGATGAAAAAATATTTTTTAAAAAATCCACGCTTACTGGTTTGATGAAAAAATATTTTTTAAAAAATCCACGTTTATTGGTTTGATGAAAAAATATTTTTTTAAAAAATCCACGTTTATTGGTTTGATGAAAAAATATTTTTTAAAAAATCCACGTTTATTGGTTTGACGAAAAAATATTTTTTAAAAAATCCACGCTTACTGGTTTGATAAAAAAATATTTTTTAAAAAATCCACGTTTATTGGTTTGATGAAAAAATATTTTTTTAAAAAATCCACGTTTATTGGTTTGATGAAAAAATATTTTTTTAAAAAATCCACGTTTATTGGTTTGATGAAAAAATATTTTTTAAAAAATCCACTTTTATTGGTTTGATGAAAAAATATTTTTTAAAAAATCCACGTTTATTGGTTTGATGAAAAAATATTTTTTAAAAAATCCACGTTTACAGGTTTGATGAAAAATATTTTTTAAAAAATCCACGTTTATTGGTTTGATGAAAAAATATTCTTTTAAAAATCCACGTTTATTGGTTTGATGAAAAAATATTTTTTTAAAAAATCCACGTTTATTGGTTTGATGAAAAAATATTTTTTTAAAAAATAGACATTTATTGGTTTGATAAAAAAAAATTTTTTTAAAAATCCACGTTTATTGGTTTGATGAAACAATATTTTTTAAAAAATCCACGTTTATTGGTTTGATGAAAAAATATTTTCTAAAAAATCCAGGTTTTTTTGTTTTGATGAAAAAATATTTTTTATATATAATATTATTTTATTTTTTTATATTTGTTAATAATATAATATTATTGCTGTGATGGTGGGTGAAAAAATATTCTTTAAAAAATCCACATTTATTGGTCTTAAATCAATAAAAATTAGTCTTTAAAAACCCACTTTTGTTCGTGTGAAGGTCCATGAAAAAATATTCTTTAAAAAACTTAAAAACTATTTTGGTCTCCTGTCATTCCCTTCTCAGTCGACCCTTTTGTCTTCCACCAAACTAAACCCAATGGACAATATACACCATTGTTAACAATCGGGAACCTCTGTACTAGCAATGGCTCGATTCTTTGGTATTGTTGTTTCGCTTGCAGCATTGTTGTTGTTTTTGTTAACGTCGCCGCTTTAAAGCGAAACGAAGGTAATTCAATGTGAATTTTATTGCAGAGTAATAATAAAACCGACAAATAAGGGTTAATTATGAGACGTATTTTATTGTTTTTTTGTTCAAACGCTTTGTTTCATAAGTAGTTAAGACACAACTAAACATACATACACATCAACCACTACAAATACAATAGTTTACAATGTTAGTTATTACTTTAACTGCAGGCAATACTTTCTGTTAACAAATAGGACTTTATTGTCTTCTCTGCAGAGAAAAAATGTGGCTATAAGGAAGTTGACAATAAAATATTCGAAATAAAATATATTGAAATGGTGGGCTTAGAGTAGAACTATGCCTACTTAAATTGGAATGTCATCTTCGTGATCCAAAACTACCTAAACCTATTCCGCACAATCCCATTCACAATTAAAACAAAATCTCCCTAAAGTGTGTCCAAACAAATGCTATGATTTGATCGAATGGAATCCACCCTCACTAAAGTTTGACATGGACAAATAATTTTTGCACGCAATGCCATTGAAATTTACAGCAGAAAAAAGAAAAGCACCACCATAACTTTACAGACTATTTACCTAATGACCGACTTTTTCAGGAAACAGAAACAATAAAAAAACAAACTTGCATTTTATTATAAATTGGAAATGTAATGTTGTGGCTAGTGGGTGTGACAGAATACCTAAAATGATTTGAAGATTTGTATGAAGAATTGATTGAAAAGTGCCAAGCTTTGATTTGCTTTTCCATTTTTGGGTGATTGTATTTTTACTTTTTTTTAGATTTTCTGTTTCAGTTTCAATTTCAAATAAAATAAAGTCTGTATCGTATAATGTATGTCGATAAGTATACGACACACTATCCATTCACTTAATTCGTTACTATATAGCAGAGTGTTCTTATCGGAAATCATTTCGAATAAAAAGTCATTCAAATATTTGAATAGATAAGGGCTACAATTTCAATTAAGAAAATCTTTATAATTTTCAAAGATTTACAACTACAGCACTGTTCTCTAAAAATCGCATAATGAAGCAAAGAACACGCATTTGAAGTCGAGTCCAATAATGTGTAAGGAAACCTGTGTCGTATAATTGATGTCGATAAGTACACGCCACACTACCCATTTACTTAATTCGTTACTATATATCAAATCGTTCTGATCCAAAATCATTTCGAATGAGAAAACCATTCAAATACCTGTGTAGATAAAGGGCTAGAATTTCAATTAAGAAAATCCTTAAAATTTTCAAAGATTTATAACTACAGCAATGTTCTCTACAAGGCACATAATGACTATTGCTTCACGCATTTGAAGTCGGTGCTGCCAATGAGACAGTTGCTTGATCATGTTAGATAATGGCACTCTCTTGGAAAATTACTTTAAGGGATCACGCAGAGTGGTGAAACGTTCTGAATAAATCATCAGCAGTTTGATGCTATCAAAGACTTCATTATAGCCTCGTTGATCTAGAAGTCTCCATTTATACCTTTGGTCCCCTTTCTTTCTCCCTTTAGATATTGAAGATCTGCCATGTCCTTGTTATGACAATACACCCGTAAAATCTTCGGTTCTTATGAAGATGGTCAATTGGTGTAATAAGGAGAAACCTTTTTGAAGTCCAAAAGTCTGTTGGCTGTTTGAAAAAAAAAATTATATAAAATATCCACGTTCTTATGGGAGCTTGCAAAAATATTTAAAAAAAAAATACGTTCTGTTGTCCCACATAGGGTGCTTGACCAGTTGGGGGTCTAAAAATATTTTTTTTACAAAATCAAATATTTTCCAATTTCTTAAAATTTTGTAAGGAAAGTGATTTCCTTAAAAATATTTTTAAAAATCCATGTCCAGTTGAGGGAATAAAAATATTTTTTTACAAAATAAATTTTTTTGAAAAATATTTGTTTTAAAAAATACCCTTTTACAACAAAGTTTTTTAAGAACTCCATTCCTGAAATATATTTTTTAAAAAATACAGGTTCTCTAAGGTGCCTAAAAATATCTATATTAATAAAAGAGTAGAGTGACTGATTCACTGACTGACTGACTGACTGATTGACTGATTGATTCATCAACGCCCAGACGAAACGGCTGAAGCTAGAATCATGAAATTTTGGGTGAGGGTCACTCTTGGTCCGAAGGTGACAGATAAGGCTTGGTTTTTGGAAATTCGTACTAGAACGGTACGAAAAGTACCAAAAGGTACTAAATATGGTACCATTAGTATTAGCCAAACGCGAAGAGCTAGAATTCTGAAATTTGGAATGAGGGTCGCTGATGAAAAGATAGAAAGGTATACCAAAGGGTTTTTGGAAATTCGGACTATAAGTGTACGAAAAGTACTAAAAGTTACCAAATTTAGTACCATTTGGAATAAAAATCAAGGTTTAGAAGATGTGTTGATACAAGGCGGTGGTTTTGGAAATGTGTACTCTTGTGTGCGAAAAGTACTAAATGGTACTAAATTTGGTACAATTTGCATTTGGGCGAACCGGTAGAGCTAGAACTCTGAAATTTGGAATGAGGGTCACAGATGGAAAGATAAAAAGGTGTACCAAAGGGTTTTTGGAAATTCGGACTACAAGTCTACGAAAAAGTACTAAAACGTACTAAATTTAGTACTATTTCGTATTATGGGAAAGAATAGAGGTAAAATCTTAAAATTTGGAATGTAAATCAAGGTCTGGAAGATGTGTTGATATATGGTTTTGGGAATGTGCATTCATGTGTACGAATAGTACTAAATGGTACTAAATTTGGTACACTTTGAATTTGGCGAACCGATACGGTTAGAATTCTGAAATTTGGAATTTCTATTACTGTTGGAGTGTAGGTGTGAGATATGAAAGTAGTTTTCGAAATTCGTACATATGAGTACGAAAAGTACTAAATAGTACCAACTAAGGTACATTTTGAACAGATGGAGCTGGAATCCTGCAATTTAGAATTAGGATTACTGTAGGAGTGTAGTATAAAGGTATTTTGGAACTTCGTACTTTTGGGTACGAAAAGTACTAAATGGTACCAAATTTGGTACAATTTGGAATAGAGTGATCGGATAAAGGTGGAATCTTGAGATTTGGAATTAAGATTACTATTGGAGTGAATGATTGAGGTAGTTTTGAAAATTTATGGTTATGGGTACGAAAAGTACTAAATGGTATCAAACCTGGTACAATTTGGATATGAGTGATCGGATAGAGTTGGAATAGTGAAATTTGGAACTAAGATTATTGTTGGACTGTAGCATTGTGAAAGTTTAAGAAATTCGTACTTTTGGGTACGAAAAGTACTAAATGGTACTAACCTTGGTACAACTTGGATTTGGCGTAACGGATACAGCTGGAATCCTAAGATTTGGAATTAAGAGTACTGTTGAGTTGTAGGATTGAGGTAGTTTTGAAAATTGTTGGTTATGGGTACGAAAAGTACTGGACGGTACTAAATCTGGTACAATTTGGACTTGGGTGAACAGATAAAGCAGGATATCTATATTAATAAAAGAGTAAAGTGATTGACTCACTGACTCACTGACTGACTGATTGATTCATCAACGCCCAGACGAAACGGCTGAAGCTAGAATCCTGAAATTTTGGGTGTGGATCACTCTTGGTCCGAAGGGGTCAGATAAGGCTGGGTTTTTGGAAATTCGAACTGGAAGGGTACGAAAAGGAATAAAAGGTACTAAATATGGTACCGTTTGTATTTGGCGAACCGGTAGAGCTAGAACTTTGCAATTTGGAATGAAGGTCACTGATGGAGTCTAGGAAAGATGTGCTAAAGGGTTTTTGGAAATTCGAACTATAAGTGTACGAAAAGTACTAAAGTGTACTAAATTTGGTACCAATTCGTATTTTGTGAACGGATAAAGGTTAAAGGTTGAAATTTGGTGTGATAATCAAAGTTACAAGGTACGGTTGACATAAGAAGGTGGTTTATTAAAAGTCTACACATATGTACGAAAAGTACTGAATGGTGCTAAATTTGGAACAATTACGATTTGGGCGAACGGATGGAGCTGGAATCCTGAAATTTTGAACTAAGGCTACTGTTGGAGAGTATAACGGAAGTAGTTTGGAAAATTCGTACTTATGGGTACGAAAAGTACCAAATGATACTAAATTTGGTACAATTATGAGTTAGGCGAACGGATAGAGCTGGAATCCTGAAATTTGAATTAAGGCTGATGTTAGAGAGTAGAATGGAAGTAGTTTTGAAAATTCGTACTTATAGGTACGAATAGTACAAAATGGTACTAAATTTGGTACAATTACGATTTGGGCGAACGGATAGAGCTGGGATCCTGAAATTTGAATTAGAGAGTAGAATGGAATCAGTTTTGAAAATTCGTACTTATGGGTACGACAAGTACAAAATGGTACTAAATCCAAATTGTATTTAGGTTGAGCGGATAGAACTGGAATCCTGAAATTTTGAATTAAGGCTGCAGGTGGAGAGTAGAATGGAAGTAGTTTTGAAAACTCGTACTTATGGGTACGAAAAGTACTAAATGGTAATAAATTTGGTACAATTTCGATTTGGGCGAACGGATGGAGCTGGAATCCTGAAATTTTGAACTAAGGCTGATGTTGGAGAGTAGAACGGAAGTAGTTCTGAAAATTCGTACTAATGGGTACCAAAAGTACTAAATTGTACTAAATGTGGTACAATTACGATTTGAGCGAACGGATAGAGCTGGAATCCTGAAATTTGAATTAAGGCTGCAATTGGAGAGTAGAATGGAAGCAGTTTTGAAAATTCGTACTTATGGGTACGACAAGTACTAAATGGTACTAAATTTTGTACAATTTGGATTTAGGTTGAGCGGATAGAGCTGGAATCTTGAAATTTTCAATTAAGGCTGCAGTTGTAGAATAGAATGGAAGTAGTTTTGAAAACTCGTACTAATGGCTACGAAAAGTACTAAATTTGGAACAATTACGATTTGGGCGAACGGATAGAGCTGGGATCCTGAAATTTTGAACTAAGGCTACTGTTGGAGAGTAGAACGGAAGTAGTTTTGAAAATTCGTACTTGTGGGTACGAAAAGTACTAAATGGTACTAAACTTGGTACAATTACGATTTGGGCGAACGGATAGAGCTGGAATACTGAAAATTGAATTAAGGCTGCAATTGGAGAGTAGAATGGAAGCAGTTTTGAAAATTCGTACTTATGGGTACGACAAGTACTAAATGGTACTAAATTTTGTACAATTTGGATTTAGGTTGAGCGAATGGAGCTGGAATCCTGAAGTTTTAATTAAAGCTGCTGTTAGAGAGTAGAATGGAAGCTGTTTTGAAAATTTGTACTTATGGGTACGACAAGTACTAAATGGTACTAAATTTGGTACAATTATGATTTAGGCCAATGGATAGAGCTGGAATCCTGAAATTTGAATTAAGGCTGATGTTGAAGAGTAGAACGGAAGTAGTTTTGAAAATTCGTACTTATGGGTACGAAAAGTACTAATGGTACTAAATTTGGTACAATTTGTATTTAGGTTGAACGGATAGAGCTGGAATCCGGAAAATTGAATTAAGGCTGCAATTGGAGAGTAGAATGGAAGCAGTTTTGAAAATTCGTACTTATGGGTACGAAAAGTACTAAATGGTACTAAATTTGGTACAATTTGGATTTAGGTTGAACGGATAGAGCTGGAATCCTGAAAATTGAATTAACGCTGCAATTGGAGAGCAGAATGGAAGCAGTTTTGAAAATTCGTACTTATGGGTACTACAAGTACTAAATGGTACTAAATTTTGTACAATTTGGATTTAGGCTGAGCGAATGGAACTGGAATCCTGAAATTTTAAATTAAGGATACTGTTAGAGAGTAGAATGGAAGTAGTTTTCAAAATTCGTACTTCTGGGTACGACAAGTACTATATGGTACTAAATTTTATACAATTTGGATTTAGGTTGAACGGATAGAGCTGGAATCCTGAAATTTTGAATTAAGGTTGATGTAGTATGGGATGCAGATTATTTGGAAATTCGTACTTATGTGTTAGGAAAAGTAATAAATTTGGTACAATTAAGAGTTGGGTCATCGGATAGAGCTGAATTTCTGAAATTTGGAATAAAAATTGCTGCTGGAGTATAAGATTGGCTACTGTTGGATGGTAGAATGGAAGTTGTTTAGAAAATTCGTACTTAAGGTTACGAAAAGTACTAAGTGGTGCTAAATTTGGTACAATTTAGATTTAGTGTGAACGGATAGAGCTGTAGCCCTGAAATTTCGAATTAACATTGATACAGTTGGGATTTGGGTGAACGAATAGAGCTGGAAACCTTAAATTCGTAACTGAGATTTATGTTGAAGTGTAGGAAATTCGTACTTATGGATACGAAAAGCACTAAATTTGGTATAATTTGGATTTGGGTCAACGAATAGACCTAGAATCCTGTAATGTGGAATTGAGATTTCTGTTGGAGTGTAGGATTGTGGTAGTTTAAGAAATTCGTACTTATGGGAACGAAAAGTATTAAATTTGGTACAGTTGGGATTTGGAATCTGGAATCCTGAAATTTGGAATTGACATTATTGTTGAAGTGTAGGATTGAGGTAGTTTTGGAAATTCGTACTTATGGGTACGAAAAGTACTAAATGGTATTAAATTTGGTACAATTTGGATTTGAGTGAACGATTAGACCTGGAATCCTTAAATCTGGAATTGAGATTACTGTTGGAGTATAGGATTAAGGTAGTTTTTGAAATTCGTAATTGTGGTACTGAATTTGGTACAGTGGGTATTTGGGGGAACGGATAGAGCTGGAATCCTGGAATTTGGTAATACTACGATTGGAGTGTAGGATTGAGACATGGAGGTAGTTTTTGAAATTCGTACTTATGGCCACGAAATATACCAAATGGTACAATGTGAGTGCACCGATAGCGCTGGAATCCTGTTTTTTGGAATTAAGGTTACTGGTGAAGTGAAGGATTGAGGTAGTTTTAGAAAATCGTACTATTGGGTGTAGGGACAGTCCTGGAATCTGTAGTTTTTGAATTTAGTGTGAGTATTGGTGTACAATGTTGGTCTAGCTGTTAACATGTGGGTGAGATACGGCTGACCTTTTTGAAAATCAAAATAAAACGGTACGAACAGTACTAAAATAAAAATAAATATTGATTAAAATTGGTATAAGTACAATACAATTTTCTGTGTTCGCCATTTCCATATTATATAATGTTTATTTGTTTTTTATATCCTTTCCGCATACGAAGTAGCGGGCACGTTGCTAGTTTTTTATAAAATCAATTTTGTTGAAAAATATTTTTTTTAAATGTACTTTCTTGAAAAAATGTTTTTTTTTTAAGAATCCAGGTTCTGAAAAAAAATTTTTTAAAGAATCCACGTTTTGAAAAAATTTTTTTAAAGAATCCACGTTTTGAAAAAATATTTACTAAAAAATCCACTTTCTGAAAAATATTTTTTTTTAAATCCAGGTTCTAAAAAAAGTTTTTTTTATACCCTCCACCATAATATGGAGTGCAATAATTAAGTTTGTAATTTCGTTTGTAACACATCGACATATCCATCGGAGACCCTATAAATTATATATTCTTGATCAGGTTAAAATTCTAAGCGATTTAACCATGTATGTCTGTCCGTCCGTCTGTTGAAATCAAGATACAGCTCCCAATTTTTAAGGTAGAGTTTTGTAATTTGGTATAGATGTTTCTATTACTCCTAGGATGTTTGGTATTGCAAATGGTCTATATCGGTCCACGATTTGATATAGCCCCCATGGAACGGTACCACCCGATTTTCGGTGCTTTGAAAGTTTTGCTTCTTTATCACACCGAAATGGCTGAAATTTGTTCCATAATCTTCGTTGGGGGTATAAAACTCTTCCCCAGAATTTTGTCGGTATATATCAATATTCCACCGAAATGGCTGAAATTTGGTATTTAAACTTCATTTGGGGTGCAACACTTTCTACCAGCAATTTTAAAGTGTGGGTCCACGCCTTCATATTGCCCCATAGAAATGTACCTCCGATATTCGGCATTTTGAAGGTTGTGTCTTCAATAAATGGCTGAAATTTGGTATTTAGGGTTCATTGGTGGTACTCAACTTTCCCCTCTAAATATCGGTATTTTGAAGGTTGCTGACCCGAAATTGGTGAAATTTGGTATTTACTCTTCGTTGGGGGGTCAGAATTTAAATTTGTAGGTATAGGTTTACGGCTTCATATTGCCCGCGTAGAACCTTACCTCCCGATTTTCGGTAGTTTAAGGGTTGTAGCTTTAATGTTCCACCGAAATGGCTGAAATTTGGTATTTAGTCTTCCTTGGTAGAATAAAACATTCCCACCGGAATTTGTCCGTGTAAGTCCACGCCTTCATATAGCGCCCAAAGGACGGTACCTCACGATTTTCGGTACTTTTACAGTTAGCTACATTGTTTAACGCAATTGCTGGGATTTTGTATTTAGTCTTCTTCATTAACGAAAGAAAACTAATTGTTCAGTTTTACTTCAATACAACTCGTGGTGGAGCGCATAGCTCCACCGGGCCGAACTTAACGCAGTTCTTACTTGTTTAAAATATACAGGTTCTGGATGAATATTTTTTAAAAAATCTAAGTTCTGAAATATTTTTTAAGAAGTCTATGTACTAAATCAATTTTTTTAAAAAAAAGTACATTTAGAAAAATATTTTTTTTTTAAATAAAAATGTTCGGAAAAAACGCTTTTTAACAAAGGAACGTTGTGAACAACTAATTTTAAAAAATTCATGTTCTAAAGATTTTTTTTAAAAATCTACACTGAAAAATCCACGATGTGAAAAATATTCATTTAAAATATCCTCGTTCTGAAAAATATTTTATATTTCTGAAAATATATTTTTTAAAAAATACACGTTGTGAAAAAATATTCGCTAAAAAAGAAGTTCTGAAAAATTAATTATTTTAGCAATTAATTTTTCAGAACTTCTTTTCTATGTTCTAAAAAACATTTTTTAAAAATCCCCGTTGGGAAAAAATTTTAAAAAGAAAATTCAGGTTCTAAACAAAGATATTTTCAAAGAATCCATGTTGTGAAATAACAAATCTTTTAAAAATCCAAGTAATAAAAAATCATTAAAAAACCGGTTTTTAAGAATCTGACAAAAATATTTTTTAAAAAATTTTAAATTTTAACAAACAAAGCTATATATTAGAAATATCTATTTAGAGGTCCACGTAGTCAATTTTTTAATTTACTTTCTGACTAAATATTCTTTTAAAACATCATGGCTATGTAAACATATTTTTTAAGAAAACCAGATTATGAAATAGCATTTTTTAAACAATCTTGTTTCTGAAAAAATATTTTTTAAAAACTCCACGTTCTGAAAAATTATTTTTTAAGACTTCCCACTCCTTAAAAAAATTTAAAAAATATTTTTTTTTTAAATCTGAGTTGCGGAAAAAAAACTTTTTAAATCCAAGTCCTAACAAAATATTTTTTAAGAAAATCTACATTCTAGCAAAATATATTTGAGAAAAACCACGATCTAACAAACTATTTTTCTACAAACATCCACGCGTATTTAAAAAATTTACATTATGAAAAGATATATATTTTTTCAATCTACGCAGCAAAATTTAAAATACAAAAAATATTTTGTACAAAATCCATTTTCCGAGAAATATTTTTTAAAAATCCAGGTTTTGGACAAAAAATGTATCTTAAAAAACCTACATTCTAAAAAAAATTTAAATCTACGTTCTAAATCAATATTTTTTAAATCTACGTTCTAAAACAATAATTCTTCAAATCTACGTTCTATAAAAATTATTTTTTAAATCTATTTTCCAGAACAATATTTTTTAAATCCAAATATCTATTAAAAATCCTCCTTCTAAGAGATATTATTATTTTATTGTGTTGAAAAATATTTTTTTTTTTTGAAAGTCACATTTTGTCAATTTTCTGAAAAAATATTTTTTTGAAATCCAAGATATGAAAAATATTTTTTTTTAAAAAATACAGGCTAAGGAAAAATTATTTTTTAAAACATCTACGTTCTGAGAAATTGTTTGTTAAAAAATCTACGCTGTGAAAATGATTTTTGAAATAATACTTTTCAAAAAATACAGGTTCTGAAAAAAAGTTTTTTTTTAATAAAAGTTTCAATAAAATGTTTTTTTTTTTTTAAATCCATATTCCATATTCTGAAAAATTAGTTTTTATAAAATCTTCGTTCTGAAGAAATATTTTTAAAAATACACGTTCTAAAAAATCATTTTTTAAAAATCCAAAGTGTGAAAAACTTTAATATCTACGTTTTGAAAAATTATTATTTAATAAAACCAATATATGAAAATTTACTTTTTAATAATCTACGTTTAAGATTTTTTTAAATCCTGGTTTAAAAAAATATTATTCTTTTAATCCGCGTTGTGCTTTTTAAAAAATTCAGGTTCTGAAGAAATATTTTTAAAAATCCTCTTTATAAAAAATCATTTTTTTAAAATCCAAGGTGTAAAAAAAGTTTAAAATCTCACGTTCTGAAAAATTATTATTTAATAAATTCACTATATGAAAAATTACTTTTTACAAAATCTACGTTCAAGATTATTTTTTTTAAATCCTTGTTTAGAAAAAAAATTATTTTCTAATCCGAGTTGTGCTTTTAAAAAAATTCAGGTTTTATTCTTTTAAATTCTGAAAAACTAGTTTTTATAAAATCCTCGTTCTGAAGAATTTTTTTTAAAAATCCACGTTCTAAAAAATTATTTTTTAAAAATCCATAGTGTGAGAAAGAATTTAAAATCTCACTTTCTGAAAAATTATTAATTAATAAATCCACTATATGAAAAATTACTTTTTAAAAAGTCTATTTTCAAGGTTATTTTTTTTTTTTAAATCCTTGATAGATACAATATTATTTTTTTAATTCGCGATGTGCTCTTTAAAAAATTCTGGTTGAATTTTTTTCTAATCCACGTCCTGAAAAATATTTTTTCTTCAAAAAATCAACGTTCTGAAAATTTTAACCACAAGGTCTGAAAAATTATTTTTTGAAAAAAATCCACGTTCTACAAAATCATTTTTAAAAAATCCAAATTGTGAAAAGTAGTTTAAAATCTCACTTTTTGAAAATTTATTATTTAATAAATCCACTATAGGAAAAATTACTTTTTAAAAAATCTACGTTCAAGATTATTTTTTTAAATCCTTTTTTAGATAAGATATTATTTTTTTTAATCCGCGATGTGTTTTTTTAAAAAGTTCAGTTTTTATTTTTTAATCCACGTTCTGAAAAATATATATTTTTTAAAATCCACGTTCTGACATTTTTTAACCCCAAGCATGAAAAATTATTATTTCAAAAAGAACATGTTCTGAAAAAAAATATTTTTTTAAAAAGCCACATTTTAAAAAAGTATTATTTTAAAAATCCACGTTTTGAAAAAAATATTTTATAAAAGATGTACGTTCTGAAAAAAATATTTTTTAAATAGTCCACGTCCTGAAAAATATATATTTTTTTAATTTGGGATCTGAGCAAATATTTTTACTAAATGCACGTTCTGAAAATCATTTTTTGAAGAAATTTTATTTAAAAATCCAATATTCTTAGAATTTTATTTGCATTCAATAAATTTCACAGGATCTTGTAATATTATTTCCCCATAACATTAGTGTCAATGTCAATAATTACAAATTATTTAATTCTTCTTTAATTCAAATCCCATTCCCTAGGTCTGGCAGGAATCCCATGCCGACATGCCTCCAAAAATTCATTTTCATAAAATAATTTATTAAAATCAATTTACTTGTCAACTAAAACCTAAAGTCACTTCTTGACCTCCATATCAACAGGATTTTCCTCAAGGTGCCACATTCACAAAAACCTCCTTGCACATCACAATGATTAATTATTTTAATTATTAAAATATGTAACATTTTGAAAATGTAAAATTTTGCCACAAAAACTCTTCCCCTTTCCCCTCAACAAGAAGAACAACAACTTCATGGTCATCATCTATACAAATCCACAAAGACTCTGTGTATATCAAGGACTAAGCAAGGATAAAGGACACATGTGAACAAACACCCAACCGCACACACACACAAACAAAAACCATGATAGTAGAAGACTCCCCATGGAGTTACTATTCCTTGGTATGACAACGATTTATTAATAAATTTAAAACTTTTGTAAAGCCAAACGAACATACTTACGAACGAACGAAGCAAACTTCTAACATGTCTTGCCAAGACTTCTCCTATTCATTGCTTTTACTAGAGACTTGTAGGTGAACTACAACATGATTAACCAATAAAACGTCATTATGATCATAATCTGTTTTACTTTCATGTTGTTTTTGTGGAAAGTGGATTTTAGTTTTCGCAACACACAGACATATACAGTTTTGGGGGAATGAGTGAGAGTTCTTACCATGGGAAATCCTTTGGTCTTGAGAATAAGGATGTTAAGCAGACATTAAAATTCGTCAAATATGTGTTTGCATACCTAATTATATTCTATGCAATATATTTTAATATGTATGTGTGTTGTGTGCGTATTCATATGTATGTACTTGTTTGCGGGCATTTACCCGCAATGTTGTAAATATTATTGTGGCCAAGTGTGAGCGGTTTCATTACCGCATATTTGGTGATACAATGTGCGGTTAATGTATTGTGAAGGATAATGATATTGGAGATTGATTAAATTGAGGTCAAATGGAAGGTTCTTCAAATTTTTAAATGAATAAAAAGCATAAATAGATAATATAACAGAGAAATTGATATTTCCCATGTTTAAATTTCAAAATTGCGAGAAAAGAGGTATGTAAATCTACTATCTATTTTTAAGGTCTCTAAAAATAAAATCCTTGTTTTGATAGATGATTGAAAAAATATTCTTCAAAAATCCACGTTCTTGGACGCTTGATGCTTGCATCCACGTTCTCTTGGGTTCTTGACAAAATATTTTTAAAAAATCAACGTTCTTTTGGGCACTTGAAAAATATATATATTTTTTTAATTTACGTTCTGTTTGTTGCTTGAAAAGTATGTTTTTTAGAAATGCACGTTAATTTGGTTGCCTGAAAATTATTTTTCAAAAAATGCTTGAAAAAATATTTTTGTTTAAAAATTCACGTCCTGAGAACATATTTTTTTAAAAAATTCAAGTTCTGTGGGGTACTTGAAAAAAGAACACGTTCTGTGGGTAGCTAAACAAAAATTTTAAAAAATCCACGTTCTGTTTAGTGTTTGAAAAAATATTTTTAAAAAATTCTCGAAAAATATTTCTTAACAAAAAAAAAACATTTTTGGGGAGCTTGAAAAATATTTTTTTTAAAAATTTACGTTATTTCGGCTGATTGAATAATATTTGTTAAAATCTACGTTAGTTTAGGTGCTTCAATAACAAAAATATATTTTTAAATCCACATTATTTTGGGAGCTTGAAAAAAATTTTTCAAGAATACACGCCTTATTTTGGGTGCTTGACACATTTTTTTAAAACCACGTTATTTTGAGTGATTGGAAAATGATTTCTTTTAAATACAAATTATTTTGCGTACTTGAAAAATATTTAAAAAAATCCACGTGCTTGAATAATTTTTTTAAAAAACCCACGTGGTTGGAATATTATTTTTTTAAAATGCCATGTGCTGGAAAAAATATTTTTTTTTAAAAAATTCACGTGTTGGAAAAAATGTTTTATAAAAAATTCAAATATTTGGAAACTATTTTTTTTAAATCCACGTGCTTGAAAAAAATATTTTTTTCAAAAAATCCACGTGTTTGAAAAAAGTCCACGATCTGTTGGAGGCTTGAAAAAATATTTTTTTCTAAATTCACGTTCTGAAAAAATATTTAAAAAAAAAAAATCATGTTCTGTGGGGTACTTGAAAAAAAAAACGTTCTGTAGGTAGCTAAAAAAGTTTTTAAAAAGTCCACGTTCTGTTTAGTGATTGAAAAAATATTTTTAAAAAAATTCTCGAAAAATATTTCTTAAAAAAACATTTTTAGGGTGCTTGAAAAATATTTGTTAAAAAAATTTAAATTATTTTAGCTGCTTGAATAATATTCTTTTTAAATCCACGTTATTTTATGTGCTTCAAAAAAAATATTTTTAAAATCCACGTTATTTTTGGAGCTTGAAATTTTTTTTCACGAATGCATGCTTTTAGGGTATTTCAAAACAATTTTTTAAGTCCACCTTATTTTGGGTGCTTAACAAATGTTTTTAAATCCATGTTATTTTGGGTGATTGAAAAATTATTTCTTTTAAATACACATTATTTTGGGTACTTAAAAATATTTAAAAACAAATTCACGTGCTTGAATATTATTTTAAAAAACCCACGTGGTTGGAAATATATTTTTTAAAACGCCAGGTGCTTGAAAAAATATTTTTTTAAAAAATTTTTGAAAAAAATATATTTTTTTAAATCCACGTGCTTAAAAAAGTACTTTTAAAACATCCACGTGTTTGAAAAAAATATTTTTTTTTAAATCCAAGTGCTTTTAATTTTAAGTGTTTGTAAACATATTTTTTTTAAATCCACGTGTTTGAAAAATATTTTATTAAGCACGTGGATTTTTTTAAGATATTGTTTTGAAGCATCCAATATATATATTTTTTATATATATTTTTTGAGAAAATATTTAAAAAAAATCCCTTGGTTGGGAAAATATTTTTTTTAAAAAAATTCACGTTATTTTAAGTGCTTGAAAAAATATTTAAAAAAATCGCGTTCTTTAAGATGCTCGATATTTTTCAATTCAACTGCTTGAAAAATATAGTTTTTTTTATATTCAACGTGCTTCAAAAATATTTTTTTTAAAAACCCATGTGTTTGAAAAAATATTTTTTTTAAAAAAACCAACGTGTTTGAAAAAATATTTTTTTTAAACCCACGTGTTTGAAAAAATATTTGTTTTAAATCCACGAGCTTGAAAACATATTTTTGAAAAATTCTCGTTCTGTTGGGTACTTGAAAACATATTATTTTTAAAAATCCACGTGCTTGAACAAATTTTGTTTAAAAATCCACGTGCTTGAACAAATTTTGTTTAAAAATCCACGTGCTTGAACAAATTTTGTTTAAAAATCCACGTGCTTGAACAAATTTTGTTTAAAAATCCACGTGCTTGAAAAATAGCGTTTTAAAATCCACGGGCTTGAAAAAATATTGTTTAAAAATCCACGTGCTTGAAAAATAGCGTTTTAAAATCCACGGGCTTGAAAAAATATTGTTTAAAAAATCCACGTTCTGTTGGGTACTTGAAAAATAGTTTTAAAAAATCCGCGTTATTTTGGTGGCTTGAAAAATAATTAAAAAAAAAAAACAAGTGCTTGGAAAATATTTCTTAAAAACATCCACATGCTTGAAATATACCTTTTAAATAAATCCACGTGCTTGAAAATATATCTTTTAAATAAATCCAGTTGCTTGAAAATATACTTTTTAAATAAATCCACGTTCTTGAAATATTTTTTTAAAAAAAATCCACGTGCTTCAAAAAATATTATTTTAAAAAATCCTCGTTCTGTTGGATGCTTGAAAAAATATTCTTAAAAAATCCTGCTTCTTTCGGGTAATTAAAAAAATTGTTAAAAATCCACGTTCTGTTGGGTACTTGAAAAATATTTTTAAAAAAATCCTCGTTCTTTTGGGAGTTTGAAAAATATATAAATAAAAAAATAAAAAAAACCAAGCGCTTTAAAAAAATCCAAGTGCTTGAAAAAATATTTTTTAAACAAGTAAAAAGTATCAGTCGGCTTTGCCGACAGAGATATACCCTCAGCCTGTGTATATTGAAACAATTTTTTCCCAAAAAAACTTATGTATTTAGGGGGTTTTAAAAATTTTGGAAATTTGAACCGACAAAAATGTTGATTAGGATTAAAGATCAAAAGTTTTGCGGAGGAGATACTAAAAGGAATGGATCGACATTCACCATTATGGAAGTGGATCTCCAGCCACTACATATGGTGCCATAGGTGGTTTTTACACCTTTCGGGCTGTTTGCTCAAGAAGTATGGACTTGTCCCTGAAAAAAACTTTTACCATCGTAATTGAGGCAGCGAATGCAATTTGCTTCAACAAAAATCAAAGTGATTCGATATCAGGTCTTAAAGTGAACTTATCCGAAATTTTGTGTGGGAGGTACCGGGTGGTGTAGACAAATATATTCCATATTTGAACCTGATCTATATCTAGTAGATATATTAGGATGTGTAAAGTATGTACCAATTCGGTCACTCCCTTCAAGAGTTACCGTACGAACAATTTTTCCGAACATTTTTGAACTTTTGTGGGGGAGGTACCTGGCTTATCTTCGAACTTAAACTATGTTTGGACAAAATATTACTAAAGCCAAATTTTGGACCCAATAGGCAGATCCGTTCGAGAGTTATCTTGCGCTCCAACCACTATTTTCTCAGGAAGTATGGACTTGCCCCTAATGAAACTTGTACCGTCGTGTTGGGGGCAGTGAATACATGTTGCTAAAACAAAAATCAAAGCGATTCGAGAGATGGCCCTAAACTGAACTTTTCCGAAATTTTGTGTGAGAGGCACCCGATGGAGTGGACCCATATAGCCCATCTTCGAACTTAAACTAAGTTTGGGCAAAATATTACGAAAGCCGAGTCCATATTGAAACCTTATCTAAGTCTGGTACACGTTTCAGTATATGCAAAGTATAGACAAATTCGGTTACTCCCTTCAAGAGTTATCGTGCGCACAATTTTTCCGAACATTTTCGAACTTTTGTGTGGGAGGTACCGGAAGGAGTGGACCCATATAGTCCATCTTCGAACTTAAACTAAGTTTGGGCAAAATATTACGAAAGCCAAAATTTTAACCGAATCGGTTCATCCGTTCGAGAGTTATCGTGCGCTCCAGCCAGCCAGACAGACAGACGGACGGACATTGCTAAATCGACTCCAAATTGTCTGAAACACATTTCGTCCAAACATACTTGGGGTCTAAAACCATTATTTCGATGAGGCACATTTTGCCCGTATGAAAGTGTATATACCCTCGATAGCATAGATGCTGAGGGTATAAAAATATGTTTGTAAAAACATCCACATTCTTCTAAAAGTATTTTTTGAAAAAATCCAAGTGCTTGAAAAAATATTTTTTAAAAAAATCCACGTGCTTGAAAAATTATTTTTTTTTAAAAAATTCACGTGCTTGAAATGGTATTTTTTTAAAAATCACCTCCTTGGAAAAAAATTATTTAAAAAAATCATGATGCTTAAAAACGTATTTTTTTTTAAAAATCATAGTGCTTCAAAAAATATTTTTTTTAAAAAATAGTCATCCTTGAAAAAATATTGTTTAAAAAAATCCACGTATTTGAAAAAATATATATTTTTTTAAAATCCACATATTAAAATAAATATTTTCTTTCTTAAAATTACGCGTTTAAAAAAAATTTAATGCACATGCTTGGAAAAATATTTTTTTCACTCCACGTTAATTTAAGTGCTTGAAAAAATACTTTTTTAAAAAAATCCATGTGCACGAAAGAATATTTTTTTTTTTAAATCCATTGTTAGGTGAGGAATGCTCCTCGCTAATAGTTTTCACGGGATTTTGAATAAAGGAGATATTGGTTTAATAAAGAAATTCAATTCATTTCGATCTAGTATTTTTTATATTAAAATTCCTATAAATAACTTAATTTCAATTAATTCAAGTATATCTAGTTTTAGTTTACCATTTAGTTTATTTTTGGTATTGAAACCACTAGAATATTTTATGAGAAATAATCACAGCGTCCGGCCCGGCCAAGTACCGATTTCTAAAAGAAAATCGCTCCTAGCCACTAACGTGAATGCCAGAAATTCTTCGAGGAGAAATTCTAAAAGGAATATAAGCTGTTTTAAATGAAAGCTAAGCGTATGACAACAAATTATGGACTAAATAAAAGTTTTGCAAGTGACGGCAACATCCACGTTACTTTAAGTGCTTGAAAAAATATTTTTTTAAAATCTCAACGTTTTAAATGCTTGTTTTTTTTTAATCCTCGTTATTCTAAATGCTTAAAAATATTTTTTTTAAACCACGCCGTCTTAAGCGCATAAAAAATATTTTTTTCAAAGAAAAATATTTTTTTAAAGAAATCTACGTTATTTTTAGTCTTAGAAAAATATTTAAAAAAAAAACCCACGTTATTTTAAGTCCTAGACCAATTTATTTTTTTTTTTTTAAATCGTTATTTTAAGTGCTTGCAAAAATATTTTTTTAAAAAAAATCTACGCGCTTTAAAAACATTTTTTTTAAATACGCGTGCTTGAAAATATATTTTTTAAATCCATGTTGTTTAATGCGCTTTAAATATATATTTTTTAAATCTTCGTTATTTCTACTACTTGAAATAATATTTCTTACAAAATCCACGTTATTTTAAATGGTTGAATTTTTTTAATCCTCGCTGTTTTAAGCGCTTGAAAAATATTTTTTTAAATTCGCGTTATTTCAAACGCTTGACAATATATATTTTTTCATACACGTTATTTCAAGTGCATGCAGCAATATTTTTTTAATTTTTTAAAAACCCACGTTATCTTAATTGCTTGAAAAGTATTTTCTTAAGTACCTGAAAAAATATTTTTGTAAAAAATTTTGGGTGTTTGACTTTTTTAGGAATGTTAGTCGAATAAAGAAACATGTGCAACTATGTATATATTTCATCTGAACATAAGGGGATGGTTTTTTTTTTGAAAATATTAGGAGAGGTATTTTCGAATATTTTTCAATGTCTAAAAGAACCGCCAAACTTTCCTTTTCTTAAAAATCAAAAACCAATCAAACCTAGTTTTCAGTGATATATTTCCAAGGACAAATTGAGCCTTCAATAGAGCGTTATTTGTAGAAAATATTCCTGAATCTTTAAAAATCCCTCTTGGAGCCATAATATACTATCCCACATATCGTATCGTCATAATGCACCGGAATATATGTATCTTCTGGCAGTGTTTTGCATGTTAACGCCATATGACACAACAAACTTCTAATTGCTTTTCCTTCAAAAATTCGAAAAGAACGAATAACGAACGCTTGATTTATGCAATTTGTCATATTTGAAATTTTACACTTCCTTCCGGTTAGAAAATCCAATGATTAACAATGTATGATGCAACAACGACACATATACATACACACAACCTGCTACTACATAAAGACATATTAAGTAATGCATACATTCAAATGTTACTTATGCATCTAATTTATGAAAGGGAAGATACGAGGAAGGTGAAGTCAAGATAGGGCAACCAATAATAAGTGTCAAACAAATATTTGTTCTATAGAAAAGAATCAACTTACCTCAATTTTTAAGTCAGATAAACAAAGAATCACAATTTTTTAATTACACTTTTCAAATATTAAAACTCTCCATATCTTATCATACCTAACCTCATATGAAATGAATTGTTTCAAATCTCTCTCCAACAACTTTATGTAAGTTTTTCATGATTAACAATAGAATGGGAGTTGATGATGTTAAGAAGATAGTAGAAGAAATTGCATTGAATTGCTTCAGGAAGGAGAACACATTTGTGTATAATGACAGGAAATATAGTAAACAGACACACACACACCCGCACACATACATGGCTACACATCAACACTTGAAGTATGTTACAAGTTTTGAAGAGTCGAACGTGTGCAGTAATACATACATCAAAAGAAGATATGAATCATAAGACATTTATTGTTTTCCCCAAGACCAGGACAATGCATCTCGGCTCCAACCCAACCCCACAACATTAACATTGTAAAGGTGAACACAGAGGTGAGGTGAGATGTGAGATATATTCCATGCAATAACAAAATTAGACAAATGAGAAAGTTTGACAAGGTGGATGGTATGACAATGTAGGGGTATATTTCTAAGAATCCATGAAAAATACTCTTTAAAAATCCACGTTTATTGGCCTAAAGATCATTGAAAAAATATTCTTTAAAAATCCACGTTTATTGGCCTAAAGATCCTTGAAAAAAATATTCTTTAAAAATCCACGTTTATTGGCCTAAAGATCCTTGAAAAAAATATTCTTTAAAAATCCACGTTTATTGGCCTAAAGATCCTTGAAAAAATATTCTTTAAAAATCCACGTTTATTGGCCTAAAGATCCTTGAAAAAATATTCTTTAAAAATCCACGTTTATTGGCCTAAAGATCCTTGAAAAAATATTCTTTAAAAATCCACGTTTATTGGCCTAAAGATCCTTGAAAAAATATTCTTTAAAAATCCACGTTTATTGGCCTAAAGATCCTTGAAAAAATATTCTTTAAAAATCCACGTTTATTGGCCTAAAGATCCTTGAAAAAATATTCTTTAAAAATCCACGTTTATTGGTCTAAAGGTCCATGAAAAAATATTCTTTAAAAAATCCACGTTTATTGGTCTAAAGGTCCATGAAAAAATATTCTTTAAAAAAATCCACGTTTATTGGTCTAAAGGTCCATGAAAAAATATTCTTTAAAAAATCCACGTTTATTGGTCTAAAGGTCCATGAAAAAATATTCTTTAAAAAATCCACGTTTATTGGTCTAAAGGTCCATGAAAAAATATTCTTTAAAAAATCCACGTTTATTGGTCTAAAGGTCCATGAAAAAATATTCTTTAAAAAATCCACGTTTATTGGTCTAAGGTCCATGAAAAAATATTCTTTAAAAAATCCACGTTTATTGGTTTAAAGGTCCATGAAAAAATATTCTTTAAAAATCCACGTTTATTGGTCTAAAGGACCATGAAAAAATATTCTTTAAAAAATCCACGTTTATTGGTCTAAAGGTCCATGAAAAAATATTCTTTAAAAAAATCCACGTATATTGGTCTAAAGGTCCATGAAAAAAATATTCTTTAAAAAATCCACGTTTATTGGTCTAAAGGTCCATGAAAAAATATTCTTTAAAAAATCCACGTTTATTGGTCTAAAGGTCCATGAAAAAGTATTCTTTAAAAAATCCACGTTTATTGGTCTAAAGGTCCATGAAAAAATATTCTTTAAAAATCCACGTTTATTGGCCTAAAGTTCCTTGAAAAAATATTCTTTAAAAATCCACGTTTATTGGCCTAAAGTTCCTTGAAAAAATATTCTTTAAAAATCCACGTTTATTGGCCTAAAGTTCCTTTGAAAAAATATTCTTTAAAAATCCACGTTTATTGGCCTAAAGTTCCTTGAAAAAATATTCTTTAAAATCCACGTTTATTGGCCTAAGTCCTGAAAAAATATTCTTTAAAAATCCACGTTTATTGGCCTAAAGTTCCTTGAAAAAATATTCTTTAAAAATCCACGTTTATTGGCCTAAAGTTCCTTGAAAAAATATTCTTTAAAAATCCACGTTTATTGGCCTAAAGTTCCTTGAAAAAATATTCTTTAAAAATCCACGTTTATTGGCCTAAAGTTCCTTGAAAAAATATTCTTTAAAAATCCACGTTTATTGGCCTAAAGTTCCTTGAAAAAATATTCTTTAAAAATCCACGTTTATTGGCCTAAAGTTCCTTGAAAAAATATTCTTTAAAAATCCACGTTTATTGGCCTAAAGTTCCTTGAAAAAATATTCTTTAAAAATCCACGTTTATTGGCCTAAAGTTCCTTGAAAAAATATTCTTTAAAAATCCACGTTTATTGGCCTAAAGTTCCTTGAAAAAATATTCTTTAAAAATCCACGTTTATTGGCCTAAAGTTCCTTGAAAAAATATTCTTTAAAAATCCACGTTTATTGGCCTAAAGTTCCTTGAAAAAATATTCTTTAAAAATCCACGTTTATTGGCCTAAAGTTCCTTGAAAAAATATTCTTTAAAAATCCACGTTTATTGGCCTAAAGTTCCTTGAAAAAATATTCTTTAAAAATCCACGTTTATTGGCCTAAAGTTCCTTGAAAAAATATTCTTTAAAAATCCACGTTTATTGGCCTAAAGTTCCTTGAAAAAATATTCTTTAAAAATCCACGTTTATTGGCCTAAAGTTCCTTGAAAAAATATTCTTTAAAAATCCACGTTTATTGGCCTAAAGTTCCTTGAAAAAATATTCTTTAAAAATCCACGTTTATTGGCCTAAAGTTCCTTGAAAAAATATTCTTTAAAAATCCACGTTTATTGGCCTAAAGTTCCTTGAAAAAATATTCTTTAAAAATCCACGTTTATTGGCCTAAAGTTCCTTGAAAAAATATTCTTTAAAAATCCACGTTTATTGGCCTAAAGTTCCTTGAAAAAATATTCTTTAAAAATCCACGTTTATTGGCCTAAAGTTCCTTGAAAAAATATTCTTTAAAAATCCACGTTTATTGGCCTAAAGTTCCTTGAAAAAATATTCTTTAAAAATCCACGTTTATTGGCCTAAAGTTCCTTGAAAAAATATTCTTTAAAAATCCACGTTTATTGGCCTAAAGTTCCTTGAAAAAATATTCTTTAAAAATCCACGTTTATTGGCCTAAAGTTCCTTGAAAAAATATTCTTTAAAAATCCACGTTTATTGGCCTAAAGTTCCTTGAAAAAATATTCTTTAAAAATCCACGTTTATTGGCCTAAAGTTCCTTGAAAAAATATTCTTTAAAAATCCACGTTTATTGGCCTAAAGTTCCTTGAAAAAATATTCTTTAAAAATCCACGTTTATTGGCCTAAAGTTCCTTGAAAAAATATTCTTTAAAAATCCACGTTTATTGGCCTAAAGTTCCTTGAAAAAATATTCTTTAAAAATCCACGTTTATTGGCCTAAAGTTCCTTGAAAAAATATTCTTTAAAAATCCACGTTTATTGGCCTAAAGTTCCTTGAAAAAATATTCTTTAAAAATCCACGTTTATTGGCCTAAAGTTCCTTGAAAAAATATTCTTTAAAAATCCACGTTTATTGGCCTAAAGTTCCTTGAAAAAATATTCTTTAAAAATCCACGTTTATTGGCCTAAAGTTCCTTGAAAAAATATTCTTTAAAAATCCACGTTTATTGGCCTAAAGTTCCTTGAAAAAATATTCTTTAAAAATCCACGTTTATTGGCCTAAAGTTCCTTGAAAAAATATTCTTTAAAAATCCACGTTTATTGGCCTAAAGTTCCTTGAAAAAATATTCTTTAAAAATCCACGTTTATTGGCCTAAAGTTCCTTGAAAAAATATTCTTTAAAAATCCACGTTTATTGGCCTAAAGTTCCTTGAAAAAATATTCTTTAAAAATCCACGTTTATTGGCCTAAAGTTCCTTGAAAAAATATTCTTTAAAAATCCACGTTTATTGGCCTAAAGTTCCTTGAAAAAATATTCTTTAAAAATCCACGTTTATTGGCCTAAAGTTCCTTGAAAAAATATTCTTTAAAAATCCACGTTTATTGGCCTAAAGTTCCTTGAAAAAATATTCTTTAAAAATCCACGTTTATTGGCCTAAAGTTCCTTGAAAAAATATTCTTTAAAAATCCACGTTTATTGGCCTAAAGTTCCTTGAAAAAATATTCTTTAAAAATCCACGTTTATTGGCCTAAAGTTCCTTGAAAAAATATTCTTTAAAAATCCACGTTTATTGGCCTAAAGTTCCTTGAAAAAATATTCTTTAAAAATCCACGTTTATTGGCCTAAAGTTCCTTGAAAAAATATTCTTTAAAAATCCACGTTTATTGGCCTAAAGTTCCTTGAAAAAATATTCTTTAAAAATCCACGTTTATTGGCCTAAAGTTCCTTGAAAAAATATTCTTTAAAAATCCACGTTTATTGGCCTAAAGTTCCTTGAAAAAATATTCTTTAAAAATCCACGTTTATTGGCCTAAAGATCCTTGAAAAAATATTCTTTAAAAATCCACGTTTATTGGCCTAAAGTTCCTTGAAAAAATATTCTTTAAAAATCCACGTTTATTGGCCTAAAGTTCCTTGAAAAAATATTCTTTAAAAATCCACGTTTATTGGCCTAAAGTTCCTTGAAAAAATATTCTTTAAAAATCCACGTTTATTGGCCTAAAGTTCCTTGAAAAAATATTCTTTAAAAATCCACGTTTATTGGCCTAAAGTTCCTTGAAAAAATATTCTTTAAAAATCCACGTTTATTGGCCTAAAGTTCCTTGAAAAAATATTCTTTAAAAATCCACGTTTATTGGCCTAAAGTTCCTTGAAAAAATATTCTTTAAAAATCCACGTTTATTGGCCTAAAGTTCCTTGAAAAAATATTCTTTAAAAATCCACGTTTATTGGCCTAAAGTTCCTTGAAAAAATATTCTTTAAAAATCCACGTTTATTGGCCTAAAGTTCCTTGAAAAAATATTCTTTAAAAATCCACGTTTATTGGCCTAAAGATCCTTGAAAAAATATTCTTTAAAAATCCACGTTTATTGGCCTAAAGATCCTTGAAAAAATATTCTTTAAAAATCCACGTTTATTGGCCTAAAGATCCTTGAAAAAATATTCTTTAAAAATCCACGTTTATTGGCCTAAAGATCCTTGAAAAAATATTCTTTAAAAATCCACGTTTATTGGCCTAAAGATCCTTGAAAAAATATTCTTTAAAAATCCACGTTTATTGGCCTAAAGATCCTTGAAAAAATATTCTTTAAAAATCCACGTTTATTGGCCTAAAGATCCTTGAAAAAATATTCTTTAAAAATCCACGTTTATTGGCCTAAAGATCCTTGAAAAAATATTCTTTAAAAATCCACGTTTATTGGCCTAAAGATCCTTGAAAAAATATTCTTTAAAAATCCACGTTTATTGGCCTAAAGATCCTTGAAAAAATATTCTTTAAAAATCCACGTTTATTGGCCTAAAGATCCTTGAAAAAATATTCTTTAAAAATCCACGTTTATTGGCCTAAAGATCCTTGAAAAAATATTCTTTAAAAATCCACGTTTATTGGCCTAAAGATCCTTGAAAAAATATTCTTTAAAAATCCACGTTTATTGGCCTAAAGATCCTTGAAAAAATATTCTTTAAAAATCCACGTTTATTGGCCTAAAGATCCTTGAAAAAATATTCTTTAAAAATCCACGTTTATTGGCCTAAAGATCCTTGAAAAAATATTCTTTAAAAATCCACGTTTATTGGCCTAAAGATCCTTGAAAAAATATTCTTTAAAAATCCACGTTTATTGGCCTAAAGATCCTTGAAAAAATATTCTTTAAAAATCCACGTTTATTGGCCTAAAGGATCCTTGAAAAAAATATTCTTTAAAAATCCACGTTTATTCCTGAGAATTCTTTAAAAATCCACGTTTATTGGCCTAAAGATCCTTGAAAAATATTCTTTAAAAATCCACGTTTATTGCCTAAAGATCCTTGAAATAATATCTTTAAAATTCCACGTTTTAAAAATATTCTTTAAAATCCACGTTTAGCTATTGAAAAATATTCTTAAAAATCCACGTTATT